>NC_135420.1:5543282-5843282 GCF_051991245.1 Festucalex cinctus | reverse complement strand
CAGCCAGGCATCAGACTTAGAAAAAATTCTGGCCAGCATGGGACTTTGAAATATTTCAGGCAGGCATCAGACTTTGAAAAAATTCTGGCCAGCATGGGACTTTGAAAATTTTCGGCCAGGTGTCAGACTTAGAAAAAATTCTGGCCTGCATGGGACTTTGAAAATTTTCAGCCAGGCATCAGACTTAGAAAAAATTCTGGCCAGCATGGGACTTTGAAAATTTTCGGCCAGGTGTCAGACTTAGAAAAAATTCTGGCCTGCATGGGACTTTGAAAATTTTCAGCCAGGCATCAGACTTAGAAAA
The DNA here is from genome assembly GCF_051991245.1 of Festucalex cinctus. Lineage (NCBI taxonomy): Eukaryota > Metazoa > Chordata > Actinopteri > Syngnathiformes > Syngnathidae > Festucalex > Festucalex cinctus. Next base: position 5,842,978 of record NC_135420.1, on the reverse strand, counting down.
AATTCTGGCCAGCATGGGACTTTGAAAATTTTCAGCCAGGCGTCAGACTTAGAAAAAATTCTGGCCAGCATGGGACTTAGAAAAAATTCTGGCCAGCATGGGACTTAGAAAAAATTCTGGCCAGCATGGGACTTTGAAAATTTTCGGCCAGGCGTCAGACTTAGAAAAAATTCTGGCCAGCATGGGACTTTGAAAAAATTCTGGCCAGCATGGGACTTTGAAAATTTTCGGGCCAGCATGGGACTTTGAAAAAATTCTGGCCAACATGGGACTTTGAAAATTTTCGGCCAGGCGTCAGACTTAGAAAAAATTCTGGCCAGCATGGGACTTTGAAATATTTCAGGCAGGTGTCAGACTTAGAAAAAATTCTGGCCAGCATGGGACTTTGAAAATTTTCGACCAGGCGTCAGACTTAGAAAAAATTCTGCCCAGCATGGGACTTTGAAAAAATTCTGGCCAACATGGGACTTTGAAAATTTTCAGCCAGGCATCAGACTTTGAAAAAATTCTGGCCAGCATGGGACTTTGAAAATTTTCGGCCAGGCGTCAGACTTAGAAAAAATTCTGGCCTGCATGGGACTTTGAAAATTTTTGGCCAAGCGTCAGACTTAGAAAAAATTCTGCCCAGCATGGGACTTTGAAAAAATTCTGGCCAACATGGGACTTTGAAAATTTTCAGCCAGGCATCAGACTTTGAAAAAATTCTGGCCAGCATGGGACTTTGAAAATTTTCGGCCAGGCGTCAGACTTAGAAAAAATTCTGGCCTGCATGGGACTTTGAAAATTTTTGGCCAAGCGTCAGACTTAGAAAAAATTCTGGCCAGCATGGGACTTTGAAAAAATTCTGGCCAGCATGGGACTTTGAAAATTTTCGGCCAGGCGTCAGACTTAGAAAAAATTCTGCCCAGCATGGGACTTTGAAAAAATTCTGGCCAACATGGGACTTTGAAAATTTTCAGCCAGGCATCAGACTTTGAAAAAATTCTGGCCTGCATGGGACTTTGAAAATTTTTGGCCAAGCGTCAGACTTAGAAAAAATTCTGGCCAGCATGGGACTTTGAAAAAATTCTGGCCAGCATGGGACTTTGAAAATTTTCAGCCAGGCATCAGACTTAGAAAAAATTCTGGCCTGCTTGGGACTTTGAAATATTTCAGCCAGGCATCAGACTTAGAAAAAATTCTGGCCAGCATGGGACTTTGAAAAAATTCTGGCCAGCATGGGACTTTGAAAAAATTCTGGCCTGCATGGGACTTTGAAAATTTTCAGCCAGGCATCAGACTTAGAAAAAATTCTGGCCAGCATGGGACTTTGAAAATTTTCAGGCAGGCGTCAGAATTAGAAAAAATTCTGGCCAGCATGGGACTTTGAAAATTTTCAGCCAGGCATCAGACTTAGAAAAAATTCTGGCCAGCATGGGACTTTGAAAAAATTCTGGCCAGCATGGGACTTTGAAAAAAATCTGGCCAACATGGGACTTTTAAAATTTTCAGCCAGGCATCAGACTTAGAAAAAATTCTGGCCAGCATGGGACTTTGAAAATATTTGGCCAGGCGTCAGACTTAGAAAAAATTCTGGCCAGCATGGGACTTTGAAAAAATTCTGGCCAGCATGGGACTTTGAAAATTTTCGGGCCAGCATGGGACTTTGAAAAAATTCTGGCCAACATGGGACTTTGAAAATTTTCGGCCAGGCGTCAGACTTAGAAAAAATTCTGGCCAGCATGGGACTTTGAAAAAATTCTGGCCAGCATGGGACTTTGAAAATTTTCAGCCAGGCATCAGACTTTGAAAAAATTCTGGCCAGCATGGGACTTTGAAAATTTTCGGCCAGGTGTCAGACTTAGAAAAAATTCTGGCCTGCATGGGACTTTGAAAATTTTCAGCCAGGCATCAGACTTAGAAAAAATTCTGGCCAGCATGGGACTTTGAAAATTTTCAGCCAGGCGTCAGACTTAGAAAAAATTCTGGCCAGCATGGGACTTAGAAAAAATTCTGGCCAGCATGGGACTTAGAAAAAATTCTGGCCAGCATGGGACTTTGAAAATTTTCGGCCAGGCGTCAGACTTTGAAAAAATTCTGGCCAGCATGGGACTTTGAAAAAATTCTGGCCAGCATGGGACTTTGAAAATTTTCGGGCCAGCATGGGACTTTGAAAAAATTCTGGCCAACATGGGACTTTGAAAATTTTCGGCCAGGTGTCAGACTTAGAAAAAATTCTGGCCTGCATGGGACTTTGAAATATTTCAGGCAGGCATCAGACTTTGAAAAAATTCTGGCCAGCATGGGACTTTGAAAATTTTCGGCCAGGTGTCAGACTTAGAAAAAATTCTGGCCTGCATGGGACTTTGAAAATTTTCAGCCAGGCATCAGACTTAGAAAAAATTCTGGCCAGCATGGGACTTTGAAAATTTTCGGCCAGGTGTCAGACTTAGAAAAAATTCTGGCCTGCATGGGACTTTGAAAATTTTCAGCCAGGCATCAGACTTAGAAAAAATTCTGGCCAGCATGGGACTTAGAAAAAATTCTGGCCAGCATGGGACTTTGAAAATTTTCGGCCAGGCGTCAGACTTAGAAAAAATTCTGGCCAGCATGGGACTTTGAAAAAATTCTGGCCAGCATGGGACTTTGAAAATTTTCGGCCAGGCGTCAGACTTAGAAAAAATTCTGGCCAGCATGGGACTTTGAAAAAATTCTGGCCAACATGGGACTTTGAAAATTTTCAGCCAGGCATCAGACTTTGAAAAAATTCTGGCCAGCATGGGACTTTGAAAATTTTCGGCCAGGCGTCAGACTTAGAAAAAATTCTGGCCAGCATGGGACTTTGAAATATTTCAGGCAGGTGTCAGACTTAGAAAAAATTCTGGCCAGCATGGGACTTTGAAATATTTCAGGCAGGTGTCAGACTTAGAAAAAATTCTGGCCAGCATGGGACTTTGAAAACTTTCGGCCAGGTGTCAGACTTAGAAGAAATTCTGGCCAGCATGGGACTTTGAAAAAATTCTGGCCAGCATGGGACTTTGAAAATTTTCGGCCAGGCGTCAGACTTAGAAAAAATTCTGCCCAGCATGGGACTTTGAAAAAATTCTGGCCAACATGGGACTTTGAAAATTTTCAGCCAGGCATCAGACTTTGAAAAAATTCTGGCCAGCATGGGACTTTGAAAATTTTCGGCCAGGCGTCAGACTTAGAAAAAATTCTGGCCTGCATGGGACTTTGAAAATTTTTGGCCAAGCGTCAGACTTAGAAAAAATTCTGGCCAGCATGGGACTTTGAAAATTTTCAGCCAGGCATCAGACTTTGAAAAAATTCTGGCCAACATGGGACTTTGAAAATTTTCAGCCAGGCATCAGACTTTGAAAAAATTCTGGCCAGCATGGGACTTTGAAAATTTTCGGCCAGGCGTCAGACTTAGAAAAAATTCTGGCCAGCATGGGACTTTGAAATATTTCAGGCAGGTGTCAGACTTAGAAAAAATTCTGGCCAGCATGGGACTTTGAAATATTTCAGGCAGGTGTCAGACTTAGAAAAAATTCTGGCCAGCATGGGACTTTGAAAACTTTCGGCCAGGTGTCAGACTTAGAAGAAATTCTGGCCAGCATGGGACTTTGAAAAAATTCTGGCCAGCATGGGACTTTGAAAATTTTCGGCCAGGCGTCAGACTTAGAAAAAATTCTGCCCAGCATGGGACTTTGAAAAAATTCTGGCCAACATGGGACTTTGAAAATTTTCAGCCAGGCATCAGACTTTGAAAAAATTCTGGCCAGCATGGGACTTTGAAAATTTTCGGCCAGGCGTCAGACTTAGAAAAAATTCTGGCCTGCATGGGACTTTGAAAATTTTTGGCCAAGCGTCAGACTTAGAAAAAATTCTGGCCAGCATGGGACTTTGAAAAAATTCTGGCCAGCATGGGACTTTGAAAATTTTCAGCCAGGCATCAGACTTAGAAAAAATTCTGGCCAGCATGGGACTTTGAAAATTTTCAGCCAGGCATCAGACTTAGAAAAAATTCTGGCCAGCATGGGACTTTGAAAAAATTCTGGCCAGCATGGGACTTTGAAAAAATTCTGGCCAGCATGGGACTTTGAAAATTTTCGGCCAGGCGTCAGACTTAGAAAAAATTCTGGCCTGCATGGGACTTTGAAAATTTTTGGCCAAGCGTCAGACTTAGAAAAAATTCTGGCCAGCATGGGACTTTGAAAAAATTCTGGCCAGCATGGGACTTTGAAAATTTTCAGCCAGGCATCAGACTTAGAAAAAATTCTGGCCAGCATGGGACTTTGAAAATTTTCAGCCAGGCATCAGACTTAGAAAAAATTCTGGCCAGCATGGGACTTTGAAAAAATTCTGGCCAGCATGGGACTTTGAAAAAATTCTGGCCTGCATGGGACTTTGAAAATTTTCAGCCAGGCATCAGACTTAGAAAAAATTCTGGCCAGCATGGGACTTTGAAAATTTTCAGGCAGGCGTCAGAATTAGAAAAAATTCTGGCCAGCATGGGACTTTGAAAATTTTCAGCCACGCATCAGACTTAGAAAAAATTCTGGCCAGCATGGGACTTTGAAAAAATTCTGGCCAGCATGGGACTTTGAAAAAATTCTGGCCAACATGGGACTTTTAAAATTTTCAGCCAGGCATCAGACTTAGAAAAAATTCTGGACAGCATGGGACTTTGAAAATTTTTGGCCAAGCGTCAGACTTTGAAAAAATTCTGGCCAGCATGGGACTTTGAAAATATTTGGCCAAGCGTCAGACTTTGAAAAAATTCTGGCCAGCATGGGACTTAGAAAAAATTCTGGCCAGCATGGGACTTTGAAAATTTTCGGCCAGGCGTCAGACTTAGAAAAAATTCTGGCCAGCATGGGACTTTGAAAAAATTCTGGCCTGCATGGGACTTTGAAAAAATTCTGGCCAACATGGGACTTTTAAAATTTTTGGTCAAGCGTCAGATTTAGAAAAAATTCTGGCCAGCATGGGACTTTGAAAAAATTCTGGCCAGCATGGGACTTTGAAAATTTTCAGCCAGGCATCAGACTTAGAAAAAATTCTGGCCAGCATGGGACTTTGAAATATTTCAGGCAGGCATCAGACTTTGAAAAAATTCTGGCCAGCATGGGACTTTGAAAATTTTCGGCCAGGTGTCAGACTTAGAAAAAATTCTGGCCTGCATGGGACTTTGAAAATTTTCAGCCAGGCATCAGACTTAGAAAAAATTCTGGCCAGCATGGGACTTTGAAAATTTTCGGCCAGGTGTCAGACTTAGAAAAAATTCTGGCCTGCATGGGACTTTGAAAATTTTCAGCCAGGCATCAGACTTAGAAAAAATTCTGGCCAGCATGGGACTTTGAAAATTTTCAGCCAGGCGTCAGACTTAGAAAAAATTCTGGCCAGCATGGGACTTAGAAAAAATTCTGGCCAGCATGGGACTTAGAAAAAATTCTGGCCAGCATGGGACTTTGAAAATTTTCGGCCAGGCGTCAGACTTAGAAAAAATTCTGGCCAGCATGGGACTTTGAAAAAATTCTGGCCAGCATGGGACTTTGAAAATTTTCGGGCCAGCATGGGACTTTGAAAAAATTCTGGCCAACATGGGACTTTGAAAATTTTCGGCCAGGCGTCAGACTTAGAAAAAATTCTGGCCAGCATGGGACTTTGAAATATTTCAGGCAGGTGTCAGACTTAGAAAAAATTCTGGCCAGCATGGGACTTTGAAAATTTTCGACCAGGCGTCAGACTTAGAAAAAATTCTGCCCAGCATGGGACTTTGAAAAAATTCTGGCCAACATGGGACTTTGAAAATTTTCAGCCAGGCATCAGACTTTGAAAAAATTCTGGCCAGCATGGGACTTTGAAAATTTTCGGCCAGGCGTCAGACTTAGAAAAAATTCTGGCCTGCATGGGACTTTGAAAATTTTTGGCCAAGCGTCAGACTTAGAAAAAATTCTGCCCAGCATGGGACTTTGAAAAAATTCTGGCCAACATGGGACTTTGAAAATTTTCAGCCAGGCATCAGACTTTGAAAAAATTCTGGCCAGCATGGGACTTTGAAAATTTTCGGCCAGGCGTCAGACTTAGAAAAAATTCTGGCCTGCATGGGACTTTGAAAATTTTTGGCCAAGCGTCAGACTTAGAAAAAATTCTGGCCAGCATGGGACTTTGAAAAAATTCTGGCCAGCATGGGACTTTGAAAATTTTCGGCCAGGCGTCAGACTTAGAAAAAATTCTGCCCAGCATGGGACTTTGAAAAAATTCTGGCCAACATGGGACTTTGAAAATTTTCAGCCAGGCATCAGACTTTGAAAAAATTCTGGCCAGCATGGGACTTTGAAAATTTTCGGCCAGACGTCAGACTTAGAAAAAATTCTGGCCTGCATGGGACTTTGAAAATTTTTGGCCAAGCGTCAGACTTAGAAAAAATTCTGGCCAGCATGGGACTTTGAAAAAATTCTGGCCAGCATGGGACTTTGAAAATTTTCAGCCAGGCATCAGACTTAGAAAAAATTCTGGCCTGCTTGGGACTTTGAAATATTTCAGCCAGGCATCAGACTTAGAAAAAATTCTGGCCAGCATGGGACTTTGAAAAAATTCTGGCCAGCATGGGACTTTGAAAAAATTCTGGCCTGCATGGGACTTTGAAAATTTTCAGCCAGGCATCAGACTTAGAAAAAATTCTGGCCAGCATGGGACTTTGAAAATTTTCAGGCAGGCGTCAGAATTAGAAAAAATTCTGGCCAGCATGGGACTTTGAAAATTTTCAGCCAGGCATCAGACTTAGAAAAAATTCTGGCCAGCATGGGACTTTGAAAAAATTCTGGCCAGCATGGGACTTTGAAAAAAATCTGGCCAACATGGGACTTTTAAAATTTTCAGCCAGGCATCAGACTTAGAAAAAATTCTGGCCAGCATGGGACTTTGAAAATATTTGGCCAGGCGTCAGACTTAGAAAAAATTCTGGCCAGCATGGGACTTTGAAAAAATTCTGGCCAGCATGGGACTTTGAAAATTTTCGGGCCAGCATGGGACTTTGAAAAAATTCTGGCCAACATGGGACTTTGAAAATTTTCGGCCAGGCGTCAGACTTAGAAAAAATTCTGGCCAGCATGGGACTTTGAAAAAATTCTGGCCAGCATGGGACTTTGAAAATTTTCAGCCAGGCATCAGACTTTGAAAAAATTCTGGCCAGCATGGGACTTTGAAAATTTTCGGCCAGGTGTCAGACTTAGAAAAAATTCTGGCCTGCATGGGACTTTGAAAATTTTCAGCCAGGCATCAGACTTAGAAAAAATTCTGGCCAGCATGGGACTTTGAAAATTTTCAGCCAGGCGTCAGACTTAGAAAAAATTCTGGCCAGCATGGGACTTAGAAAAAATTCTGGCCAGCATGGGACTTAGAAAAAATTCTGGCCAGCATGGGACTTTGAAAATTTTCGGCCAGGCGTCAGACTTTGAAAAAATTCTGGCCAGCATGGGACTTTGAAAAAATTCTGGCCAGCATGGGACTTTGAAAATTTTCGGGCCAGCATGGGACTTTGAAAAAATTCTGGCCAACATGGGACTTTGAAAATTTTCGGCCAGGTGTCAGACTTAGAAAAAATTCTGGCCTGCATGGGACTTTGAAATATTTCAGGCAGGCATCAGACTTTGAAAAAATTCTGGCCAGCATGGGACTTTGAAAATTTTCGGCCAGGTGTCAGACTTAGAAAAAATTCTGGCCTGCATGGGACTTTGAAAATTTTCAGCCAGGCATCAGACTTAGAAAAAATTCTGGCCAGCATGGGACTTTGAAAATTTTCGGCCAGGTGTCAGACTTAGAAAAAATTCTGGCCTGCATGGGACTTTGAAAATTTTCAGCCAGGCATCAGACTTAGAAAAAATTCTGGCCAGCATGGGACTTAGAAAAAATTCTGGCCAGCATGGGACTTTGAAAATTTTCGGCCAGGCGTCAGACTTAGAAAAAATTCTGGCCAGCATGGGACTTTGAAAAAATTCTGGCCAGCATGGGACTTTGAAAATTTTCGGCCAGGCGTCAGACTTAGAAAAAATTCTGGCCAGCATGGGACTTTGAAAAAATTCTGGCCAACATGGGACTTTGAAAATTTTCAGCCAGGCATCAGACTTTGAAAAAATTCTGGCCAGCATGGGACTTTGAAAATTTTCGGCCAGGCGTCAGACTTAGAAAAAATTCTGGCCAGCATGGGACTTTGAAATATTTCAGGCAGGTGTCAGACTTAGAAAAAATTCTGGCCAGCATGGGACTTTGAAATATTTCAGGCAGGTGTCAGACTTAGAAAAAATTCTGGCCAGCATGGGACTTTGAAAACTTTCGGCCAGGTGTCAGACTTAGAAGAAATTCTGGCCAGCATGGGACTTTGAAAAAATTCTGGCCAGCATGGGACTTTGAAAATTTTCGGCCAGGCGTCAGACTTAGAAAAAATTCTGCCCAGCATGGGACTTTGAAAAAATTCTGGCCAACATGGGACTTTGAAAATTTTCAGCCAGGCATCAGACTTTGAAAAAATTCTGGCCAGCATGGGACTTTGAAAATTTTCGGCCAGGCGTCAGACTTAGAAAAAATTCTGGCCTGCATGGGACTTTGAAAATTTTTGGCCAAGCGTCAGACTTAGAAAAAATTCTGGCCAGCATGGGACTTTGAAAATTTTCAGCCAGGCATCAGACTTTGAAAAAATTCTGGCCAACATGGGACTTTGAAAATTTTCAGCCAGGCATCAGACTTTGAAAAAATTCTGGCCAGCATGGGACTTTGAAAATTTTCGGCCAGGCGTCAGACTTAGAAAAAATTCTGGCCAGCATGGGACTTTGAAATATTTCAGGCAGGTGTCAGACTTAGAAAAAATTCTGGCCAGCATGGGACTTTGAAATATTTCAGGCAGGTGTCAGACTTAGAAAAAATTCTGGCCAGCATGGGACTTTGAAAACTTTCGGCCAGGTGTCAGACTTAGAAGAAATTCTGGCCAGCATGGGACTTTGAAAAAATTCTGGCCAGCATGGGACTTTGAAAATTTTCGGCCAGGCGTCAGACTTAGAAAAAATTCTGCCCAGCATGGGACTTTGAAAAAATTCTGGCCAACATGGGACTTTGAAAATTTTCAGCCAGGCATCAGACTTTGAAAAAATTCTGGCCAGCATGGGACTTTGAAAATTTTCGGCCAGGCGTCAGACTTAGAAAAAATTCTGGCCTGCATGGGACTTTGAAAATTTTTGGCCAAGCGTCAGACTTAGAAAAAATTCTGGCCAGCATGGGACTTTGAAAAAATTCTGGCCAGCATGGGACTTTGAAAATTTTCAGCCAGGCATCAGACTTAGAAAAAATTCTGGCCAGCATGGGACTTTGAAAATTTTCAGCCAGGCATCAGACTTAGAAAAAATTCTGGCCAGCATGGGACTTTGAAAAAATTCTGGCCAGCATGGGACTTTGAAAAAATTCTGGCCAACATGGGACTTTTAAAATTTTCAGCCAGGCATCAGACTTAGAAAAAATTCTGGACAGCATGGGACTTTGAAAATTTTTGGCCAAGCGTCAGACTTTGAAAAAATTCTGGCCAGCATGGGACTTTGAAAATTTTCGGGCCAGGTGTCAGACTTAGAAAAAATTCTGGCCAGCATGGGACTTTGAAAAAATTCGGGCCAGCATGGGACTTTGAAAATTTTCGGGCCAGCATGGGACTTTGAAAAAATTCTGGCCAACATGGGACTTTGAAAATTTTCGGCCAGGCATCAGACTTAGAAAAAATTCTGGCCAGCATGGGACTTTGAAAATTTTCAGCCAGGCATCAGACTTAGAAAAAATTCTGGCCAGCATGGGACTTTGAAAAAATTCTGGCCAGCATGGGACTTTGAAAAAATTCTGGCCTGCATGGGACTTTGAAAATTTTCAGCCAGGCATCAGACTTAGAAAAAATTCTGGCCAGCATGGGACTTTGAAAATTTTCAGGCAGGCGTCAGAATTAGAAAAAATTCTGGCCAGCATGGGACTTTGAAAATTTTAAGCCAGGCATCAGACTTAGAAAAAATTCTGGCCAGCATGGGACTTTGAAAAAATTCTGGCCAGCATGGGACTTTGAAAAAATTCTGGCCAACATGGGACTTTTAAAATTTTCAGCCAGGCATCAGACTTAGAAAAAATTCTGGACAGCATGGGACTTTGAAAATTTTTGGCCAAGCGTCAGACTTTGAAAAAATTCTGGCCAGCATGGGACTTTGAAAATATTTGGCCAAGCGTCAGACTTAGAAAAAATTCTGGCCAGCATGGGACTTTGAAAATTTTCGGGCCAGGTGTCAGACTTAGAAAAAATTCTGGCCAGCATGGGACTTTGAAAAAATTCGGGCCAGCATGGGACTTTGAAAATTTTCGGGCCAGCATGGGACTTTGAAAAAATTCTGGCCAACATGGGACTTTGAAAATTTTCGGCCAGGCATCAGACTTAGAAAAAATTCTGGCCAGCATGGGACTTTGAAAATTTTCAGCCAGGCATCAGACTTAGAAAAAATTCTGGCCAGCATGGGACTTTGAAAAAATTCTGGCCAGCATGGGACTTTGAAAATTTTCAGCCAGGCATCAGACTTTGAAAAAATTCTGGCCAGCATGGGACTTTGAAAAAATTCTGGCCAGCATGGGACTTTGAAAAAATTCTGGCCAGCATGGGACTTTGAAAAAATTCTGGCCTGCATGGGACTTTGAAAATTTTCAGCCAGGCATCAGACTTAGAAAAAATTCTGGCCAGCATGGGACTTTGAAAATTTTCAGGCAGGCGTCAGACTTAGAAAAAATTCTGGCCAGCATGGGACTTTGAAAATTTTCAGCCAGGCATCAGACTTAGAAAAAAATTCTGGCCAGCATGGGACTTTGAAATATGTCAGACAGGCATCAGACTGAAAAAATTCTGGCCAGCATGGGACTTTGAAAAAATTCTGGCCAGCATGGGACTTTGAAAAAATTCTGGCCAACATGGGACTTTGAAAATATTTGGCCAAGCGTCAGACTTTGAAAAAATTCTGGCCAGCATGGGACTTTGAAAATATTTGGCCAAGCGTCAGATTTAGAAAATTTCTGGCCAGCATGGGACTTTGAAAAAATTCTGGCCAGCATGGGACTTTGAAAATTTTCAGCCAGGCATCAGACTTAGAAAAAATTCTGGCCAGCATGGGACTTTGAAATATTTCAGGCAGGCATCAGACTTTGAAAAAATTCTGGCCAGCATGGGACTTTGAAAATTTTCAGCCAGGCGTCAGACTTAGAAAAAATTCTGGCCAGCATGGGACTTTGAAAATTTTCAGCCAGGCGTCAGACTTAGAAAAAATTCTGGCCAGCATGGGACTTAGAAAAAATTCTGGCCAGCATGGGACTTAGAAAAAATTCTGGCCAGCATGGGACTTTGAAAATTTTTGGCCAGGCGTCAGATTTAGAAAAAATTCTGGCCAGCATGGGACTTTGAAAAAATTCTGGCCAGCATGGGACTTTGAAAATTTTCGGCCAGGCGTCAGACTTAGAAAAAATTCTGGCCAGCATGGAACTTTGAAATATTTCAGGCAGGTGTCAGACTTAGAAAAAATTCTGGCCAGCATGGGACTTTGAAAACTTTCGGCCAGGAGTCAGACTTAGAAGAAATTCTGGCCAGCATGGGACTTTGAAAAAATTCTGGCCAGCATGGGACTTTGAAAATTTTCGGGCCAGGTGTCAGACTTAGAAAAAATTCTGGCCAGCATGGGACTTTGAAAATTTTCGGCCAGGCGTCAGATTTAGAAAAAATTCTGGCCAGCATGGGACTTTGAAAAAATTCTGGCCAGCATGGGACTTTGAAAATTTTCGGCCAGGCGTCAGACTTAGAAAAAATTCTGGCCAGCATGGGACTTTGAAAAAATTCGGGCCAGCATGGGACTTTGAAAATTTTCGGGCCAGCATGGGACTTTGAAAAAATTCTGGCCAACATGGGACTTTGAAAATTTTCGGCCAGGCATCAGACTTAGAAAAAATTCTGGCCAGCATGGGACTTTGAAAAAATTCTGGCCAGCATGGGACTTTGAAAAAATTCTGGCCTGCATGGGACTTTGAAAATTTTCAGCCAGGCATCAGACTTAGAAAAAATTCTGGCCAGCATGGGACTTTGAAAATTTTCAGGCAGGCGTCAGAATTAGAAAAAATTCTGGCCAGCATGGGACTTTGAAAATTTTAAGCCAGGCATCAGACTTAGAAAAAATTCTGGCCAGCATGGGACTTTGAAAAAATTCTGGCCAGCATGGGACTTTGAAAAAATTCTGGCCAACATGGGACTTTTAAAATTTTCAGCCAGGCATCAGACTTAGAAAAAATTCTGGCCAGCATGGGACTTTGAAAATTTTTGGCCAAGCGTCAGACTTTGAAAAAATTCTGGCCAGCATGGGACTTTGAAAATATTTGGCCAAGCGTCAGACTTAGAAAAAATTCTGGCCAGCATGGGACTTTGAAAATTTTCGGGCCAGGTGTCAGACTTAGAAAAAATTCTGGCCAGCATGGGACTTTGAAAAAATTCGGGCCAGCATGGGACTTTGAAAATTTTCGGGCCAGCATGGGACTTTGAAAAAATTCTGGCCAACATGGGACTTTGAAAATTTTCGGCCAGGCATCAGACTTAGAAAAAATTCTGGCCAGCATGGGACTTTGAAAATTTTCAGCCAGGCATCAGACTTAGAAAAAATTCTGGCCAGCATGGGACTTTGAAAAAATTCTGGCCAGCATGGGACTTTGAAAATTTTCAGCCAGGCATCAGACTTTGAAAAAATTCTGGCCAGCATGGGACTTTGAAAATTTTCGGCCAGGCGTCAGACTTAGAAAAAATTCTGGCCTGCATGGGACTTTTAAAATTTTCAGCCAGGCATCAGACTTAGAAAAAATTCTGGCCAGCATGGGACTTTGAAAAAATTCTGGCCAGCATGGGACTTTGAAAATTTTCAGCCAGGCATCAGACTTTGAAAAAATTCTGGCCAGCATGGGACTTTGAAAATTTTCAGCCAGGCGTCAGACTTAGAAAAAATTCTGGCCTGCATGGGACTTTGAAAATTTTTGGCCAAGCGTCAGACTTAGAAAAAATTCTGGCCAGCATGGGACTTTGAAAAAATTCTGGCCAGCATGGGACTTTGAAAAAATTCTGGCCAGCATGGGACTTTGAAAAAATTCTGGCCTGCATGGGACTTTGAAAATTTTCAGCCAGGCATCAGACTTAGAAAAAATTCTGGCCAGCATGGGACTTTGAAAAAATTCTGGCCAGCATGGGACTTTGAAAAAATTCTGGCCAGCATGGGACTTTGAAAATATTTGGCCAAGCGTCAGATTTAGAAAATTTCTGGCCAGCATGGGACTTTGAAAAAATTCTGGCCAGCATGGGACTTTGAAAATTTTCGGCCAGGCATCAGACTTAGAAAAAATTCTGGCCAGCATGGGACTTTGAAAATTTTCGGCCAGGTGTCAGACTTAGAAAAAATTCTGGCCTGCATGGGACTTTGAAAATTTTCAGCCAGGCATCAGACTTAGAAAAAATTCTGGCCAGCATGGGACTTTGAAAATTTTCAGCCAGGCGTCAGACTTAGAAAAAATTCTGGCCAGCATGGGACTTTGAAAATTTTCAGCCAGGCGTCAGACTTAGAAAAAATTCTGGCCAGCATGGGACTTAGAAAAAATTCTGGCCAGCATGGGACTTAGAAAAAATTCTGGCCAGCATGGGACTTTGAAAATTTTCGGCCAGGCGTCAGATTTAGAAAAAATTCTGGCCAGCATGGGACTTTGAAAAAATTCTGGCCAGCATGGGACTTTGAAAATTTTCGGCCAGGCGTCAGACTTAGAAAAAATTCTGGCCAGCATGGAACTTTGAAATATTTCAGGCAGGTGTCAGACTTAGAAAAAATTCTGGCCAGCATGGGACTTTGAAAACTTTCGGCCAGGAGTCAGACTTAGAAGAAATTCTGGCCAGCATGGGACTTTGAAAAAATTCTGGCCAGCATGGGACTTTGAAAATTTTCGGGCCAGGTGTCAGACTTAGAAAAAATTCTGGCCAGCATGGGACTTTGAAAAAATTCGGGCCAGCATGGGACTTTGAAAATTTTCGGGCCAGCATGGGACTTTGAAAAAATTCTGGCCAACATGGGACTTTGAAAATTTTCGGCCAGGCATCAGACTTTGAAAAAATTCTGGCCAGCATGGGACTTTGAAAAAATTCTGGCCTGCATGGGACTTTGAAAATTTTCAGCCAGGCATCAGACTTAGAAAAAATTCTGGCCAGCATGGGACTTTGAAAATTTTCAGGCAGGCGTCAGAATTAGAAAAAATTCTGGCCAGCATGGGACTTTGAAAATTTTCAGGCAGGCATCAGAATTAGAAAAAATTCTGGCCAGCATGGGACTTTGAAAATTTTAAGCCAGGCATCAGACTTAGAAAAAATTCTGGCCAGCATGGGACTTTGAAAAAATTCTGGCCAGCATGGGACTTTGAAAAAATTCTGGCCAACATGGGACTTTTAAAATTTTCAGCCAGGCATCAGACTTAGAAAAAATTCTGGACAACATGGGACTTTGAAAATTTTTGGCCAAGCGTCAGACTTTGAAAAAATTCTGGCCAGCATGGGACTTTGAAAATATTTGGCCAAGCGTCAGACTTAGAAAAAATTCTGGCCAGCATGGGACTTTGAAAATTTTCGGGCCAGGTGTCAGACTTAGAAAAAATTCTGGCCAGCATGGGACTTTGAAAAAATTCTGGCCAGCATGGGACTTTGAAAATTTTCGGGCCAGCATGGGACTTTGAAAAAATTCTGGCCAGCATGGCACTTTGAAAATTTTCAGCCAGGCATCAGACTTAGAAAAAATTCTGGCCAGCATGGGACTTTGAAAAAATTCTGGCCAGCATGGGACTTTGAAAAAATTCTGGCCAACATGGGACTTTTAAAATTTTCAGCCAGGCATCAGACTTAGAAAAAATTCTGGACAGCATGGGACTTTGAAAATTTTTGGCCAAGCGTCAGACTTTGAAAAAATTCTGGCCAGCATGGGACTTTGAAAATTTTCGGGCCAGGTGTCAGACTTAGAAAAAATTCTGGCCAGCATGGGACTTTGAAAAAATTCGGGCCAGCATGGGACTTTGAAAATTTTCGGCCAGGCGTCAGACTTAGAAAAAATTCTGGCCAGCATGGGACTTTGAAAATTTTCAGCCAGGCATCAGACTTAGAAAAAATTCTGGACAGCATGGGACTTTGAAAATTTTTGGCCAAGCGTCAGACTTTGAAAAAATTCTGGCCAGCATGGGACTTTGAAAATATTTGGCCAAGCGTCAGACTTAGAAAAAATTCTGGCCAGCATGGGACTTTGAAAATTTTCGGGCCAGGTGTCAGACTTAGAAAAAATTCTGGCCAGCATGGGACTTTGAAAAAATTCGGGCCAGCATGGGACTTTGAAAATTTTCGGGCCAGCATGGGACTTTGAAAAAATTCTGGCCAACATGGGACTTTGAAAATTTTCGGCCAGGCATCAGACTTAGAAAAAATTCTGGCCAGCATGGGACTTTGAAAAAATTCTGGCCAGCATGGGACTTTGAAAATTTTCAGCCAGGCATCAGACTTTGAAAAAATTCTGGCCAGCATGGGACTTTGAAAATTTTCAGCCAGGCGTCAGACTTAGAAAAAATTCTGGCCTGCATGGGACTTTGAAAATTTTTGGCCAAGCGTCAGACTTAGAAAAAATTCTGGCCAGCATGGGACTTTGAAAAAATTCTGGCCAGCATGGGACTTTGAAAAAATTCTGGCCAGCATGGGACTTTGAAAAAATTCTGGCCTGCATGGGACTTTGAAAATTTTCAGCCAGGCATCAGACTTAGAAAAAATTCTGGCCAGCATGGGACTTTGAAAAAATTCTGGCCAGCATGGGACTTTGAAAAAATTCTGGCCAGCATGGGACTTTGAAAATATTTGGCCAAGCGTCAGATTTAGAAAATTTCTGGCCAGCATGGGACTTTGAAAAAATTCTGGCCAGCATGGGACTTTGAAAATTTTCGGCCAGGCATCAGACTTAGAAAAAATTCTGGCCAGCATGGGACTTTGAAAATTTTCGGCCAGGTGTCAGACTTAGAAAAAATTCTGGCCTGCATGGGACTTTGAAAATTTTCAGCCAGGCATCAGACTTAGAAAAAATTCTGGCCAGCATGGGACTTTGAAAATTTTCAGCCAGGCGTCAGACTTAGAAAAAATTCTGGCCAGCATGGGACTTTGAAAATTTTCAGCCAGGCGTCAGACTTAGAAAAAATTCTGGCCAGCATGGGACTTAGAAAAAATTCTGGCCAGCATGGGACTTAGAAAAAATTCTGGCCAGCATGGGACTTTGAAAATTTTCGGCCAGGCGTCAGATTTAGAAAAAATTCTGGCCAGCATGGGACTTTGAAAAAATTCTGGCCAGCATGGGACTTTGAAAATTTTCGGCCAGGCGTCAGACTTAGAAAAAATTCTGGCCAGCATGGAACTTTGAAATATTTCAGGCAGGTGTCAGACTTAGAAAAAATTCTGGCCAGCATGGGACTTTGAAAACTTTCGGCCAGGAGTCAGACTTAGAAGAAATTCTGGCCAGCATGGGACTTTGAAAAAATTCTGGCCAGCATGGGACTTTGAAAATTTTCGGGCCAGGTGTCAGACTTAGAAAAAATTCTGGCCAGCATGGGACTTTGAAAAAATTCGGGCCAGCATGGGACTTTGAAAATTTTCGGGCCAGCATGGGACTTTGAAAAAATTCTGGCCAACATGGGACTTTGAAAATTTGCGGCCAGGCATCAGACTTTGAAAAAATTCTGGCCAGCATGGGACTTTGAAAAAATTCTGGCCTGCATGGGACTTTGAAAATTTTCAGCCAGGCATCAGACTTAGAAAAAATTCTGGCCAGCATGGGACTTTGAAAATTTTCAGGCAGGCGTCAGAATTAGAAAAA
Organism: Festucalex cinctus; assembly: GCF_051991245.1. Classification (NCBI taxonomy): domain Eukaryota; kingdom Metazoa; phylum Chordata; class Actinopteri; order Syngnathiformes; family Syngnathidae; genus Festucalex; species Festucalex cinctus. Next base: position 5,826,032 of record NC_135420.1, on the reverse strand, counting down.
ATTCTGGCCAGCATGGGACTTTGAAAATTTTCAGGCAGGCGTCAGAATTAGAAAAAATTCTGGCCAGCATGGGACTTTGAAAATTTTAAGCCAGGCATCAGACTTAGAAAAAATTCTGGCCAGCATGGGACTTTGAAAAAATTCTGGCCAGCATGGGACTTTGAAAAAATTCTGGCCAACATGGGACTTTTAAAATTTTCAGCCAGGCATCAGACTTAGAAAAAATTCTGGACAACATGGGACTTTGAAAATTTTTGGCCAAGCGTCAGACTTTGAAAAAATTCTGGCCAGCATGGGACTTTGAAAATATTTGGCCAAGCGTCAGACTTAGAAAAAATTCTGGCCAGCATGGGACTTTGAAAATTTTCGGGCCAGGTGTCAGACTTAGAAAAAATTCTGGCCAGCATGGGACTTTGAAAAAATTCTGGCCAGCATGGGACTTTGAAAATTTTCGGGCCAGCATGGGACTTTGAAAAAATTCTGGCCAGCATGGCACTTTGAAAATTTTCAGCCAGGCATCAGACTTAGAAAAAATTCTGGCCAGCATGGGACTTTGAAAAAATTCTGGCCAGCATGGGACTTTGAAAAAATTCTGGCCAACATGGGACTTTTAAAATTTTCAGCCAGGCATCAGACTTAGAAAAAATTCTGGACAGCATGGGACTTTGAAAATTTTTGGCCAAGCGTCAGACTTTGAAAAAATTCTGGCCAGCATGGGACTTTGAAAATTTTCGGGCCAGGTGTCAGACTTAGAAAAAATTCTGGCCAGCATGGGACTTTGAAAAAATTCGGGCCAGCATGGGACTTTGAAAATTTTCGGCCAGGCGTCAGACTTAGAAAAAATTCTGGCCAGCATGGGACTTTGAAAATTTTCAGCCAGGCATCAGACTTAGAAAAAATTCTGGCCAGCATGGGACTTTGAAAAAATTCTGGCCAGCATGGGACTTTGAAAAAATTCTGGCCAGCATGGGACTTTGAAAAAATTCTGGCCAACATGGGACTTTTAAAATTTTCAGCCAGGCATCAGACTTAGAAAAAATTCTGGACAGCATGGGACTTTGAAAGTTTTTGGCCAAGCGTCAGACTTTGAAAAAATTCTGGCCAGCATGGGACTTTGAAAATTTTCGGGCCAGGTGTCAGACTTAGAAAAAATTCTGGCCAGCATGGGACTTTGAAAAAATTCGGGCCAGCATGGGACTTTGAAAATTTTCGGGCCAGCATGGGACTTTGAAAAAATTCTGGCCAACATGGGACTTTGAAAATTTTCGGCCAGGCATCAGACTTAGAAAAAATTCTGGCCAGCATGGGACTTTGAAAAAATTCTGGCCAGCATGGGACTTTGAAAAAATTCTGGCCAACATGGGACTTTGAAAATTTTCGGCCAGGCATCAGACTTAGAAAAAATTCTGGCCAGCATGGGACTTTGAAAAAATTCTGGCCAGCATGGGACTTTGAAAAAATTCTGGCCTGCATGGGACTTTGAACATTTTCAGCCAGGCATCAGACTTAGAAAAAATTCTGGCCAGCATGGGACTTTGAAAATTTTCAGGCAGGCGTCAGAATTAGAAAAAATTCTGGCCAGCATGGGACTTTGAAAATTTTAAGCCAGGCATCAGACTTAGAAAAAATTCTGGCCAGCATGGGACTTTGAAAAAATTCTGGCCAGCATGGGACTTTGAAAAAATTCTGGCCAACATGGGACTTTTAAAATTTTCAGCCAGGCATCAGACTTAGAAAAAATTCTGGACAGCATGGGACTTTGAAAATATTTGGCCAAGCGTCAGACTTAGAAAAAATTCTGGCCAGCATGGGACTTTGAAAAAATTCGGGCCAGCATGGGACTTTGAAAATTTTCGGGCCAGCATGGGACTTTGAAAAAATTCTGGCCAACATGGGACTTTGAAAATTTTCGGCCAGGCATCAGACTTAGAAAAAATTCTGGCCAGCATGGGACTTTGAAAATTTTCAGCCAGGCATCAGACTTAGAAAAAATTCTGGCCAGCATGGGACTTTGAAAAAATTCTGGCCAGCATGGGACTTTGAAAATTTTCAGCCAGGCATCAGACTTAGAAAAAATTCTGGCCAGCATGGGACTTTGAAAAAATTCTGGCCAGCATGGGACTTTGAAAAAATTCTGGCCTGCATGGGACTTTGAAAATTTTCAGCCAGGCATCAGACTTAGAAAAAATTCTGGCCAGCATGGGACTTTGAAAATTTTCAGGCAGGCGTCAGACTTAGAAAAAATTCTGGCCAGCATGGGACTTTGAAAATTTTCAGCCAGGCATCAGACTTAGAAAAAAATTCTGGCCAGCATGGGACTTTGAAATATGTCAGACAGGCATCAGACTGAAAAAATTCTGGCCAGCATGGGACTTTGAAAAAATTCTGGCCAGCATGGGACTTTGAAAAAATTCTGGCCAACATGGGACTTTGAAAATATTTGGCCAAGCGTCAGACTTTGAAAAAATTCTGGCCAGCATGGGACTTTGAAAATATTTGGCCAAGCGTCAGATTTAGAAAATTTCTGGCCAGCATGGGACTTTGAAAAAATTCGGGCCAGCATGGGACTTTGAAAATTTTCGGGCCAGCATGGGACTTTGAAAAAATTCTGGCCAACATGGGACTTTGAAAATTTTCGGCCAGGCATCAGACTTAGAAAAAATTCTGGCCAGCATGGGACTTTGAAAATTTTCAGCCAGGCATCAGACTTAGAAAAAATTCTGGCCAGCATGGGACTTTGAAAAAATTCTGGCCAGCATGGGACTTTGAAAATTTTCAGCCAGGCATCAGACTTAGAAAAAATTCTGGCCAGCATGGGACTTTGAAAATTTTCAGGCAGGCGTCAGAATTAGAAAAAATTCTGGCCAGCATGGGACTTTGAAAATTTTCAGGCAGGCATCAGAATTAGAAAAAATTCTGGCCAGCATGGGACTTTGAAAATTTTAAGCCAGGCATCAGACTTAGAAAAAATTCTGGCCAGCATGGGACTTTGAAAAAATTCTGGCCAGCATGGGACTTTGAAAAAATTCTGGCCAACATGGGACTTTTAAAATTTTCAGCCAGGCATCAGACTTAGAAAAAATTCTGGACAACATGGGACTTTGAAAATTTTTGGCCAAGCGTCAGACTTTGAAAAAATTCTGGCCAGCATGGGACTTTGAAAATATTTGGCCAAGCGTCAGACTTAGAAAAAATTCTGGCCAGCATGGGACTTTGAAAATTTTCGGGCCAGGTGTCAGACTTAGAAAAAATTCTGGCCAGCATGGGACTTTGAAAAAATTCTGGCCAGCATGGGACTTTGAAAATTTTCGGGCCAGCATGGGACTTTGAAAAAATTCTGGCCAGCATGGCACTTTGAAAATTTTCAGCCAGGCATCAGACTTAGAAAAAATTCTGGCCAGCATGGGACTTTGAAAAAATTCTGGCCAGCATGGGACTTTGAAAAAATTCTGGCCAACATGGGACTTTTAAAATTTTCAGCCAGGCATCAGACTTAGAAAAAATTCTGGACAGCATGGGACTTTGAAAATTTTTGGCCAAGCGTCAGACTTTGAAAAAATTCTGGCCAGCATGGGACTTTGAAAATTTTCGGGCCAGGTGTCAGACTTAGAAAAAATTCTGGCCAGCATGGGACTTTGAAAAAATTCGGGCCAGCATGGGACTTTGAAAATTTTCGGCCAGGCGTCAGACTTAGAAAAAATTCTGGCCAGCATGGGACTTTGAAAATTTTCAGCCAGGCATCAGACTTAGAAAAAATTCTGGACAGCATGGGACTTTGAAAATTTTTGGCCAAGCGTCAGACTTTGAAAAAATTCTGGCCAGCATGGGACTTTGAAAATATTTGGCCAAGCGTCAGACTTAGAAAAAATTCTGGCCAGCATGGGACTTTGAAAATTTTCGGGCCAGGTGTCAGACTTAGAAAAAATTCTGGCCAGCATGGGACTTTGAAAAAATTCGGGCCAGCATGGGACTTTGAAAATTTTCGGGCCAGCATGGGACTTTGAAAAAATTCTGGCCAACATGGGACTTTGAAAATTTTCGGCCAGGCATCAGACTTAGAAAAAATTCTGGCCAGCATGGGACTTTGAAAAAATTCTGGCCAGCATGGGACTTTGAAAATTTTCAGCCAGGCATCAGACTTTGAAAAAATTCTGGCCAGCATGGGACTTTGAAAATTTTCAGCCAGGCGTCAGACTTAGAAAAAATTCTGGCCTGCATGGGACTTTGAAAATTTTTGGCCAAGCGTCAGACTTAGAAAAAATTCTGGCCAGCATGGGACTTTGAAAAAATTCTGGCCAGCATGGGACTTTGAAAAAATTCTGGCCAGCATGGGACTTTGAAAAAATTCTGGCCTGCATGGGACTTTGAAAATTTTCAGCCAGGCATCAGACTTAGAAAAAATTCTGGCCAGCATGGGACTTTGAAAAAATTCTGGCCAGCATGGGACTTTGAAAAAATTCTGGCCAGCATGGGACTTTGAAAATATTTGGCCAAGCGTCAGATTTAGAAAATTTCTGGCCAGCATGGGACTTTGAAAAAATTCTGGCCAGCATGGGACTTTGAAAATTTTCGGCCAGGCATCAGACTTAGAAAAAATTCTGGCCAGCATGGGACTTTGAAAATTTTCGGCCAGGTGTCAGACTTAGAAAAAATTCTGGCCTGCATGGGACTTTGAAAATTTTCAGCCAGGCATCAGACTTAGAAAAAATTCTGGCCAGCATGGGACTTTGAAAATTTTCAGCCAGGCGTCAGACTTAGAAAAAATTCTGGCCAGCATGGGACTTTGAAAATTTTCAGCCAGGCGTCAGACTTAGAAAAAATTCTGGCCAGCATGGGACTTAGAAAAAATTCTGGCCAGCATGGGACTTAGAAAAAATTCTGGCCAGCATGGGACTTTGAAAATTTTCGGCCAGGCGTCAGATTTAGAAAAAATTCTGGCCAGCATGGGACTTTGAAAAAATTCTGGCCAGCATGGGACTTTGAAAATTTTCGGCCAGGCGTCAGACTTAGAAAAAATTCTGGCCAGCATGGAACTTTGAAATATTTCAGGCAGGTGTCAGACTTAGAAAAAATTCTGGCCAGCATGGGACTTTGAAAACTTTCGGCCAGGAGTCAGACTTAGAAGAAATTCTGGCCAGCATGGGACTTTGAAAAAATTCTGGCCAGCATGGGACTTTGAAAATTTTCGGGCCAGGTGTCAGACTTAGAAAAAATTCTGGCCAGCATGGGACTTTGAAAAAATTCGGGCCAGCATGGGACTTTGAAAATTTTCGGGCCAGCATGGGACTTTGAAAAAATTCTGGCCAACATGGGACTTTGAAAATTTGCGGCCAGGCATCAGACTTTGAAAAAATTCTGGCCAGCATGGGACTTTGAAAAAATTCTGGCCTGCATGGGACTTTGAAAATTTTCAGCCAGGCATCAGACTTAGAAAAAATTCTGGCCAGCATGGGACTTTGAAAATTTTCAGGCAGGCGTCAGAATTAGAAAAAATTCTGGCCAGCATGGGACTTTGAAAATTTTCAGGCAGGCGTCAGAATTAGAAAAAATTCTGGCCAGCATGGGACTTTGAAAATTTTAAGCCAGGCATCAGACTTAGAAAAAATTCTGGCCAGCATGGGACTTTGAAAAAATTCTGGCCAGCATGGGACTTTGAAAAAATTCTGGCCAACATGGGACTTTTAAAATTTTCAGCCAGGCATCAGACTTAGAAAAAATTCTGGACAACATGGGACTTTGAAAATTTTTGGCCAAGCGTCAGACTTTGAAAAAATTCTGGCCAGCATGGGACTTTGAAAATATTTGGCCAAGCGTCAGACTTAGAAAAAATTCTGGCCAGCATGGGACTTTGAAAATTTTCGGGCCAGGTGTCAGACTTAGAAAAAATTCTGGCCAGCATGGGACTTTGAAAAAATTCTGGCCAGCATGGGACTTTGAAAATTTTCGGGCCAGCATGGGACTTTGAAAAAATTCTGGCCAGCATGGCACTTTGAAAATTTTCAGCCAGGCATCAGACTTAGAAAAAATTCTGGCCAGCATGGGACTTTGAAAAAATTCTGGCCAGCATGGGACTTTGAAAAAATTCTGGCCAACATGGGACTTTTAAAATTTTCAGCCAGGCATCAGACTTAGAAAAAATTCTGGACAGCATGGGACTTTGAAAATTTTTGGCCAAGCGTCAGACTTTGAAAAAATTCTGGCCAGCATGGGACTTTGAAAATTTTCGGGCCAGGTGTCAGACTTAGAAAAAATTCTGGCCAGCATGGGACTTTGAAAAAATTCGGGCCAGCATGGGACTTTGAAAATTTTCGGCCAGGCGTCAGACTTAGAAAAAATTCTGGCCAGCATGGGACTTTGAAAATTTTCAGCCAGGCATCAGACTTAGAAAAAATTCTGGCCAGCATGGGACTTTGAAAAAATTCTGGCCAGCATGGGACTTTGAAAAAATTCTGGCCAGCATGGGACTTTGAAAAAATTCTGGCCAACATGGGACTTTTAAAATTTTCAGCCAGGCATCAGACTTAGAAAAAATTCTGGACAGCATGGGACTTTGAAAGTTTTTGGCCAAGCGTCAGACTTTGAAAAAATTCTGGCCAGCATGGGACTTTGAAAATTTTCGGGCCAGGTGTCAGACTTAGAAAAAATTCTGGCCAGCATGGGACTTTGAAAAAATTCGGGCCAGCATGGGACTTTGAAAATTTTCGGGCCAGCATGGGACTTTGAAAAAATTCTGGCCAACATGGGACTTTGAAAATTTTCGGCCAGGCATCAGACTTAGAAAAAATTCTGGCCAGCATGGGACTTTGAAAAAATTCTGGCCAGCATGGGACTTTGAAAAAATTCTGGCCAACATGGGACTTTGAAAATTTTCGGCCAGGCATCAGACTTAGAAAAAATTCTGGCCAGCATGGGACTTTGAAAAAATTCTGGCCAGCATGGGACTTTGAAAAAATTCTGGCCTGCATGGGACTTTGAACATTTTCAGCCAGGCATCAGACTTAGAAAAAATTCTGGCCAGCATGGGACTTTGAAAATTTTCAGGCAGGCGTCAGAATTAGAAAAAATTCTGGCCAGCATGGGACTTTGAAAATTTTAAGCCAGGCATCAGACTTAGAAAAAATTCTGGCCAGCATGGGACTTTGAAAAAATTCTGGCCAGCATGGGACTTTGAAAAAATTCTGGCCAACATGGGACTTTTAAAATTTTCAGCCAGGCATCAGACTTAGAAAAAATTCTGGACAGCATGGGACTTTGAAAATATTTGGCCAAGCGTCAGACTTAGAAAAAATTCTGGCCAGCATGGGACTTTGAAAAAATTCGGGCCAGCATGGGACTTTGAAAATTTTCGGGCCAGCATGGGACTTTGAAAAAATTCTGGCCAACATGGGACTTTGAAAATTTTCGGCCAGGCATCAGACTTAGAAAAAATTCTGGCCAGCATGGGACTTTGAAAATTTTCAGCCAGGCATCAGACTTAGAAAAAATTCTGGCCAGCATGGGACTTTGAAAAAATTCTGGCCAGCATGGGACTTTGAAAATTTTCAGCCAGGCATCAGACTTAGAAAAAATTCTGGCCAGCATGGGACTTTGAAAAAATTCTGGCCAGCATGGGACTTTGAAAAAATTCTGGCCTGCATGGGACTTTGAAAATTTTCAGCCAGGCATCAGACTTAGAAAAAATTCTGGCCAGCATGGGACTTTGAAAATTTTCAGGCAGGCGTCAGACTTAGAAAAAATTCTGGCCAGCATGGGACTTTGAAAATTTTCAGCCAGGCATCAGACTTAGAAAAAAATTCTGGCCAGCATGGGACTTTGAAATATGTCAGACAGGCATCAGACTGAAAAAATTCTGGCCAGCATGGGACTTTGAAAAAATTCTGGCCAGCATGGGACTTTGAAAAAATTCTGGCCAACATGGGACTTTGAAAATATTTGGCCAAGCGTCAGACTTTGAAAAAATTCTGGCCAGCATGGGACTTTGAAAATATTTGGCCAAGCGTCAGATTTAGAAAATTTCTGGCCAGCATGGGACTTTGAAAAAATTCGGGCCAGCATGGGACTTTGAAAATTTTCGGGCCAGCATGGGACTTTGAAAAAATTCTGGCCAACATGGGACTTTGAAAATTTTCGGCCAGGCATCAGACTTAGAAAAAATTCTGGCCAGCATGGGACTTTGAAAATTTTCAGCCAGGCATCAGACTTAGAAAAAATTCTGGCCAGCATGGGACTTTGAAAAAATTCTGGCCAGCATGGGACTTTGAAAATTTTCAGCCAGGCATCAGACTTAGAAAAAATTCTGGCCAGCATGGGACTTTGAAAAAATTCTGGCCAGCATGGGACTTTGAAAAAATTCTGGCCTGCATGGGACTTTGAAAATTTTCAGCCAGGCATCAGACTTAGAAAAAATTCTGGCCAGCATGGGACTTTGAAAATTTTCAGGCAGGCGTCAGACTTAGAAAAAATTCTGGCCAGCATGGGACTTTGAAAATTTTCAGCCAGGCATCAGACTTAGAAAAAAATTCTGGCCAGCATGGGACTTTGAAATATGTCAGACAGGCATCAGACTGAAAAAATTCTGGCCAGCATGGGACTTTGAAAAAATTCTGGCCAGCATGGGACTTTGAAAAAATTCTGGCCAACATGGGACTTTGAAAATATTTGGCCAAGCGTCAGACTTTGAAAAAATTCTGGCCAGCATGGGACTTTGAAAATATTTGGCCAAGCGTCAGATTTAGAAAATTTCTGGCCAGCATGGGACTTTGAAAAAATTCTGGCCAGCATGGGACTTTGAAAATTTTCAGCCAGGCATCAGACTTAGAAAAAATTCTGGCCAGCATGGGACTTTGAAATATTTCAGGCAGGCATCAGACTTTGAAAAAATTCTGGCCAGCATGGGACTTTGAAAATTTTCGGCCAGGTGTCAGACTTAGAAAAAATTCTGGCCTGCATGGGACTTTGAAAATTTTCAGCCAGGCATCAGACTTAGAAAAAATTCTGGCCAGCATGGGACTTTGAAAATTTTCGGCCAGGTGTCAGACTTAGAAAAAATTCTGGCCTGCATGGGACTTTGAAAATTTTCAGCCAGGCATCAGACTTAGAAAAAATTCTGGCCAGCATGGGACTTTGAAAATTTTCAGCCAGGCGTCAGACTTAGAAAAAATTCTGGCCAGCATGGGACTTTGAAAATTTTCAGCCAGGCATCAGACTTAGAAAAAATTCTGGCCAGCATGGGACTTTGAAAAAATTCTGGCCAGCATGGGACTTTGAAAAAATTCTGGCCAACATGGGACTTTTAAAATTTTCAGCCAGGCATCAGACTTAGAAAAAATTCTGGACAGCATGGGACTTTGAAAATTTTTGGCCAAGCGTCAGACTTTGAAAAAATTCTGGCCAGCATGGGACTTTGAAAATATTTGGCCAAGCGTCAGACTTAGAAAAAATTCTGGCCAGCATGGGACTTTGAAAATTTTCGGGCCAGGTGTCAGACTTAGAAAAAATTCTGGCCAGCATGGGACTTTGAAAAAATTCGGGCCAGCATGGGACTTTGAAAATTTTCGGGCCAGCATGGGACTTTGAAAAAATTCTGGCCAACATGGGACTTTGAAAATTTTCGGCCAGGCATCAGACTTAGAAAAAATTCTGGCCAGCATGGGACTTTGAAAAAATTCTGGCCAGCATGGGACTTTGAAAAAATTCTGGCCTGCATGGGACTTTGAAAATTTTCAGCCAGGCATCAGACTTAGAAAAAATTCTGGCCAGCATGGGACTTTGAAAATTTTCAGGCAGGCGTCAGAATTAGAAAAAATTCTGGCCAGCATGGGACTTTGAAAATTTTAAGCCAGGCATCAGACTTAGAAAAAATTCTGGCCAGCATGGGACTTTGAAAAAATTCTGGCCAGCATGGGACTTTGAAAAAATTCTGGCCAACATGGGACTTTTAAAATTTTCAGCCAGGCATCAGACTTAGAAAAAATTCTGGACAGCATGGGACTTTGAAAATTTTTGGCCAAGCGTCAGACTTAGAAAAAATTCTGGCCAGCATGGGACTTTGAAAATTTTCGGGCCAGGTGTCAGACTTAGAAAAAATTCTGGCCAGCATGGGACTTTGAAAAAATTCGGGCCAGCATGGGACTTTGAAAATTTTCGGGCCAGCATGGGACTTTGAAAAAATTCTGGCCAACATGGGACTTTGAAAATTTTCGGCCAGGCATCAGACTTAGAAAAAATTCTGGCCAGCATGGGACTTTGAAAATTTTCATCCAGGCATCAGACTTAGAAAAAATTCTGGCCAGCATGGGACTTTGAAAAAATTCTGGCCAGCATGGGACTTTGAAAATTTTCAGCCAGGCATCAGACTTTGAAAAAATTCTGGCCAGCATGGGACTTTGAAAATTTTCAGCCAGGCGTCAGACTTAGAAAAAATTCTGGCCTGCATGGGACTTTGAAAATTTTTGGCCAAGCGTCAGACTTAGAAAAAATTCTGGCCAGCATGGGACTTTGAAAAAATTCTGGCCAGCATGGGACTTTGAAAATTTTCAGCCAGGCATCAGACTTAGAAAAAATTCTGGCCAGCATGGGACTTTGAAAAAATTCTGGCCAGCATGGGACTTTGAAAAAATTCTGGCCTGCATGGGACTTTGAAAATTTTCAGCCAGGCATCAGACTTAGAAAAAATTCTGGCCAGCATGGGACTTTGAAAATTTTCAGGCAGGCGTCAGACTTAGAAAAAATTGTGGCCAGCATGGGACTTTGAAAATTTTCAGCCAGGCATCAGACTTAGAAAAAAATTCTGGCCAGCATGGGACTTTGAAATATGTCAGACAGGCATCAGACTGAAAAAATTCTGGCCAGCATGGGACTTTGAAAAAATTCTGGCCAGCATGGGACTTTGAAAAAATTCTGGCCAACATGGGACTTTGAAAATATTTGGCCAAGCGTCAGACTTTGAAAAAATTCTGGCCAGCATGGGACTTTGAAATATTTCAGGCAGGCATCAGACTTTGAAAAAATTCTGGCCAGCATGGGACTTTGAAAATTTTCGGCCAGGTGTCAGACTTAGAAAAAATTCTGGCCTGCATGGGACTTTGAAAATTTTCAGCCAGGCATCAGACTTAGAAAAAATTCTGGCCAGCATGGGACTTTGAAAATTTTTGGCCAGGTGTCAGACTTAGAAAAAATTCTGGCCTGCATGGGACTTTGAAAATTTTCAGCCAGGCATCAGACTTAGAAAAAATTCTGGCCAGCATGGGACTTTGAAAATTTTCGGGCCAGCATGGGACTTTGAAAAAATTCTGGCCAACATGGGACTTTGAAAATTTTCGGCCAGGCATCAGACTTAGAAAAAATTCTGGCCAGCATGGGACTTTGAAAAAATTCTGGCCAGCATGGGACTTTGAAAAAATTCTGGCCAACATGGGACTTTGAAAATTTTCGGCCAGGCATCAGACTTAGAAAAAATTCTGGCCAGCATGGGACTTTGAAAAAATTCTGGCCAGCATGGGACTTTGAAAAAATTCTGGCCTGCATGGGACTTTGAACATTTTCAGCCAGGCATCAGACTTAGAAAAAATTCTGGCCAGCATGGGACTTTGAAAATTTTCAGGCAGGCGTCAGAATTAGAAAAAATTCTGGCCAGCATGGGACTTTGAAAATTTTAAGCCAGGCATCAGACTTAGAAAAAATTCTGGCCAGCATGGGACTTTGAAAAAATTCTGGCCAGCATGGGACTTTGAAAAAATTCTGGCCAACATGGGACTTTTAAAATTTTCAGCCAGGCATCAGACTTAGAAAAAATTCTGGACAGCATGGGACTTTGAAAATATTTGGCCAAGCGTCAGACTTAGAAAAAATTCTGGCCAGCATGGGACTTTGAAAATTTTCGGGCCAGGTGTCAGACTTAGAAAAAATTCTGGCCAGCATGGGACTTTGAAAAAATTCGGGCCAGCATGGGACTTTGAAAATTTTCGGGCCAGCATGGGACTTTGAAAAAATTCTGGCCAACATGGGACTTTGAAAATTTTCGGCCAGGCATCAGACTTAGAAAAAATTCTGGCCAGCATGGGACTTTGAAAATTTTCAGCCAGGCATCAGACTTAGAAAAAATTCTGGCCAGCATGGGACTTTGAAAAAATTCTGGCCAGCATGGGACTTTGAAAATTTTCAGCCAGGCATCAGACTTAGAAAAAATTCTGGCCAGCATGGGACTTTGAAAAAATTCTGGCCAGCATGGGACTTTGAAAAAATTCTGGCCTGCATGGGACTTTGAAAATTTTCAGCCAGGCATCAGACTTAGAAAAAATTCTGGCCAGCATGGGACTTTGAAAATTTTCAGGCAGGCGTCAGACTTAGAAAAAATTCTGGCCAGCATGGGACTTTGAAAATTTTCAGCCAGGCATCAGACTTAGAAAAAAATTCTGGCCAGCATGGGACTTTGAAATATGTCAGACAGGCATCAGACTGAAAAAATTCTGGCCAGCATGGGACTTTGAAAAAATTCTGGCCAGCATGGGACTTTGAAAAAATTCTGGCCAACATGGGACTTTGAAAATATTTGGCCAAGCGTCAGACTTTGAAAAAATTCTGGCCAGCATGGGACTTTGAAAATATTTGGCCAAGCGTCAGATTTAGAAAATTTCTGACCAGCATGGGACTTTGAAAAAATTCTGGCCAGCATGGGACTTTGAAAATTTTCAGCCAGGCATCAGACTTAGAAAAAATTCTGGCCAGCATGGGACTTTGAAATATTTCAGGCAGGCATCAGACTTTGAAAAAATTCTGGCCAGCATGGGACTTTGAAAATTTTCGGCCAGGTGTCAGACTTAGAAAAAATTCTGGCCTGCATGGGACTTTGAAAATTTTCAGCCAGGCATCAGACTTAGAAAAAATTCTGGCCAGCATGGGACTTTGAAAATTTTCGGCCAGGTGTCAGACTTAGAAAAAATTCTGGCCTGCATGGGACTTTGAAAATTTTCAGCCAGGCATCAGACTTAGAAAAAATTCTGGCCAGCATGGGACTTTGAAAATTTTCAGCCAGGCGTCAGACTTAGAAAAAATTCTGGCCAGCATGGGACTTTGAAAATTTTCAGCCAGGCATCAGACTTAGAAAAAATTCTGGCCAGCATGGGACTTTGAAAAAATTCTGGCCAGCATGGGACTTTGAAAAAATTCTGGCCAACATGGGACTTTTAAAATTTTCAGCCAGGCATCAGACTTAGAAAAAATTCTGGACAGCATGGGACTTTGAAAATTTTTGGCCAAGCGTCAGACTTTGAAAAAATTCTGGCCAGCATGGGACTTTGAAAATATTTGGCCAAGCGTCAGACTTAGAAAAAATTCTGGCCAGCATGGGACTTTGAAAATTTTCGGGCCAGGTGTCAGACTTAGAAAAAATTCTGGCCAGCATGGGACTTTGAAAAAATTCGGGCCAGCATGGGACTTTGAAAATTTTCGGGCCAGCATGGGACTTTGAAAAAATTCTGGCCAACATGGGACTTTGAAAATTTTCGGCCAGGCATCAGACTTAGAAAAAATTCTGGCCAGCATGGGACTTTGAAAAAATTCTGGCCAGCATGGGACTTTGAAAAAATTCTGGCCTGCATGGGACTTTGAAAATTTTCAGCCAGGCATCAGACTTAGAAAAAATTCTGGCCAGCATGGGACTTTGAAAATTTTCAGGCAGGCGTCAGAATTAGAAAAAATTCTGGCCAGCATGGGACTTTGAAAATTTTAAGCCAGGCATCAGACTTAGAAAAAATTCTGGCCAGCATGGGACTTTGAAAAAATTCTGGCCAGCATGGGACTTTGAAAAAATTCTGGCCAACATGGGACTTTTAAAATTTTCAGCCAGGCATCAGACTTAGAAAAAATTCTGGACAGCATGGGACTTTGAAAATTTTTGGCCAAGCGTCAGACTTAGAAAAAATTCTGGCCAGCATGGGACTTTGAAAATTTTCGGGCCAGGTGTCAGACTTAGAAAAAATTCTGGCCAGCATGGGACTTTGAAAAAATTCGGGCCAGCATGGGACTTTGAAAATTTTCGGGCCAGCATGGGACTTTGAAAAAATTCTGGCCAACATGGGACTTTGAAAATTTTCGGCCAGGCATCAGACTTAGAAAAAATTCTGGCCAGCATGGGACTTTGAAAATTTTCATCCAGGCATCAGACTTAGAAAAAATTCTGGCCAGCATGGGACTTTGAAAAAATTCTGGCCAGCATGGGACTTTGAAAATTTTCAGCCAGGCATCAGACTTTGAAAAAATTCTGGCCAGCATGGGACTTTGAAAATTTTCAGCCAGGCGTCAGACTTAGAAAAAATTCTGGCCTGCATGGGACTTTGAAAATTTTTGGCCAAGCGTCAGACTTAGAAAAAATTCTGGCCAGCATGGGACTTTGAAAAAATTCTGGCCAGCATGGGACTTTGAAAATTTTCAGCCAGGCATCAGACTTAGAAAAAATTCTGGCCAGCATGGGACTTTGAAAAAATTCTGGCCAGCATGGGACTTTGAAAAAATTCTGGCCTGCATGGGACTTTGAAAATTTTCAGCCAGGCATCAGACTTAGAAAAAATTCTGGCCAGCATGGGACTTTGAAAATTTTCAGGCAGGCGTCAGACTTAGAAAAAAATTCTGGCCAGCATGGGACTTTGAAATATGTCAGACAGGCATCAGACTGAAAAAATTCTGGCCAGCATGGGACTTTGAAAAAATTCTGGCCAGCATGGGACTTTGAAAAAATTCTGGCCAACATGGGACTTTGAAAATATTTGGCCAAGCGTCAGACTTTGAAAAAATTCTGGCCAGCATGGGACTTTGAAATATTTCAGGCAGGCATCAGACTTTGAAAAAATTCTGGCCAGCATGGGACTTTGAAAATTTTCGGCCAGGTGTCAGACTTAGAAAAAATTCTGGCCTGCATGGGACTTTGAAAATTTTCAGCCAGGCATCAGACTTAGAAAAAATTCTGGCCAGCATGGGACTTTGAAAATTTTTGGCCAGGTGTCAGACTTAGAAAAAATTCTGGCCTGCATGGGACTTTGAAAATTTTCAGCCAGGCATCAGACTTAGAAAAAATTCTGGCCAGCATGGGACTTTGAAAATTTTCAGCCAGGCGTCAGACTTAGAAAAAATTCTGGCCAGCATGGGACTTTGAAAATTTTCAGCCAGGCGTCAGACTTAGAAAAAATTCTGGCCAGCATGGGACTTAGAAAAAATTCTGGCCAGCATGGGACTTAGAAAAAATTCTGGCCAGCATGGGACTTTGAAAATTTTCGGCCAGGCGTCAGATTTAGAAAAAATTCTGGCCAGCATGGGACTTAGAAAAAATTCTGGCCAGCATGGAACTTTGAAATATTTCAGGCAGGTGTCAGACTTAGAAAAAATTCTGGCCAGCATGGGACTTTGAAAACTTTCGGCCAGGAGTCAGACTTAGAAGAAATTCTGGCCAGCATGGGACTTTGAAAAAATTCTGGCCAGCATGGGACTTTGAAAAAATTCTGGCCAGCATGGGACTTTGAAAATTTTCAGCCAGGCATCAGACTTAGAAAAAATTCTGGCCAGCATGGGACTTTGAAAAAATTCTGGCCAGCATGGGACTTTGAAAAAATTCTGGCCTGCATGGGACTTTGAAAATTTTCAGCCAGGCATCAGACTTAGAAAAAATTCTGGCCAGCATGGGACTTTGAAAATTTTCAGGCAGGCGTCAGACTTAGAAAAAATTCTGGCCAGCATGGGACTTTGAAAATTTTCAGCCAGGCATCAGACTTAGAAAAAAATTCTGGCCAGCATGGGACTTTGAAATATGTCAGACAGGCATCAGACTGAAAAAATTCTGGCCAGCATGGGACTTTGAAAAAATTCTGGCCAGCATGGGACTTTGAAAAAATTCTGGCCAACATGGGACTTTGAAAATATTTGGCCAAGCGTCAGACTTTGAAAAAATTCTGGCCAGCATGGGACTTTGAAATATTTCAGGCAGGCATCAGACTTTGAAAAAATTCTGGCCAGCATGGGACTTTGAAAATTTTCGGCCAGGTGTCAGACTTAGAAAAAATTCTGGCCTGCATGGGACTTTGAAAATTTTCAGCCAGGCATCAGACTTAGAAAAAATTCTGGCCAGCATGGGACTTTGAAAATTTTTGGCCAGGTGTCAGACTTAGAAAAAATTCTGGCCTGCATGGGACTTTGAAAATTTTCAGCCAGGCATCAGACTTAGAAAAAATTCTGGCCAGCATGGGACTTTGAAAATTTTCAGCCAGGCGTCAGACTTAGAAAAAATTCTGGCCAGCATGGGACTTTGAAAATTTTCAGCCAGGCGTCAGACTTAGAAAAAATTCTGGCCAGCATGGGACTTAGAAAAAATTCTGGCCAGCATGGGACTTAGAAAAAATTCTGGCCAGCATGGGACTTTGAAAATTTTCGGCCAGGCGTCAGATTTAGAAAAAATTCTGGCCAGCATGGGACTTTGAAAAAATTCTGGCCAGCATGGGACTTTGAAAATTTTCGGCCAGGCGTCAGACTTAGAAAAAATTCTGGCCAGCATGGAACTTTGAAATATTTCAGGCAGGTGTCAGACTTAGAAAAAATTCTGGCCAGCATGGGACTTTGAAAACTTTCGGCCAGGAGTCAGACTTAGAAGAAATTCTGGCCAGCATGGGACTTTGAAAAAATTCTGGCCAGCATGGGACTTTGAAAATTTTCGGGCCAGGTGTCAGACTTAGAAAAAATTCTGGCCAGCATGGGACTTTGAAAAAATTCTGGCCAGCATGGGACTTAGAAAAAATTCTGGCCAGCATGGGACTTTGAAAATTTTCGGCCAGGCGTCAGACTTAGAAAAAATTCTGGCCAGCATGGGACTTTGAAAAAATTCGGGCCAGCATGGGACTTTGAAAATTTTCGGGCCAGCATGGGACTTTGAAAAAATTCTGGCCAACATGGGACTTTGAAAATTTTCGGCCAGGCATCAGACTTAGAAAAAATTCTGGCCAGCATGGGACTTTGAAAAAATTCTGGCCAGCATGGGACTTTGAAAAAATTCTGGCCTGCATGGGACTTTGAAAATTTTCAGCCAGGCATCAGACTTAGAAAAAATTCTGGCCAGCATGGGACTTTGAAAATTTTCAGGCAGGCGTCAGAATTAGAAAAAATTCTGGCCAGCATGGGACTTTGAAAATTTTAAGCCAGGCATCAGACTTAGAAAAAATTCTGGCCAGCATGGGACTTTGAAAAAATTCTGGCCAGCATGGGACTTTGAAAAAATTCTGGCCAACATGGGACTTTTAAAATTTTCAGCCAGGCATCAGACTTAGAAAAAATTCTGGACAGCATGGGACTTTGAAAATTTTTGGCCAAGCGTCAGACTTTGAAAAAATTCTGGCCAGCATGGGACTTTGAAAATATTTGGCCAAGCGTCAGACTTAGAAAAAATTCTGGCCAGCATGGGACTTTGAAAATTTTCGGGCCAGGTGTCAGACTTAGAAAAAATTCTGGCCAGCATGGGACTTTGAAAAAATTCGGGCCAGCATGGGACTTTGAAAATTTTCGGGCCAGCATGGGACTTTGAAAAAATTCTGGCCAACATGGGACTTTGAAAATTTTCGGCCAGGCATCAGACTTAGAAAAAATTCTGGCCAGCATGGGACTTTGAAAATTTTCAGCCAGGCATCAGACTTAGAAAAAATTCTGGCCAGCATGGGACTTTGAAAAAATTCTGGCCAGCATGGGACTTTGAAAATTTTCAGCCAGGCATCAGACTTTGAAAAAATTCTGGCCAGCATGGGACTTTGAAAATTTTCGGCCAGGCGTCAGACTTAGAAAAAATTCTGGCCTGCATGGGACTTTTAAAATTTTCAGCCAGGCATCAGACTTAGAAAAAATTCTGGACAGCATGGGACTTTGAAAATTTTTGGCCAAGCGTCAGACTTTGAAAAAATTCTGGCCAGCATGGGACTTTGAAAATATTTGGCCAAGCGTCAGACTTAGAAAAAATTCTGGCCAGCATGGGACTTTGAAAATTTTCAGCCAGGCATCAGACTTAGAAAAAATTCTGGCCAGCATGGGACTTTGAAAAAATTCTGGCCAGCATGGGACTTTGAAAAAATTCTGGCCTGCATGGGACTTTGAAAATTTTCAGCCAGGCATCAGACTTAGAAAAAATTCTGGCCAGCATGGGACTTTGAAATATGTCAGACAGGCATCAGACTGAAAAAATTCTGGCCAGCATGGGACTTTGAAAATTTTCAGCCAGGCATCAGACTTAGAAAAAATTCTGGCCAGCATGGGACTTTGAAAATTTTCAGGCAGGCGTCAGACTTAGAAAAAATTCTGGCCAGCATGGGACTTTGAAAATTTTCAGCCAGGCATCAGACTTAGAAAAAAATTCTGGCCAGCATGGGACTTTGAAAAAATTCTGGCCAGCATGGGACTTTTAAAATTTTCAGCCAGGCATCAGACTTAGAAGAAATTCTGGACAGCATGGGACTTTGAAAATTTTTGGCCAAGCGTCAGACTTTGAAAAAATTCTGGCCAGCATGGGACTTTGAAAATATTTGGCCAAGCGTCAGACTTAGAAAAAATTCTGGCCAGCATGGGACTTAGAAAAAATTCTGGCCAGCATGGGACTTAGAAAAAATTCTGGCCAGCATGGGACTTTGAAAATTTTCGGCCAGGCGTCAGACTTAGAAGAAATTCTGGCCAGCATGGGACTTTGAAAAAATTCTGGCCAGCATGGGACTTTGAAAATTTTCGGCCAGGCGTCAGACTTAGAAAAAATTCTGGCCTGCATGGGACTTTGAAAATTTTCAGCCAGGCATCAGACTTAGAAAAAATTCTGGCCAGCATGGGACTTTGAAATATTTCAGGCAGGTGTCAGACTTAGAAAAAATTCTGGCCAGCATGGGACTTTGAAAACTTTCGGCCAGGAGTCAGACTTAGAAGAAATTCTGGCCAGCATGGGACTTTGAAAAAATTCTGGCCAGCATGGGACTTTGAAAATTTTCGGCCAGGCGTCAGACTTAGAAAAAATTCTGCCCAGCATGGGACTTTGAAAAAATTCTGGCCAACATGGGACTTTGAAAATTTTCAGCCAGGCATCAGACTTTGAAAAAATTCTGGCCAGCATGGGACTTTGAAAAAATTCTGGCCAGCATGGGACTTTGAAAATTTTCAGCCAGGCATCAGACTTAGAAAAAATTCTGGCCAGCATGGGACTTTGAAAATTTTCAGCCAGGCATCAGACTTAGAAAAAATTCTGGCCAGCATGGGACTTTGAAAAAATTCTGGCCTGCATGGGACTTTGAAAATTTTCAGCCAGGCATCAGACTTAGAAAAAATTCTGGCCAGCATGGGACTTTGAAAAAATTCTGGCCAGCATTGGACTTTGAAAAAATTCTGGCCAACATGGGACTTTTAAAATTTTCAGCCAGGCATCAGACTTAGAAAAAATTCTGGACAGCATGGGACTTTGAAAATTTTTGGCCAAGCGTCAGACTTTGAAAAAATTCTGGCCAGCATGGGACTTTGAAAATATTTGGCCAAGCGTCAGACTTAGAAAAAATTCTGGCCAGCATGGGACTTTGAAAATTTTCGGGCCAGGTGTCAGACTTAGAAAAAATTCTGGCCAGCATGGGACTTTGAAAAAATTCTGGCCAGCATGGGACTTAGAAAAAATTCTGGCCAGCATGGGACTTTGAAAATTTTCGGCCAGGCGTCAGACTTAGAAAAAATTCTGGCCAGCATGGGACTTTGAAAAAATTCGGGCCAGCATGGGACTTTGAAAATTTTCGGGCCAGCATGGGACTTTGAAAAAATTCTGGCCAACATGGGACTTTGAAAATTTTCGGCCAGGCGTCAGACTTAGAAAAAATTCTGGCCAGCATGGGACTTTGAAAAAATTCGGGCCAGCATGGGACTTTGAAAATTTTCGGGCCAGCATGGGACTTTGAAAAAATTCTGGCCAGCATGGGACTTTGAAAACTTTCGGCCAGGAGTCAGACTTAGAAGAAATTCTGGCCAGCATGGGACTTTGAAAAAATTCTGGCCAGCATGGGACTTTGAAAATTTTCGGCCAGGCGTCAGACTTAGAAAAAATTCTGCCCAGCATGGGACTTTGAAAAAATTCTGGCCAACATGGGACTTTGAAAATTTTCAGCCAGGCATCAGACTTTGAAAAAATTCTGGCCAGCATGGGACTTTGAAAATTTTCGGCCAGGCGTCAGACTTAGAAAAAATTCTGGCCAGCATGAGACTTTGAAAATTTTCAGCCAGGCATCAGACTTAGAAAAAATTCTGGCCAGCATGGGACTTTGAAAATTTTCAGGCAGGCGTCAGAATTAGAAAAAATTCTGGCCAGCATGGGACTTTGAAAAAATTCTGGCCTGCATGGGACTTTGAAAATTTTCAGCCAGGCATCAGACTTAGAAAAAATTCTGGCCAGCATGGGACTTTGAAAATTTTCAGGCAGGCGTCAGAATTAGAAAAAATTCTGGCCAGCATGGGACTTTGAAAATTTTCAGCCAGGCATCAGACTTAGAAAAAATTCTGGCCAGCATGGGACTTTGAAAAAATTCTGGCCAGCATGGGACTTTTAAAATTTTCAGCCAGGCATCAGACTTAGAAGAAATTCTGGACAGCATGGGACTTTGAAAATTTTTGGCCAAGCGTCAGACTTTGAAAAAATTCAGGCCAGCATGGGACTTTGAAAATATTTGGCCAAGCGTCAGACTTAGAAAAAATTCTGGCCAGCATGGGACTTTGAAATATTTCAGGCAGGTGTCAGACTTAGAAAAAATTCTGGCCAGCATGGGACTTTGAAAATTTTCAGCCAGGCGTCAGACTTAGAAAAAATTCTGGCCAGCATGGGACTTAGAAAAAATGCTGGCCAGCATGGGACTTTGAAAAAATTCTGGCCAACATGGGACTTTGAAAATTTTCAGCCAGGCATCAGACTTTGAAAAAATTCTGGCCAGCATGGGACTTTGAAAATTTTCGGCCAGGCGTCAGACTTAGAAAAAATTCTGGCCTGCATGGGACTTTGAAAATTTTTGGCCAAGCGTCAGACTTAGAAAAAATTCTGGCCAGCATGGGACTTTGAAAAAATTCTGGCCAGCATGGGACTTTGAAAATTTTCAGCCAGGCATCAGACTTAGAAAAAATTCTGGCCAGCATGGGACTTTGAAAATTTTCAGCCAGGCATCAGACTTAGAAAAAATTCTGGCCAGCATGGGACTTAGAAAAAATTCTGGCCAGCATGGGACTTTGAAAAAATTCTGGCCAGCATGGGACTTTGAAAATTTTCGGCCAGGCGTCAGACTTAGAAAAAATTCTGGCCTGCATGGGACTTTGAAATATTTCAGGCAGGTGTCAGACTTAGAAAAAATTCTGGCCAGCATGGGACTTTGAAAACTTTCGGCCAGGAGTCAGACTTAGAAGAAATTCTGGCCAGCATGGGACTTTGAAAAAATTCTGGCCAGCATGGGACTTTGAAAATTTTCGGCCAGGCGTCAGACTTAGAAAAAATTCTGCCCAGCATGGGACTTTGAAAAAATTCTGGCCAACATGGGACTTTGAAAATTTTCAGCCAGGCATCAGACTTTGAAAAAATTCTGGCCAGCATGGGACTTTGAAAATTTTCGGCCAGGCGTCAGACTTAGAAAAAATTCTGGCCTGCATGGGACTTTGAAAATTTTTGGCCAAGCGTCAGACTTAGAAAAAATTCTGGCCAGCATGGGACTTTGAAAAAATTCTGGCCAGCATGGGACTTTGAAAATTTTCAGCCAGGCATCAGACTTAGAAAAAATTCTGGCCAGCATGGGACTTTGAAAATTTTCAGCCAGGCGTCAGACTTAGAAAAAATTCTGGCCAGCATGGGACTTTGAAAATTTTCAGCCAGGCGTCAGACTTAGAAAAAATTCTGGCCAGCATGGGACTTAGAAAAAATTCTGGCCAGCATGGGACTTAGAAAAAATTCTGGCCAGCATGGGACTTTGAAAATTTTCAGCCAGGCATCAGACTTAGAAAAAATTCTGGCCAGCATGGGACTTTGAAATATGTCAGACAGGCATCAGACTTTGAAAAAATTCTGGCCAGCATGGGACTTTGAAAAAATTCTGGCCAGCATGGGACTTTGAAAAAATTCTGGCCAACATGGGACTTTGAAAATATTTGGCCAAGCGTCAGACTTTGAAAAAATTCTGGCCAGCATGGGACTTTGAAAATATTTGGCCAAGCGTCAGATTTAGAAAAAATTCTGGCCAGCATGGGACTTTGAAAAAATTCTGGCCAGCATGGGACTTTGAAAATTTTCAGCCAGGCATCAGACTTAGAAAAAATTCTGGCCAGCATGGGACTTTGAAATATTTCAGGCAGGCATCAGACTTTGAAAAAATTCTGGCCAGCATGGGACTTTGAAAATTTTCGGCCAGGTGTCAGACTTAGAAAAAATTCTGGCCTGCATGGGACTTTGAAAATTTTCGGCCAGGTGTCAGACTTAGAAAAAATTCTGGCCTGCATGGGACTTTGAAAATTTTCAGCCAGGCATCAGACTTAGAAAAAATTCTGGCCAGCATGGGACTTTGAAAATTTTCAGCCAGGCGTCAGACTTAGAAAAAATTCTGGCCAGCATGGGACTTAGAAAAAATTCTGGCCAGCATGGGACTTAGAAAAAATTCTGGCCAGCATGGGACTTTGAAAATTTTCGGCCAGGCGTCAGACTTTGAAAAAATTCTGGCCAGCATGGGACTTTGAAAAAATTCTGGCCAGCATGGGACTTTGAAAATTTTCGGGCCAGCATGGGACTTTGAAAAAATTCTGGCCAACATGGGACTTTGAAAATTTTTGGCCAGGTGTCAGACTTAGAAAAAATTCTGGCCTGCATGGGACTTTGAAATATTTCAGGCAGGCATCAGACTTTGAAAAAATTCTGGCCAGCATGGGACTTTGAAAATTTTCGGCCAGGTGTCAGACTTAGAAAAAATTCTGGCCTGCATGGGACTTTGAAAATTTTCAGCCAGGCATCAGACTTAGAAAAAATTCTGGCCAGCATGGGACTTTGAAAAAATTCTGGCCAACATGGGACTTTGAAAATTTTCGGCCAGGCATCAGACTTAGAAAAAATTCTGGCCAGCATGGGACTTTGAAAATTTTCAGCCAGGCATCAGACTTAGAAAAAATTCTGGCCAGCATGGGACTTTGAAAAAATTCTGGCCAGCATGGGACTTTGAAAATTTTCAGCCAGGCATCAGACTTTGAAAAAATTCTGGCCAGCATGGGACTTTGAAAATTTTCGGCCAGGCGTCAGACTTAGAAAAAATTCTGGCCTGCATGGGACTTTGAAAATTTTTGGCCAAGCGTCAGACTTAGAAAAAATTCTGGCCAGCATGGGACTTTGAAAAAATTCTGGCCAGCATGGGACTTTGAAAATTTTCAGCCAGGCATCAGACTTAGAAAAAATTCTGGCCAGCATGGGACTTTGAAAAAATTCTGGCCAGCATGGGACTTTGAAAAAATTCTGGCCAGCATGGGACTTTGAAAAAATTCTGGCCAGCATGGGACTTTGAAAAAATTCTGGCCAACATGGGACTTTGAAAATTTTCAGCCAGGCATCAGACTTAGAAAAAAATTCTGGCCAGCATGGGACTTTGAAATATGTCAGACAGGCATCAGACTGAAAAAATTCTGGCCAGCATGGGACTTTGAAAAAATTCTGGCCAGCATGGGACTTTGAAAAAATTCTGGCCAACATGGGACTTTGAAAATATTTGGCCAAGCGTCAGACTTAGAAAAAATTCTGGCCAGCATGGGACTTTGAAAAAATTCTGGCCAGCATGGGACTTTGAAAATTTTCGGGCCAGCATGGGACTTTGAAAAAATTCTGGCCAACATGGGACTTTGAAAATTTTCGGCCAGGCGTCAGACTTAGAAAAAATTCTGGCCAGCATGGGACTGAAATATTTCAGGCAGGTGTCAGACTTAGAAAAAATTCTGGCCAGCATGGGACTTTGAAAACTTTCGGCCAGGAGTCAGACTTAGAAGAAATTCTGGCCAGCATGGGACTTTGAAAAAATTCTGGCCAGCATGGGACTTTGAAAAGTTTCGGCCAGGCGTCAGACTTAGAAAAAATTCTGCCCAGCATGGGACTTTGAAAAAATTCTGGCCAACATGGGACTTTGAAAATTTTCAGCCAGGCATCAGACTTTGAAAAAATTCTGGCCAGCATGGGACTTTGAAAATTTTCAGCCAGGCATCAGACTTAGAAAAAATTCTGGCCAGCATGGGACTTTGAAAATTTTTAGCCAGGCATCAGACTTAGAAAAAATTCTGGCCAGCATGGGACTTTGAAAAAATTCTGGCCAGCATGGGACTTTGAAAAAATTCTGGCCTGCATGGGACTTTGAAAATTTTCAGGCAGGCGTCAGAATTAGAAAAAATTCTGGCCAGCATGGGACTTTGAAAATTTTAAGCCAGGCATCAGACTTAGAAAAAATTCTGGCCAGCATGGGACTTTGAAAAAATTCTGGCCAGCATGGGACTTTGAAAAAATTCTGGCCAGCATGGGACTTTGAAAATTTTCGGCCAGGCATCAGACTTAGAAAAAATTCTGGCCAGCATGGGACTTTGAAAAAATTCTGGCCAGCATGGGACTTTGAAAAAATTCTGGCCTGCATGGGACTTTGAAAATTTTCAGCCAGGCATCAGACTTTGAAAAAATTCTGGCCAGCATGGGACTTTGAAAATTTTCGGCCAGGCGTCAGACTTAGAAAAAATTCTGGCCTGCATGGGACTTTGAAAATTTTTGGCCAAGCGTCAGACTTAGAAAAAATTCTGGCCAGCATGGGACTTTGAAAAAATTCTGGCCAGCATGGGACTTTGAAAATTTTCAGCCAGGCATCAGACTTAGAAAAAATTCTGGCCAGCATGGGACTTTGAAAAAATTCTGGCCTGCATGGGACTTTGAAAATTTTCAGCCAGGCATCAGACTTAGAAAAAATTCTGGCCAGCATGGGACTTTGAAAATTTTCAGGCAGGCGTCAGACTTAGAAAAAATTCTGGCCAGCATGGGACTTTGAAAATTTTCAGCCAGGCATCAGACTTAGAAAAAATTCTGGCCAGCATGGGACTTTGAAATATGTCAGACAGGCATCAGACTTTGAAAAAATTCTGGCCAGCATGGGACTTTGAAAAAATTCTGGCCAGCATGGGACTTTGAAAATTTTCAGCCAGGCATCAGACTTAGAAAAAATTCTGGCCAGCATGGGACTTTGAAATATGTCAGACAGGCATCAGACTTTGAAAAAATTCTGGCCAACATGGGACTTTGAAAATATTTGGCCAAGCGTCAGACTTAGAAAAAATTTCTGGCCAGCATGGGACTTTGAAAAAATTCTGGCCAGCATGGGACTTTGAAAATTTTCAGCCAGGCATCAGACTTAGAAAAAATTCTGGCCAGCATGGGACTTTGAAATATTTCAGGCAGGCATCAGACTTTGAAAAAATTCTGGCCAGCATGGGACTTTGAAAATTTTCGGCCAGGTGTCAGACTTAGAAAAAATTCTGGCCTGCATGGGACTTTGAAAATTTTCAGCCAGGCATCAGACTTAGAAAAAATTCTGGCCAGCATGGGACTTTGAAAATTTTCGGCCAGGTGTCAGACTTAGAAAAAATTCTGGCCTGCATGGGACTTTGAAAATTTTCAGCCAGGCATCAGACTTAGAAAAAATTCTGGCCAGCATGGGACTTTGAAAATTTTCAGCCAGGCGTCAGACTTAGAAAAAATTCTGGCCAGCATGGGACTTAGAAAAAATTCTGGCCAGCATGGGACTTAGAAAAAATTCTGGCCAGCATGGGACTTTGAAAATTTTCGGCCAGGCGTCAGACTTAGAAAAAATTCTGGCCAGCATGGGACTTTGAAAAAATTCTGGCCAGCATGGGACTTTGAAAATTTTCGGGCCAGCATGGGACTTTGAAAAAATTCTGGCCAACATGGGACTTTGAAAATTTTCGGCCAGGCGTCAGACTTAGAAAAAATTCTGCCCAGCATGGGACTTTGAAAATTTTCGGCCAGGAGTCAGACTTAGAAGAAATTCTGGCCAGCATGGGACTTTGAAAAAATTCTGGCCAGCATGGGACTTTGAACATTTTCGGCCAGGCGTCAGACTTAGAAAAAATTCTGCCCAGCATGGGACTTTGAAAAAATTCTGGCCAACATGGGACTTTGAAAATTTTCAGCCAGGCATCAGACTTAGAAAAAATTCTGGCCAGCATGGGACTTTGAAAATTTTCAGCCAGGCATCAGACTTAGAAAAAATTCTGGCCAGCATGGGACTTTGAAAAAATTCTGGCCAGCATGGGACTTTGAAAAAATTCTGGCCTGCATGGGACTTTGAAAATTTTCAGCCAGGCATCAGACTTAGAAAAAATTCTGGCCAGCATGGGACTTTGAAAATTTTCAGGCAGGCGTCAGAATTAGAAAAAATTCTGGCCAGCATGGGACTTTGAAAATTTTCAGCCAGGCATCAGACTTAGAAAAAATTCTGGCCAGCATGGGACTTTGAAAAAATTCTGGCCAGCATGGGACTTTGAAAAAATTCTGGCCAGCATGGGACTTTGAAAATTTTCAGCCAGGCATCAGACTTAGAAAAAATTCTGGACAGCATGGGACTTTGAAAATTTTTGGCCAAGCGTCAGACTTTGAAAAAATTCTGGCCAGCATGGGACTTTGAAAATATTTGGCCAAGCGTCAGACTTAGAAAAAATTCTGGCCAGCATGGGACTTTGAAAATTTTCGGGCCAGGTGTCAGACTTAGAAAAAATTCTGGCCAGCATGGGACTTTGAAAAAATTCTGGCCAGCATGGGACTTAGAAAAAATTCTGGCCAGCATGGGACTTTGAAAAAATTCGGGCCAGCATGGGACTTTGAAAATTTTCGGGCCAGCATGGGACTTTGAAAAAATTCTGGCCAACATGGGACTTTGAAAATTTTCGGCCAGGCATCAGACTTTGAAAAAATTCTGCCCAGCATGGGACTTTGAAAAAATTCTGGCCAGCATGGGACTTTGAAAATTTTCAGCCAGGCATCAGACTTTGAAAAAATTCTGGCCAGCATGGGACTTTGAAAATTTTCGGCCAGGCATCAGACTTAGAAAAAATTCTGGCCAGCATGGGACTTTGAAATTTTTCAGCCAGGCATCAGACTTAGAAAAAATTCTGGCCAGCATGGGACTTTGAAAAAATTCGGGCCAGCATGGGACTTTGAAAATTTTCGGGCCAGCATGGGACTTTGAAAAAATTCTGGCCAGCATGGGACTTTGAAAATTTTCAGCCAGGCATCAGACTTAGAAAAAATTCTGGCCAGCATGGGACTTAGAAAAAATTCTGGCCTGCATGGGACTTTGAAAATTTTTGGCCAAGCGTCAGACTTAGAAAAAATTCTGGCCAGCATGGGACTTTGAAAAAATTCTGGCCAGCATGGGACTTTGAAAATTTTCAGCCAGGCATCAGACTTAGAAAAAATTCTGGCCAGCATGGGACTTTGAAAATTTTCGGGCCAGGTGTCAGACTTAGAAAAAATTCTGGCCAGCATGGGACTTTGAAAAAATTCTGGCCAGCATGGGACTTAGAAAAAATTCTGGCCAGCATGGGACTTTGAAAATTTTCAGCCAGGCGTCAGACTTAGAAAAAATTCTGGCCAGCATGGGACTTTGAAAAAATTCGGGCCAGCATTGGACTTTGAAAATTTTCGGGCCAGCATGGGACTTTGAAAAAATTCTGGCCAACATGGGACTTTGAAAATTTTCGGCCAGGCATCAGACTTTGAAAAAATTCTGCCCAGCATGGGACTTTGAAAAAATTCTGGCCAACATGGGACTTTGAAAATTTTCAGCCAGGCATCAGACTTAGAAAAAATTCTGGCCTGCATGGGACTTTGAAAATTTTTGGCCAAGCGTCAGACTTAGAAAAAATTCTGGCCAGCATGGGACTTTGAAAAAATTCTGGCCAGCATGGGACTTTGAAAATTTTCAGCCAGGCATCAGACTTAGAAAAAATTCTGGCCAGCATGGGACTTTGAAAATTTTCAGCCAGGCATCAGACTTAGAAAAAATTCTGGCCAGCATGGGACTTTGAAAAAATTCTGGCCAGCATGGGACTTTGAAAAAATTCTGGCCTGCATGGGACTTTGAAAATTTTCAGCCAGGCATCAGACTTAGAAAAAATTCTGGCCAGCATGGGACTTTGAAAATTTTCAGGCAGGCGTCAGAATTAGAAAAAATTCTGGCCAGCATGGGACTTTGAAAATTTTCAGCCAGGCATCAGACTTAGAAAAAATTCTGGCCAGCATGGGACTTTGAAAAAATTCTGGCCAGCATGGGACTTTGAAAAAATTCTGGCCAACATGGGACTTTTAAAATTTTCAGCCAGGCATCAGACTTAGAAAAACTTCTGGACAGCATGGGACTTTGAAAATTTTTGGCCAAGCGTCAGACTTTGAAAAAATTCTGGCCAGCATGGGACTTTGAAAATATTTGGCCAAGCGTCAGACTTAGAAAAAATTCTGGCCAGCATGGGACTTTGAAAATTTTCGGGCCAGGTGTCAGACTTAGAAAAAATTCTGGCCAGCATGGGACTTTGAAAAAATTCTGGCCAGCATGGGACTTAGAAAAAATTCTGGCCAGCATGGGACTTTGAAAAAATTCGGGCCAGCATGGGACTTTGAAAATTTTCGGGCCAGCATGGGACTTTGAAAAAATTCTGGCCAACATGGGACTTTGAAAATTTTGGGCCAGGCATCAGACTTTGAAAAAATTCTGCCCAGCATGGGACTTTGAAAAAATTCTGGCCAGCATGGGACTTTGAAAATTTTCAGCCAGGCATCAGACTTAGAAAAAATTCTGGCCAGCATGGGACTTTGAAAATTTTCAGGCAGGCGTCAGACTTAGAAAAAATTCTGGCCAGCATGGGACTTTGAAAATTTTCAGCCAGGCATCAGACTTAGAAAAAATTCTGGCCAGCATGGGACTTTGAAAAAATTCTGGCCAGCATGGGACTTTGAAAATTTTCAGCCAGGCATCAGACTTTGAAAAAATTCTGGCCAGCATGGGACTTTGAAAATTTTCGGCCAGGCGTCAGACTTAGAAAAAATTCTGGCCTGCATGGGACTTTGAAAATTTTTGGCCAAGCGTCAGACTTAGAAAAAATTCTGGCCAGCATGGGACTTTGAAAAAATTCTGGCCAGCATGGGACTTTGAAAAAATTCTGGCCTGCATGGGACTTTGAAAATTTTCAGCCAGGCATCAGACTTAGAAAAAATTCTGGCCAGCATGGGACTTTGAAAATTTTCAGGCAGGCGTCAGACTTAGAAAAAATTCTGGCCAGCATGGGACTTTGAAAATTTTCAGCCAGGCATCAGACTTAGAAAAAATTCTGGCCAGCATGGGACTTTGAAATATGTCAGACAGGCATCAGACTTTGAAAAAATTCTGGCCAGCATGGGACTTTGAAAATTTTCAGCCAGGCATCAGACTTAGAAAAAATTCTGGCCTGCATGGGACTTTGAAAATTTTCAGCCAGGCATCAGACTTAGAAAAAATTCTGGCCAGCATGGGACTTTGAAAAAATTCTGGCCAGCATGGGACTTTGAAAATTTTCAGCCAGGAGTCAGACTTAGAAAAAATTCTGTCCAGCATGGGACTTTGAAAATTTTCAGCCAGGAGTCAGACTTAGAAAAAATTCTGGCCAGCATGGGACTTTGAAATATTTCAGGCAGGCGTCAGACTTAGAAAAAATTCTGGCCAGCATGGGACTTTGAAAATTTTTGGCCAGGCATCAGACTTAGAAAAAATTCTGGCCAGCATGGGACTTTGAAAATGTTCGGCCAGGCGTCAGACTTAGAAAAAATTCTGGCCAGCATGGGACTTTGAAAATTTTCAGCCAGGCATCAGACTTAGAAAAAATTCTGGCCAGCATGGGACTTTGAAAAAATTCTGGCCAGCATGGGACTTTGAAAATTTTCAG
The DNA here is from genome assembly GCF_051991245.1 of Festucalex cinctus. NCBI lineage: Eukaryota > Metazoa > Chordata > Actinopteri > Syngnathiformes > Syngnathidae > Festucalex > Festucalex cinctus. Next base: position 5,796,032 of record NC_135420.1, on the reverse strand, counting down.
CCAGGAGTCAGACTTAGAAAAAATTCTGGCCAGCATGGGACTTTGAAAATTTTCAGCCAGGAGTCAGACTTAGAAAAAATTCTGGCCAGCATGGGACTTTGAAAATTTTCGGAGAGGCGTCAGACTTAGAAAAAATTCTGGCCAGCATGGGACTTTGAAAAAATTCTGGCCAGCATGGGACTTTGAAAATTTTCGGCCAGGCGTCAGACTTAGAAAAAATTCTGGCCAGCATGGGACTTTGAAATTTTTCGGCCAGGCATCAGACTTAGAAAAAATTCTGGCCAGCATGGGACTTTGAAAAAATTCTGGCCAGCATGGGACTTTGAAAATTTTCAGCCAGGCGTCAGACTTAGAAAAAATTCTGGCCAGCATGGGACTTTGAAAAAATTCTGGCCAGCATGGGACTTTGAAATATTTCGGCCCGGCGTCAGACTTAGAAAAAATTCTGGCCAGCATGGGACTTTGAAAAATTTCTGGCCAGGCGTCAGACTTAGAAAACATTCTGGCCAGCATGGGACTTAGAAAAAATTCTGGCCAGCATGGGACTTTGAAAATTTTCGGCCAAGCGTCAGACTTAGAAAAAATTCTGGCCAGCATGGGACTTTGAACATTTTCAGCCAGGCATCAGACTTAGAAAAAATTCTGGCCAGCATGGGACTTTGAAAAAATTCTGGCCAGCATGGGACTTTGAAAATTTTCAGCCAGGCGTCAGACTTAGAAAAAATTCTGGCCAGCATGGGACTTTGAAAATTTTCAGCCAGGCATCAGACTTAGAAAAAATTCTGGCCAGCATGGGACTTTGAAAATTTTCGGCCAGGCGTCAGACTTAGAAAAAATTCTGGCCTGCATGGGACTTTGAAAATTTTTGGCCAAGCGTCAGACTTTGAAAAAATTCTGGCCAACATGGGACTTTGAAAAAATTCTGGCCTGCATGGGACTTTGAAAATTTTCAGCCAGCCATCAGACTTTGAAAATTTTCGGGACAGCATGGGACTTTGAAAAAATTCTGGCCAGCATGGGACTTTGAAAATTTTCAGCCAGGCATCAGACTTAGAAAAAATTCTGGCCAGCATGGGACTTTGAAAAAATTCTGGCCAGCATGGGACTTTGAAAATTTTCGGCCAGGCATCGGACTTAGAAAAAATTCTGGCCTACATGGGACTTTGAAATATTTCAGGCAGGTGTCAGACTTAGAAAAAATTCTGGCCAGCATGGGACTTTGAAAATTTTCAGCCAGGCATCAGACTTAGAAAAAATTCTGGCCTGCATGGGACTTTGAAAATTTTCGGCCAGGCGTCAGACTTAGAAAAAATTCTGGCCAGCATGGGACTTTGAAAATTTTCGGCCAGGAGTCAGACTTAGAAAAAATTCTGGCCTGCATGGGACTTTGAAAATTTTTGGCCAAGCGTCAGACTTAGAAAAAATTCTGGCCAGCATGGGACTTTGAAAAAATTCTGGCCAGCATGGGACTTTGAAAATTTTTGGCCAAGCGTCAGACTTAGAAAAAATTCTGGCCAGCATGGGACTTTGAAAATTTTCGGCCAGGCGTCAGACTTAGAAAAAATTCTGGCCTGCTTGGGACTTTGAAATATTTCAGGCAGGCATCAGACTTAGAAAAAATTCTGGCCAGCATGGGACTTAGAAAAAATTCTGGCCAGCATGGGACTTTGAAAATTTTCGGCCAGGCATCGGACTTAGAAAAAATTCTGGCCTGCATGGGACTTTGAAATATTTCAGGCAGGTGTCAGACTTAGAAAAAATTCTGGCCAGCATGGGACTTTGAAAATTTTCAGCCAGGCATCAGACTTAGAAAAAATTCTGGCCAGCATGGGACTTTGAAAAAATTCTGGCCAGCATGGGACTTTGAAAATTTTCGGCCAGGCATCAGACTTAGAAAAAATTCTGGCCAGCATGGGACTTTGAAAATTTTCGGAGAGGCGTCAGACTTAGAAAAAATTCTGGCCAGCATGGGACTTTGAAAAAATTCTGGCCAGCATGGGACTTTGAAAATTTTCGGCCAGGCGTCAGACTTAGAAAAAATTCTGGCCAGCATGGGACTTTGAAATTTTTCGGCCAGGCATCAGACTTAGAAAAAATTCTGGCCAGCATGGGACTTTGAAAAAATTCTGGCCAGCATGGGACTTTGAAAATTTTCAGCCAGGCGTCAGACTTAGAAAAAATTCTGGCCAGCATGGGACTTTGAAAAAATTCTGGCCAGCATGGGACTTTGAAAAAATTCTGGCCAGCATGGGACTTTGAAAGTTTTCAGCCAGGAGTCAGACTTAGAAAAAATTCTGTCCAGCATGGGACTTTGAAAATTTTCAGCCAGGAGTCAGACTTAGAAAAAATTCTGGCCAGCATGGGACTTTGAAATATTTCAGGCAGGCGTCAGACTTAGAAAAAATTCTGGCCAGCATGGGACTTTGAAAATTTTTGGCCAGGAGTCAGACTTAGAAAAAATTCTGGCCAGCATGGGACTTTGAAATATTTCAGGCAGGCGTCAGACTTAGAAAAAATTCTGGCCAGTATGGGACTTTGAAAAATTCTGGCCAGGAGTCAGACTTAGAAAAAATTCTGGCCAGCATGGGACTTTGAAAAAATTCTGGCCAGCATGGGACTTTGAAAATTTTCGGCCAGGCGTCAGACTTAGAAAAAATTCTGACCAGCATGGGACTTTGTAAATTTTCGGCCCGGCGTCAGACTTAGAAAAAATTCTGGCCAGCATGGGACTTTGAAAAATTTCTGGCCAGGCGTCAGACTTAGAAAACATTCTGGCCAGCATGGGACTTAGAAAAAATTCTGGCCAGCATGGGACTTTGAAAATTTTCGGCCAAGCGTCAGACTTAGAAAAAATTCTGGCCAGCATGGGACTTTGAACATTTTCAGCCAGGCATCAGACTTAGAAAAAATTCTGGCCAGCATGGGACTTTGAAAAAATTCTGGCCAGCATGGGACTTTGAAAATTTTCAGCCAGGCGTCAGACTTAGAAAAAATTCTGGCCAGCATGGGACTTTGAAAATTTTCAGCCAGGCATCAGACTTAGAAAAAATTCTGGCCAGCATGGGACTTTGAAAATTTTCGGCCAGGCGTCAGACTTAGAAAAAATTCTGGCCAGCATGGGACTTTGAAAATTTTCAGCCAGGAGTCAGACTTAGAAAAAATTCTGGCCAGCATGGGACTTTGAAAATTTTCGGAGAGGCGTCAGACTTAGAAAAAATTCTGGCCAGCATTGGGACTTTGAAAAAATTCTGGCCAGCATGGGACTTTGAAAATTTTCGGCCAGGCGTCAGACTTAGAAAAAATTCTGGCCAGCATGGGACTTTGAAAAAATTCTGGCCAGCATGGGACTTTGAAAATTTTCGGCCAGGCGTCAGACTTAGAAAAAATTCTGGCCAGCATGGGACTTTGAAATTTTTCGGCCAGGCATCAGACTTAGAAAAAATTCTGGCCAGCATGGGACTTTGAAAAAATTCTGGCCAGCATGGGACTTTGAAAATTTTCAGCCAGGCGTCAGACTTAGAAAAAATTCTGGCCAGCATGGGACTTTGAAAAAATTCTGGCCAGCATGGGACTTTGAAAAAATTCTGGCCAGCATGGGACTTTGAAAGTTTTCAGCCAGGAGTCAGACTTAGAAAAAATTCTGTCCAGCATGGGACTTTGAAAATTTTCAGCCAGGAGTCAGACTTAGAAAAAATTCTGGCCAGCATGGGACTTTGAAAATTTTTGGCCAGGAGTCAGACTTAGAAAAAATTCTGGCCAGCATGGGACTTTGAAATATTTCAGGCAGGCGTCAGACTTAGAAAAAATTCTGGCCAGTATGGGACTTTGAAAAATTCTGGCCAGGAGTCAGACTTAGAAAAAATTCTGGCCAGCATGGGACTTTGAAAAAATTCTGGCCAGCATGGGACTTTGAAAATTTTCGGCCCGGCGTCAGACTTAGAAAAAATTCTGGCCAGCATGGGACTTTGAAAAATTTCTGGCCAGGCGTCAGACTTAGAAAAAATTCTGGCCAGCATGGGACTTTGAAAAAATTCTGGCCAACATGGGACTTTGAAAATTTTCAGCCAGGCGTCAGACTTAGAAAAAATTCTGGCCAGCATGGGACTTTGAAAATTTTCAGCCAGGAGTCAGACTTAGAAAAAATTCTGGCCAGCATGGGACTTTGAAAATTTTCAGCCAGGAGTCAGACTTAGAAAAAATTCTGGCCAGCATGGGACTTTGAAAATTTTCGGCCAGGCGTCAGACTTAGAAAAAATTCTGGCCAGCATGGGACTTTGAAAATTTTCGGCCAGGCATCAGACTTAGAAAAAATTCTGGCCAGCATGGGACTTTGAAAATTTTCAGCCAGGCATTAGACTTAGAAAAAATTCTGTCCAGCATGGGACTTTGAAAATTTTCAGCCAGGAGTCAGACTTAGAAAAAATTCTGGCCAGCATGGGACTTTGAAAATTTTCAGCCAGGAGTCAGACTTAGAAAAAATTCTGGCCAGCATGGGACTTTGAAATATTTCAGACAAGCGTCAGACTTTGAAAAAATTCTGGCCAGCATGGGACTTTGAAAATTTTCGGCCAGGAGTCAGACTTAGAAAAAATTCTGGCCTGCATGGGACTTTGAAAATTTTTGGCCAAGCGTCAGACTTAGAAAAAATTCTGGCCAGCATGGGACTTTGAAAAAATTCTGGCCAGCATGGGACTTTGAAAATTTTCAGCCAGGAGTCAGACTTAGAAAAAATTCTGGCCAGCATGGGACTTTGAAATATTTCAGGCAGGCGTCAGACTTAGAAAAAATTCTGGCCAGCATGGGACTTTGAAAATTTTTGGCCAGGCATCAGACTTAGAAAAAATTCTGGCCAGCATGGGACTTTGAAATCTTTCGGCCAGGCATCAGACTTAGAAAAAATTCTGGCCAGCATGGGACTTTGAAAAAATTCTGGCCAGCATGGGACCTTGAAAATTTTCAGCCAGGCGTCAGACTTAGAAAAAATTCTGGCCAGCATGGGACTTTGAAAATTTTCGGAGAGGCGTCAGACTTTGAAATGTTTGGGCCTGTGTCAGACTTTGAAAATTTTCGGACAGGCGTGGGACTTTGAAAATGTTTGGGCCTGCGTCAGACTTTAAAAATTTTCGGACAAGTGTGGGACTTTGAAAATTTTCGGAGAGGCGTCAGACTTTGAAAATGTTTGGGCCTGCATCAGACTTTGAAAATGTTTGGGCCTGCGTCAGACTTTGAAAATTTTCAGGCAGGAGTGGGACTTTGAAAATTTTCGGGCAGGCATGGGACTTTGAAAATTTCCGGACAGGCGTGGGACTGAAAATGTTTGGACCTGCGTCAGACTTTGAAAATTTTCAGACAGGAGTCAGACTTAGAAAAAATTCTGGCCTGCATGGGACTTAGAAAAAATTCTGGCCAGCATGGGACTTTGAAAATTTTCGGCCAGGCATCAGACTTAGAAAAAATTCTGGCCAGCATGGGACTTTGAAAATTTTCAGCCAGGCATCAGACTTAGAAAAAATTCTGGCCAGCATGGGACATTGAAAATGTTTGGCCAAGCGTCAGACTTAGAAAAAATTCTGGCCTGCTTGGGACTTTGAACATTTTCAGCCAGGCATCAGACTTAGAAAAAATTCTGGCCAGCATGGGACTTTGAAAAAATTCTGGCCAGCATGGGACTTTGAAAATTTTCAGCCAGGCGTCAGACTTAGAAAAAATTCTGGCCAGCATGGGACTTTGAAAATTTTCAGCCAGGCATCAGACTTAGAAAAAATTCTGGCCAGCATGGGACTTTGAAAATTTTCGGCCAGGCGTCAGACTTAGAAAAAATTCTGGCCAGCATGGGACTTTGAAAATTTTCAGCCAGGAGTCAGACTTAGAAAAAATTCTGGCCAGCATGGGACTTTGAAAATTTTCGGAGAGGCGTCAGACTTAGAAAAAATTCTGGCCAGCATTGGGACTTTGAAAAAATTCTGGCCAGCATGGGACTTTGAAAATTTTCGGCCAGGCGTCAGACTTAGAAAAAATTCTGGCCAGCATGGGACTTTGAAAAAATTCTGGCCAGCATGGGACTTTGAAAATTTTCGGCCAGGCGTCAGACTTAGAAAAAATTCTGGCCAGCATGGGACTTTGAAATTTTTCGGCCAGGCATCAGACTTAGAAAAAATTCTGGCCAGCATGGGACTTTGAAAAAATTCTGGCCAGCATGGGACTTTGAAAATTTTCAGCCAGGCGTCAGACTTAGAAAAAATTCTGGCCAGCATGGGACTTTGAAAAAATTCTGGCCAGCATGGGACTTTGAAAAAATTCTGGCCAGCATGGGACTTTGAAAGTTTTCAGCCAGGAGTCAGACTTAGAAAAAATTCTGTCCAGCATGGGACTTTGAAAATTTTCAGCCAGGAGTCAGACTTAGAAAAAATTCTGGCCAGCATGGGACTTTGAAAATTTTTGGCCAGGAGTCAGACTTAGAAAAAATTCTGGCCAGCATGGGACTTTGAAATATTTCAGGCAGGCGTCAGACTTAGAAAAAATTCTGGCCAGTATGGGACTTTGAAAAATTCTGGCCAGGAGTCAGACTTAGAAAAAATTCTGGCCAGCATGGGACTTTGAAAAAATTCTGGCCAGCATGGGACTTTGAAAATTTTCGGCCCGGCGTCAGACTTAGAAAAAATTCTGGCCAGCATGGGACTTTGAAAAATTTCTGGCCAGGCGTCAGACTTAGAAAAAATTCTGGCCAGCATGGGACTTTGAAAAAATTCTGGCCAACATGGGACTTTGAAAATTTTCAGCCAGGCGTCAGACTTAGAAAAAATTCTGGCCAGCATGGGACTTTGAAAATTTTCAGCCAGGAGTCAGACTTAGAAAAAATTCTGGCCAGCATGGGACTTTGAAAATTTTCAGCCAGGAGTCAGACTTAGAAAAAATTCTGGCCAGCATGGGACTTTGAAAATTTTCGGCCAGGCGTCAGACTTAGAAAAAATTCTGGCCAGCATGGGACTTTGAAAATTTTCGGCCAGGCATCAGACTTAGAAAAAATTCTGGCCAGCATGGGACTTTGAAAATTTTCAGCCAGGCATTAGACTTAGAAAAAATTCTGTCCAGCATGGGACTTTGAAAATTTTCAGCCAGGAGTCAGACTTAGAAAAAATTCTGGCCAGCATGGGACTTTGAAAATTTTCAGCCAGGAGTCAGACTTAGAAAAAATTCTGGCCAGCATGGGACTTTGAAATATTTCAGACAAGCGTCAGACTTTGAAAAAATTCTGGCCAGCATGGGACTTTGAAAATTTTCGGCCAGGAGTCAGACTTAGAAAAAATTCTGGCCTGCATGGGACTTTGAAAATTTTTGGCCAAGCGTCAGACTTAGAAAAAATTCTGGCCAGCATGGGACTTTGAAAAAATTCTGGCCAGCATGGGACTTTGAAAATTTTCAGCCAGGAGTCAGACTTAGAAAAAATTCTGGCCAGCATGGGACTTTGAAATATTTCAGGCAGGCGTCAGACTTAGAAAAAATTCTGGCCAGCATGGGACTTTGAAAATTTTTGGCCAGGCATCAGACTTAGAAAAAATTCTGGCCAGCATGGGACTTTGAAATCTTTCGGCCAGGCATCAGACTTAGAAAAAATTCTGGCCAGCATGGGACTTTGAAAAAATTCTGGCCAGCATGGGACCTTGAAAATTTTCAGCCAGGCGTCAGACTTAGAAAAAATTCTGGCCAGCATGGGACTTTGAAAATTTTCGGAGAGGCGTCAGACTTTGAAATGTTTGGGCCTGTGTCAGACTTTGAAAATTTTCGGACAGGCGTGGGACTTTGAAAATGTTTGGGCCTGCGTCAGACTTTAAAAATTTTCGGACAAGTGTGGGACTTTGAAAATTTTCGGAGAGGCGTCAGACTTTGAAAATGTTTGGGCCTGCATCAGACTTTGAAAATGTTTGGGCCTGCGTCAGACTTTGAAAATTTTCAGGCAGGAGTGGGACTTTGAAAATTTTCGGGCAGGCATGGGACTTTGAAAATTTCCGGACAGGCGTGGGACTGAAAATGTTTGGACCTGCGTCAGACTTTGAAAATTTTCAGACAGGAGTCAGACTTAGAAAAAATTCTGGCCTGCATGGGACTTAGAAAAAATTCTGGCCAGCATGGGACTTTGAAAATTTTCGGCCAGGCATCAGACTTAGAAAAAATTCTGGCCAGCATGGGACTTTGAAAATTTTCAGCCAGGCATCAGACTTAGAAAAAATTCTGGCCAGCATGGGACTTTGAAAAAATTCTGGCCAGCATGGGACTTTGAAAGTTTTCGGAGAGGCGTCAGACTTAGAAAAAATTCTGTCCAGCATGGGACTTTGAAAATTTTCAGCCAGGAGTCAGACTTAGAAAAAATTCTGGCCAGCATGGGACTTTGAAAATTTTCAGCCAGGAGTCAGACTTAGAAAAAATTCTGGCCAGCATGGGACTTTGAAAATTTTCGGCCAGGCGTCAGACTTAGAAAAAATTCTGGCCAGCATGGGACTTTGAAAATTTTCGGCCAGGCATCAGACTTAGAAAAAATTCTGGCCAGCATGGGACTTTGAAAATTTTCAGCCAGGCATTAGACTTAGAAAAAATTCTGTCCAGCATGGGACTTTGAAAATTTTCAGCCAGGAGTCAGACTTAGAAAAAATTCTGGCCAGCATGGGACTTTGAACATTTTCAGCCAGGAGTCAGACTTAGAAAAAATTCTGGCCAGCATGGGACTTTGAAATATTTCAGACAAGCGTCAGACTTTGAAAAAATTCTGGCCAGCATGGGACTTTGAAAATTTTCGGCCAGGCGTCAGACTTAGAAAAAATTCTGCCCAGCATGGGAATTTGAAAATTTTCGGCAAGGCGTCAGACTTAGAAAATAATTCTGGCCAGCATGGGACTTTGAAAAAATTCTGGCCAGCATGGGACTTTGAAAATTTTCGGCAAGGCGTCAGACTTAGAAAATAATTCTGGCCAGCATGGGACTTTGAAATATTTCAGGCAGGCGTCAGACTTTGAAAGTTTTTGGAGAGGCGTCAGACTTAGAAAAAATTCTGTCCAGCATGGGACTTTGAAAATTTTCAGCCAGGAGTCAGACTTAGAAAAAATTCTGGCCAGCATGGGACTTTGAAAATTTTCAGCCAGGAGTCAGACTTAGAAAAAATTCTGGCCAGCATGGGACTTTGAAAATTTTCGGCCAGGCGTCAGACTTAGAAAAAATTCTGGCCAGCATGGGACTTTGAAAATTTTCGGCCAGGCATCAGACTTAGAAAAAATTCTGGCCAGCATGGGACTTTGAAAATTTTCAGCCAGGCATTAGACTTAGAAAAAATTCTGTCCAGCATGGGACTTTGAAAATTTTCAGCCAGGAGTCAGACTTAGAAAAAATTCTGGCCAGCATGGGACTTTGAAAATTTTCAGCCAGGAGTCAGACTTAGAAAAAATTCTGGCCAGCATGGGACTTTGAAATATTTCAGACAAGCGTCAGACTTTGAAAAAATTCTGGCCAGCATGGGACTTTGAAAATTTTCGGCCAGGCGTCAGACTTAGAAAAAATTCTGGCCAGCATGGGACTTTGAAAAAATTCTGGCCAGCATGGGACTTTGAAAATTTTCGGCCAGGCATCAGACTTAGAAAAAATTCTGGCCTGCATGGGACTTTGAAATATTTCAGGCAGGTGTCAGACTTAGAAAAAATTCTGGCCAGCATGGGACTTTGAAAATTTTCAGCCAGGCATCAGACTTAGAAAAAATTCTGGCCTGCATGGGACTTTGAAAATTTTCGGCCAGGCGTCAGACTTAGAAAAAATTCTGGCCAGCATGGGACTTTGAAAAATTCTGGCCAGGAGTCAGACTTAGAAAAAATTCTGGCCAGCATGGGACTTTGAAATATTTCAGGCAGGTGTCAGACTTAGAAAAAATTCTGGCCAGCATGGGACTTTGAAAATTTTCGGCCAGGAGTCAGACTTAGAAAAAATTCTGGCCTGCATGGGACTTTGAAAATTTTTGGCCAAGCGTCAGACTTAGAAAAAATTCTGGCCAGCATGGGACTTTGAAAAAATTCTGGCCAGCATGGGACTTTGAAAATTTTCAGCCAGGAGTCAGACTTAGAAAAAATTCTGGCCAGCATGGGACTTTGAAATATTTCAGGCAGGCGTCAGACTTAGAAAAAATTCTGGCCAGCATGGGACTTTGAAAATTTTTGGCCAGGCATCAGACTTAGAAAAAATTCTGGCCAGCATGGGACTTTGAAATTTTTCGGCCAGGCATCAGACTTAGAAAAAATTCTGGCCAGCATGGGACTTTGAAAAAATTCTGGCCAGCATGGGACCTTGAAAATTTTCAGCCAGGCGTCAGACTTAGAAAAAATTCTGGCCAGCATGGGACTTTGAAAATTTTCGGAGAGGCGTCAGACTTTGAAATGTTTGGGCCTGTGTCAGACTTTGAAAATTTTCGGACAGGCGTGGGACTTTGAAAATGTTTGGGCCTGCGTCAGACTTTAAAAATTTTCGGACAAGTGTGGGACTTTGAAAATTTTCGGAGAGGCGTCAGACTTTGAAAATGTTTGGGCCTGCATCAGACTTTGAAAATGTTTGGGCCTGCGTCAGACTTTGAAAATTTTCAGGCAGGAGTGGGACTTTGAAAATTTTCGGGCAGGCATGGGACTTTGAAAATTTCCGGACAGGCGTGGGACTGAAAATGTTTGGACCTGCGTCAGACTTTGAAAATTTTCAGACAGGAGTCAGACTTAGAAAAAATTCTGGCCTGCATGGGACTTAGAAAAAATTCTGGCCAGCATGGGACTTTGAAATATTTCGGCCAGGTGTCAGACTTAGAAAAAATTCTGGCCAGCATGGGACTTTGAAAATGTTCGGCCAGGCGTCAGACTTAGAAAAAATTCTGGCTAGCATGGGACTTTGAAAATTTTCGGCCAGGCATCAGACTTAGAAAAAATTCTGGCCAGCATGGGACTTTGAAAATTTTCAGCCAGGCATCAGACTTAGAAAAAATTCTGGCCAGCATGGGACTTTGAAAAAATTCTGGCCAGCATGGGACTTTGAAAGTTTTCGGAGAGGCGTCAGACTTAGAAAAAATTCTGTCCAGCATGGGACTTTGAAAATTTTCAGCCAGGAGTCAGACTTAGAAAAAATTCTGGCCAGCATGGGACTTTGAAAATTTTCAGCCAGGAGTCAGACTTAGAAAAAATTCTGGCCAGCATGGGACTTTGAAAATTTTCGGCCAGGCGTCAGACTTAGAAAAAATTCTGGCCAGCATGGGACTTTGAAAATTTTCGGCCAGGCATCAGACTTAGAAAAAATTCTGTCCAGCATGGGACTTTGAAAATTTTCAGCCAGGAGTCAGACTTAGAAAAAATTCTGGCCAGCATGGGACTTTGAACATTTTCAGCCAGGAGTCAGACTTAGAAAAAATTCTGGCCAGCATGGGACTTTGAAATATTTCAGACAAGCGTCAGACTTTGCAAAAATTCTGGCCAGCATGGGACTTTGAAAATTTTCGGCCAGGCGTCAGACTTAGAAAAAATTCTGCCCAGCATGGGAATTTGAAAATTTTCAGCCAGGAGTCAGACTTAGAAAAAATTCTGGCCAGCATGGGACTTTGAAAATTTTCAGCCAGGAGTCAGACTTAGAAAAAATTCTGGCCAGCATGGGACTTTGAAAATTTTCGGCCAGGCGTCAGACTTAGAAAAAATTCTGGCCAGCATGGGACTTTGAAAATTTTCGGCCAGGCATCAGACTTAGAAAAAATTCTGTCCAGCATGGGACTTTGAAAATTTTCAGCCAGGAGTCAGACTTAGAAAAAATTCTGGCCAGCATGGGACTTTGAACATTTTCAGCCAGGAGTCAGACTTAGAAAAAATTCTGGCCAGCATGGGACTTTGAAATATTTCAGACAAGCGTCAGACTTTGCAAAAATTCTGGCCAGCATGGGACTTTGAAAATTTTCGGCCAGGCGTCAGACTTAGAAAAAATTCTGCCCAGCATGGGAATTTGAAAATTTTCGGCCAGGCGTCAGACTTAGAAAAAATTCTGGCCAGCATGGGACTTTGAAAATTTTCCGCCAGGAGTCAGACTTAGAAAAAATTCTGGCCTGCATGGGACTTTGAAATATTTCAGACAGGCGTCAGACTTAGAAAAAATTCTGGCCAGCATGGGACTTTGAAAAAATTCTGGCCAGCATGGGACTTTGAAAATTTTCGGCCAGGCGTCAGACTTAGAAAAAATTCTGCCCAGCATGGGAATTTGAAAATTTTCGGCAAGGCGTCAGACTTAGAAAAAATTCTGGCCAGCATGGGACTTTGAAAAAATTCTGGCCAGCATGGGACTTTGAAAATTTTCGGCAAGGCGTCAGACTTAGAAAATAATTCTGGCCAGCATGGGACTTTGAAAATTTTCGGCAAGGCGTTAGACTTAGAAAATAATTCTGGCCAGCATGGGACTTTGAAATATTTCAGGCAGGCGTCAGACTTTGAAAATTTTCGGCCAGGCGTCAGACTTAGAAAAAATTCTGGCCTGCATGGGACTTTGAAATATTTCAGGCAGGCGTCAGACTTAGAAAAAATTCTGGCCAGCATGGGACTTTGAAAATTTTCAGCCAGGCATCAGACTTAGAAAAAATTCAGGCCAGCATGGGACTTTGAAAATTTTCGGCCAGGCGTCAGACTTAGAAAAAATTCTGGCCAGCATGGGACTTTGAAATATTTCAGGCAGGTGTCAGACTTAGAAAAAATTCTGGCCAGCATGGGACATTGAAAATGTTTGGCCAAGCGTCAGACTTAGAAAAAATTCTGGCCTGCTTGGGACTTTGAAATATTTCAGGCAGGCGTCAGACTTAGAAAAAATTCTGGCCAGCATGGGACTTTGAAAAAATTCTGGCCAGCATGGGACTTTGAAAATTTTCAGCCAGGAGTCAGACTTAGAAAAAATTCTGGCCAGCATGGGACTTTGAAATATTTCAGACAAGCGTCAGACTTTGAAAAAATTCTGGCCAGCATGGGACTTTGAAAATTTTCGGCCAGGCGTCAGACTTAGAAAAAATTCTGGCCAGCATGGGACTTTGAAAAAATTCTGGCCAGCATGGGACTTTGAAAATTTTCGGCCAGGCATCAGACTTAGAAAAAATTCTGGCCTGCATGGGACTTTGAAATATTTCAGGCAGGTGTCAGACTTAGAAAAAATTCTGGCCAGCATGGGACTTTGAAAATTTTCAGCCAGGCATCAGACTTAGAAAAAATTCTGGCCTGCATGGGACTTTGAACATTTTCGGCCAGGCGTCAGACTTAGAAAAAATTCTGGCCAGCATGGGACTTTGAAAAATTCTGGCCAGGAGTCAGACTTAGAAAAAATTCTGGCCAGCATGGGACTTTGAAATATTTCAGGCAGGTGTCAGACTTAGAAAAAATTCTGGCCAGCATGGGACTTTGAAAATTTTCGGCCAGGAGTCAGACTTAGAAAAAATTCTGGCCTGCATGGGACTTTGAAAATTTTTGGCCAAGCGTCAGACTTAGAAAAAATTCTGGCCAGCATGGGACTTTGAAAAAATTCTGGCCAGCATGGGACTTTGAAAATTTTCAGCCAGGAGTCAGACTTAGAAAAAATTCTGGCCAGCATGGGACTTTGAAATATTTCAGGCAGGCGTCAGACTTAGAAAAAATTCTGGCCAGCATGGGACTTTGAAATTTTTCGGCCAGGCATCAGACTTAGAAAAAATTCTGGCCAGCATGGGACTTTGAAAAAATTCTGGCCAGCATGGGACCTTGAAAATTTTCAGCCAGGCGTCAGACTTAGAAAAAATTCTGGCCAGCATGGGACTTTGAAAATTTTCGGAGAGGCGTCAGACTTTGAAATGTTTGGGCCTGTGTCAGACTTTGAAAATTTTCGGACAGGCGTGGGACTTTGAAAATGTTTGGGCCTGCGTCAGACTTTAAAAATTTTCGGACAAGTGTGGGACTTTGAAAATTTTCGGAGAGGCGTCAGACTTTGAAAATGTTTGGGCCTGCATCAGACTTTGAAAATGTTTGGGCCTGCGTCAGACTTTGAAAATTTTCAGGCAGGAGTGGGACTTTGAAAATTTTCGGGCAGGCATGGGACTTTGAAAATTTCCGGACAGGCGTGGGACTGAAAATGTTTGGACCTGCGTCAGACTTTGAAAATTTTCAGACAGGAGTCAGACTTAGAAAAAATTCTGGCCTGCATGGGACTTAGAAAAAATTCTGGCCAGCATGGGACTTTGAAATATTTCGGCCAGGTGTCAGACTTAGAAAAAATTCTGGCCAGCATGGGACTTTGAAAATGTTCGGCCAGGCGTCAGACTTAGAAAAAATTCTGGCTAGCATGGGACTTTGAAAATTTTCGGCCAGGCATCAGACTTAGAAAAAATTCTGGCCAGCATGGGACTTTGAAAATTTTCAGCCAGGCATCAGACTTAGAAAAAATTCTGGCCAGCATGGGACTTTGAAAAAATTCTGGCCAGCATGGGACTTTGAAAGTTTTCGGAGAGGCGTCAGACTTAGAAAAAATTCTGTCCAGCATGGGACTTTGAAAATTTTCAGCCAGGAGTCAGACTTAGAAAAAATTCTGGCCAGCATGGGACTTTGAAAATTTTCAGCCAGGAGTCAGACTTAGAAAAAATTCTGGCCAGCATGGGACTTTGAAAATTTTCGGCCAGGCGTCAGACTTAGAAAAAATTCTGGCCAGCATGGGACTTTGAAAATTTTCGGCCAGGCATCAGACTTAGAAAAAATTCTGGCCAGCATGGGACTTTGAAAATTTTCAGCCAGGCATTAGACTTAGAAAAAATTCTGTCCAGCATGGGACTTTGAAAATTTTCAGCCAGGAGTCAGACTTAGAAAAAATTCTGGCCAGCATGGGACTTTGAACATTTTCAGCCAGGAGTCAGACTTAGAAAAAATTCTGGCCAGCATGGGACTTTGAAATATTTCAGACAAGCGTCAGACTTTGAAAAAATTCTGGCCAGCATGGGACTTTGAAAATTTTCGGCCAGGCGTCAGACTTAGAAAAAATTCTGCCCAGCATGGGAATTTGAAAATTTTCGGCAAGGCGTCAGACTTAGAAAAAATTCTGGCCAGCATGGGACTTTGAAAAAATTCTGGCCAGCATGGGACTTTGAAAATTTTCGGCAAGGCGTCAGACTTAGAAAATAATTCTGGCCAGCATGGGACTTTGAAATATTTCAGGCAGGCGTCAGACTTTGAAAATTTTCGGCCAGGCGTCAGACTTAGAAAAAATTCTGGCCTGCATGGGACTTTGAAATATTTCAGGCAGGCGTCAGACTTAGAAAAAATTCTGGCCAGCATGGGACTTTGAAAATTTTCAGCCAGGCATCAGACTTAGAAAAAATTCTGGCCAGCATGGGACTTTGAAAATTTTCGGCCAGGCGTCAGACTTAGAAAAAATTCTGGCCAGCATGGGACTTTGAAATATTTCAGGCAGGTGTCAGACTTAGAAAAAAATTCTGGCCAGCATGGGACTTTGAAAAAATTCTGGCCAGCATGGGACTTTGAAAATTTTTGGCCAAGCGTCAGACTTAGAAAAAATTCTGGCCAGCATGGGACTTTGAAAAAAATTCTGGCCAGCATGGGACTTAGAAAAAATTCTGGACAGCATGGGACTTTGAAAATTTTTGGCCAAGCGTCAGACTTAGAAAAAATTCTGGCCAGCATGGGACTTTGAAAATTTTCGGCCAAGCGTCAGACTTAGAAAAAATTCTGGCCAGCATGGGACTTTGAAAAAATTCTGGCCAGCATGGGACTTTGAAAATTTTCGGACAGGCGTTGGACTTTGACAATTTTCGGGCCTGGTGACCCAGGCTATTGAAATGAATGGTGTGGGACTTTGAAATATTTCGGGCAGGCGTCAGACTTTGAAAAAATCTGACAACCAGGCCAGAGAGCAGGCCGTCTGCCCAAGGAGGCCGCCCCAACCCTCCTCTTTGTCGGACATAAGTCTGGTGAGCCTCCCTTGTTCGGCCCTGGAGGTGCCTCGTCTGAAATTGCTCCCTTCTGAAATCGTGACAACTCCATTTTGCGGTTTGGGTGGAAAGGCCCCCAGATAGGGAACCGGGTGCCCTATCTGCAGCGCCTCCCGATGGTGGCCGGCGGTACTGCAACCCTTTTAACCCAGGCTATTGAAAAGATTGGTGTGGAACTTTGAAAATTTTTGGAGAGGCGTCAGACTTAGAAAAAATTCTGGCCAGCATGGGACTTTGAAAATTTTCGGCCAGGCGTCAGACTTAGAAAAAATTCTGGCCAGCATGGGACTTTGAAAATTTTCCGCCAGGAGTCAGACTTAGAAAAAATTCTGGCCAGCATGGGACTTTGAAAAAATTCTGGCCAGCATGGGACTTTGAAAATTTTCGGCCAGGCGTCAGACTTAGAAAAAATTCTGCCCAGCATGGGAATTTGAAAATTTTCGGCAAGGCGTCAGACTTAGAAAAAATTCTGGCCAGCATGGGACTTTGAAAATTTTTGGCCAAGCGTCAGACTTAGAAAAAATTCTGGCCTGCTTGGGACTTTGAAATATTTCGGGCAGGCGTCAGACTTTGAAAAAATCTGACAACCAGGCCAGAGAGCAGGCCGTCTGCCCAAGGAGGCCGCCCCAACCCTCCTCTTTGTCGGACATAAGTCTGGTGAGCCTCCCTTGTTCGGCCCTGGAGGTGCCTCGTCTGAAATTGCTCCCTTCTGAAATCGTGACAACTCCATTTTGCGGTTTGGGTGGAAAGGCGCCCAGATAGGGAACCGGGTGCCCTATCTGCAGCGCCTCCCGATGGTGGCCGGCGGTACTGCAACCCTTTTAACCCAGGCTATTGAAAAGATTGGTGTGGAACTTTGAAAATTTTTGGAGAGGCGTCAGACTGAGAAAAAATTCTGGCCAGCATGGGACTTTGAAAATTTTCGGCCAGGCGTCAGACTTAGAAAAAATTCTGGCCAGCATGGGACTTTGAAAATTTTCCGCCAGGAGTCAGACTTAGAAAAAATTCTGGCCTGCATGGGACTTTGAAATATTTCAGACAGGCGTCAGACTTAGAAAAAATTCTGGCCAGCATGGGACTTTGAAAAAATTCTGGCCAGCATGGGACTTTGAAAATTTTCGGCCAGGCGTCAGACTTAGAAAAAATTCTGCCCAGCATGGGAATTTGAAAATTTTCGGCAAGGCGTCAGACTTAGAAAAAATTCTGGCCAGCATGGGACTTTGAAAAAATTCTGGCCAGCATGGGACTTTGAAAATTTTCGGCAAGGCGTCAGACTTAGAAAATAATTCTGGCCAGCATGGGACTTTGAAAATTTTCGGCAAGGCGTTAGACTTAGAAAATAATTCTGGCCAGCATGGGACTTTGAAATATTTCAGGCAGGCGTCAGACTTTGAAAATTTTCGGCCAGGCGTCAGACTTAGAAAAAATTCTGGCCTGCATGGGACTTTGAAATATTTCAGGCAGGCGTCAGACTTAGAAAAAATTCTGGCCAGCATGGGACTTTGAAAATTTTCAGCCAGGCATCAGACTTAGAAAAAATTCAGGCCAGCATGGGACTTTGAAAATTTTCGGCCAGGCGTCAGACTTAGAAAAAATTCTGGCCAGCATGGGACTTTGAAATATTTCAGGCAGGTGTCAGACTTAGAAAAAATTCTGGCCAGCATGGGACATTGAAAATGTTTGGCCAAGCGTCAGACTTAGAAAAAATTCTGGCCTGCTTGGGACTTTGAAATATTTCAGGCAGGCGTCAGACTTAGAAAAAATTCTGGCCAGCATGGGACTTTGAAAAAATTCTGGCCAGCATGGGACTTTGAAAAAATTCTGGCCAGCATGGGACTTTGAAAATTTTTGGCCAAGCATCAGACTTAGAAAAAATTCTGGCCAGCATGGGACTTTGAAATATTTCAGGCAGGTGTCAGACTTAGAAAAAATTCTGGCCAGCATGGGACTTTGAAAATTTTTGGCCAAGCGTCAGACTTAGAAAAAATTCTGGCCAGCATGGGACTTTGAAAAAATTCTGGCCAGCATGGGACTTTGAAAATTTTTGGCCAAGCGTCAGACTTAGAAAAAATTCTGGCCTGCTTGGGACTTTGAAATATTTCAGGCAGGCATCAGACTTAGAAAAAATTCTGGCCAGCATGGGACTTAGAAAAAATTCTGGCCAGCATGGGACTTTGAAAAAATTCTGGCCAGCATGGGACTTTGAAAATTTTCGGCCAGGCGTCAGACTTAGAAAAAATTGTGACCAGCATGGGACTTTGTAAATTTTCGGCCCGGCGTCAGACTTAGAAAAAATTCTGGCCAGCATGGGACTTTGAAAAATTTCTGGCCAGCATGGGACTTTGAAAAAATTCTGGCCAGCATGGGACTTAGAAAAAATTCTGGCCTGCATGGGACTTTGAAAATTTTCGGCCAGGCGTCAGACTTAGAAAAAATTCTGGCCAGCATGGGACTTTGAAAAATTCTGGCCAGGAGTCAGACAGAAAAAATTCTGGCCTGCTTGGGACTTTGAAATATTTCAGGCAGGCATCAGACTTAGAAAAAATTCTGGCCAGCATGGGACTTTGAAATATTTCAGACAGGAGTCAGACTTAGAAAAAATTCTGGCCAGCATGGGACTTTGAAAAAATTCTGGCCAGCATGGGACTTTGAAAATTTTCAGCCAGGAGTCAGACTTAGAAAAAATTCTGGCCAGCATGGGACTTTGAAAATTTTCGGCCAGGCGTCAGACTTAGAAAAAATTCTGGCCAGCATGGGACTTTGAAAATTTTCGGCCAGGCATCAGACTTAGAAAAAATTCTGGCCAGCATGGGACTTTGAAAAAATTCTGGCCAGCATGGGACTTTGAAAATTTTTGGCCAAGCGTCAGACTTAGAAAAAATTCTGGCCAGCATGGGACTTTGAAAATTTTCGGCCAAGCGTCAGACTTAGAAAAAATTCTGGCCAGCATGGGACTTTGAAAAAATTCTGGCCAGCATGGGACTTTGAAAATTTTCGGACAGGCGTTGGACTTTGACAATTTTCGGGCCTGGTGACCCAGGCTATTGAAATGAATGGTGTGGGACTTTGAAATATTTCGGGCAGGCGTCAGACTTTGAAAAAATCTGACAACCAGGCCAGAGAGCAGGCCGTCTGCCCAAGGAGGCCGCCCCAACCCTCCTCTTTGTCGGACATAAGTCTGGTGAGCCTCCCTTGTTCGGCCCTGGAGGTGCCTCGTCTGAAATTGCTCCCTTCTGAAATCGTGACAACTCCATTTTGCGGTTTGGGTGGAAAGGCCCCCAGATAGGGAACCGGGTGCCCTATCTGCAGCGCCTCCCGATGGTGGCCGGCGGTACTGCAACCCTTTTAACCCAGGCTATTGAAAAGATTGGTGTGGAACTTTGAAAATTTTTGGAGAGGCGTCAGACTTAGAAAAAATTCTGGCCAGCATGGGACTTTGAAAATTTTCAGCCAGGCATCAGACTTAGAAAAAATTCAGGCCAGCATGGGACTTTGAAAATTTTCCGCCAGGCGTCAGACTTAGAAAAAATTCTGGCCTGCTTGGGACTTTGAAATATTTCAGGCAGGCGTCAGACTTAGAAAAAATTCTGGCCAGCATGGGACTTTGAAAAAATTCTGGCCAGCATGGGACTTTGAAAAAATTCTGGCCAGCATGGGACTTTGAAAATTTTTGGCCAAGCGTCAGACTTAGAAAAAATTCTGGCCAGCATGGGACTTTGAAATATTTCAGGCAGGTGTCAGACTTAGAAAAAATTCTGGCCAGCATGGGACTTAGAAAAAATTCTGGCCAGCATGGGACTTAGAAAAAATTCTGGCCAGCATGGGACTTTGAAAATTTTTGGCCAGGAGTCAGACTTAGAAAAAATTCTGGCCAGCATGGGACTTTGAAAAAATTCTGGCCAGCATGGGACTTTGAAAATTTTCGGCAAGGCGTTAGACTTAGAAAATAATTCTGGCCAGCATGGGACTTTGAAATATTTCAGGCAGGCGTCAGACTTTGAAAATTTTCGGCCAGGCGTCAGACTTAGAAAAAATTCTGGCCTGCATGGGACTTTGAAATATTTCAGGCAGGCGTCAGACTTAGAAAAAATTCTGGCCAGCATGGGACTTTGAAAATTTTCAGCCAGGCATCAGACTTAGAAAAAATTCAGGCCAGCATGGGACTTTGAAAATTTTCGGCCAGGCGTCAGACTTAGAAAAAATTCTGGCCAGCATGGGACTTTGAAATATTTCAGGCAGGTGTCAGACTTAGAAAAAATTCTGGCCAGCATGGGACATTGAAAATGTTTGGCCAAGCGTCAGACTTAGAAAAAATTCTGGCCTGCTTGGGACTTTGAAATATTTCAGGCAGGCGTCAGACTTAGAAAAAATTCTGGCCAGCATGGGACTTTGAAAAAATTCTGGCCAGCATGGGACTTTGAAAAAATTCTGGCCAGCATGGGACTTTGAAAATTTTCGGCCAGGCGTCAGACTTAGAAAAAATTCTGGCCAGCATGGGACTTTGAAATATTTCAGGCAGGTGTCAGACTTAGAAAAAATTCTGGCCAGCATGGGACTTTGAAAATTTTTGGCCAAGCGTCAGACTTAGAAAAAATTCTGGCCAGCATGGGACTTTGAAAAAATTCTGGCCAGCATGGGACTTTGAAAATTTTCCGCCAGGCGTCAGACTTAGAAAAAATTCTGGCCTGCTTGGGACTTTGAAATATTTCAGGCAGGCGTCAGACTTAGAAAAAATTCTGGCCAGCATGGGACTTTGAAAAAATTCTGGCCAGCATGGGACTTTGAAAAAATTCTGGCCAGCATGGGAATTTGAAAATTTTTGGCCAAGCGTCAGACTTAGAAAAAATTCTGGCCAGCATGGGACTTTGAAATATTTCAGGCAGGTGTCAGACTTAGAAAAAATTCTGGCCAGCATGGGACTTAGAAAAAATTCTGGCCAGCATGGGACTTAGAAAAAATTCTGGCCAGCATGGGACTTTGAAAATTTTTGGCCAGGAGTCAGACTTAGAAAAAATTCTGGCCAGCATGGGACTTTGAAAAAATTCTGGCCAGCATGGGACTTTGAAAATTTTCGGCAAGGCGTTAGACTTAGAAAATAATTCTGGCCAGCATGGGACTTTGAAATATTTCAGGCAGGCGTCAGACTTTGAAAATTTTCGGCCAGGCGTCAGACTTAGAAAAAATTCTGGCCTGCATGGGACTTTGAAATATTTCAGGCAGGCGTCAGACTTAGAAAAAATTCTGGCCAGCATGGGACTTTGAAAATTTTCAGCCAGGCATCAGACTTAGAAAAAATTCAGGCCAGCATGGGACTTTGAAAATTTTCGGCCAGGCGTCAGACTTAGAAAAAATTCTGGCCAGCATGGGACTTTGAAATATTTCAGGCAGGTGTCAGACTTAGAAAAAATTCTGGCCAGCATGGGACATTGAAAATGTTTGGCCAAGCGTCAGACTTAGAAAAAATTCTGGCCTGCTTGGGACTTTGAAATATTTCAGGCAGGCGTCAGACTTAGAAAAAATTCTGGCCAGCATGGGACTTTGAAAAAATTCTGGCCAGCATGGGACTTTGAAAAAATTCTGGCCAGCATGGGACTTTGAAAATTTTCGGCCAGGCGTCAGACTTAGAAAAAATTCTGGCCAGCATGGGACTTTGAAATATTTCAGGCAGGTGTCAGACTTAGAAAAAATTCTGGCCAGCATGGGACTTTGAAAATTTTTGGCCAAGCGTCAGACTTAGAAAAAATTCTGGCCAGCATGGGACTTTGAAAAAATTCTGGCCAGCATGGGACTTTGAAAATTTTTGGCCAAGCGTCAGACTTAGAAAAAATTCTGGCCTGCTTGGGACTTTGAAATATTTCAGGCAGGCATCAGACTTAGAAAAAATTCTGGCCAGCATGGGACTTAGAAAAAATTCTGGCCAGCATGGGACTTTGAAAAAATTCTGGCCAGCATGGGACTTTGAAAATTTTCGGCCAGGCGTCAGACTTAGAAAAAATTGTGACCAGCATGGGACTTTGTAAATTTTCGGCCCGGCGTCAGACTTAGAAAAAATTCTGGCCAGCATGGGACTTTGAAAAATTTCTGGCCAGCATGGGACTTTGAAAAAATTCTGGCCAGCATGGGACTTAGAAAAAATTCTGGCCTGCATGGGACTTTGAAAATTTTCGGCCAGGCGTCAGACTTAGAAAAAATTCTGGCCAGCATGGGACTTTGAAAAATTCTGGCCAGGAGTCAGACAGAAAAAATTCTGGCCTGCTTGGGACTTTGAAATATTTCAGGCAGGCATCAGACTTAGAAAAAATTCTGGCCAGCATGGGACTTTGAAATATTTCAGACAGGAGTCAGACTTAGAAAAAATTCTGGCCAGCATGGGACTTTGAAAAAATTCTGGCCAGCATGGGACTTTGAAAATTTTCAGCCAGGAGTCAGACTTAGAAAAAATTCTGGCCAGCATGGGACTTTGAAAATTTTCGGCCAGGCGTCAGACTTAGAAAAAATTCTGGCCAGCATGGGACTTTGAAAATTTTCGGCCAGGCATCAGACTTAGAAAAAATTCTGGCCAGCATGGGACTTTGAAAAAATTCTGGCCAGCATGGGACTTTGAAAATTTTTGGCCAAGCGTCAGACTTAGAAAAAATTCTGGCCAGCATGGGACTTTGAAAATTTTCGGCCAAGCGTCAGACTTAGAAAAAATTCTGGCCAGCATGGGACTTTGAAAAAATTCTGGCCAGCATGGGACTTTGAAAATTTTCGGACAGGCGTTGGACTTTGACAATTTTCGGGCCTGGTGACCCAGGCTATTGAAATGAATGGTGTGGGACTTTGAAAATTTTCGGCCAGGCGTCAGACTTAGAAAAAATTCTGGCCAGCATGGGACTTTGAAAATTTTCGGCCAGGCATCAGACTTAGAAAAAATTCTGGCCAGCATGGGACTTTGAAAATTTTCAGCCAGGCATTAGACTTAGAAAAAATTCTGTCCAGCATGGGACTTTGAAAATTTTCAGCCAGGAGTCAGACTTAGAAAAAATTCTGGCCAGCATGGGACTTTGAACATTTTCAGCCAGGAGTCAGACTTAGAAAAAATTCTGGCCAGCATGGGACTTTGAAATATTTCAGACAAGCGTCAGACTTTGAAAAAATTCTGGCCAGCATGGGACTTTGAAAATTTTCGGCCAGGCGTCAGACTTAGAAAAAATTCTGCCCAGCATGGGAATTTGAAAATTTTCGGCAAGGCGTCAGACTTAGAAAAAATTCTGGCCAGCATGGGACTTTGAAAAAATTCTGGCCAGCATGGGACTTTGAAAATTTTCGGCAAGGCGTCAGACTTAGAAAATAATTCTGGCCAGCATGGGACTTTGAAATATTTCAGGCAGGCGTCAGACTTTGAAAATTTTCGGCCAGGCGTCAGACTTAGAAAAAATTCTGGCCTGCATGGGACTTTGAAATATTTCAGGCAGGCGTCAGACTTAGAAAAAATTCTGGCCAGCATGGGACTTTGAAAATTTTCAGCCAGGCATCAGACTTAGAAAAAAATCTGGCCAGCATGGGACTTTGAAAATTTTCGGCCAGGCGTCAGACTTAGAAAAAATTCTGGCCAGCATGGGACTTTGAAATATTTCAGGCAGGTGTCAGACTTAGAAAAAAATTCTGGCCAGCATGGGACTTTGAAAAAATTCTGGCCAGCATGGGACTTTGAAAATTTTTGGCCAAGCGTCAGACTTAGAAAAAATTCTGGCCAGCATGGGACTTTGAAAAAAATTCTGGCCAGCATGGGACTTAGAAAAAATTCTGGACAGCATGGGACTTTGAAAATTTTTGGCCAAGCGTCAGACTTAGAAAAAATTCTGGCCAGCATGGGACTTTGAAAATTTTCGGCCAAGCGTCAGACTTAGAAAAAATTCTGGCCAGCATGGGACTTTGAAAAAATTCTGGCCAGCATGGGACTTTGAAAATTTTCGGACAGGCGTTGGACTTTGACAATTTTCGGGCCTGGTGACCCAGGCTATTGAAATGAATGGTGTGGGACTTTGAAATATTTCGGGCAGGCGTCAGACTTTGAAAAAATCTGACAACCAGGCCAGAGAGCAGGCCGTCTGCCCAAGGAGGCCGCCCCAACCCTCCTCTTTGTCGGACATAAGTCTGGTGAGCCTCCCTTGTTCGGCCCTGGAGGTGCCTCGTCTGAAATTGCTCCCTTCTGAAATCGTGACAACTCCATTTTGCGGTTTGGGTGGAAAGGCCCCCAGATAGGGAACCGGGTGCCCTATCTGCAGCGCCTCCCGATGGTGGCCGGCGGTACTGCAACCCTTTTAACCCAGGCTATTGAAAAGATTGGTGTGGAACTTTGAAAATTTTTGGAGAGGCGTCAGACTTAGAAAAAATTCTGGCCAGCATGGGACTTTGAAAATTTTCGGCCAGGCGTCAGACTTAGAAAAAATTCTGGCCAGCATGGGACTTTGAAAAAATTCTGGCCAGCATGGGACTTTGAAAATTTTCGGCCAGGCGTCAGACTTAGAAAAAATTCTGCCCAGCATGGGAATTTGAAAATTTTCGGCAAGGCGTCAGACTTAGAAAAAATTCTGGCCAGCATGGGACTTTGAAAATTTTCGGCAAGGCGTCAGACTTAGAAAATAATTCTGGCCAGCATGGGACTTTGAACATTTTCGGCCAGGCGTCAGACTTGGAAAAAATTCTGGCCAGCATGGGACTTTGAAAAAATTCTGGCCAGCATGGGACTTTGAAAAAATTCTGGCCAGCATGGGACTTTGAAAATTTTCGGCCAGGCGTCAGACTTAGAAAAAATTCTGCCCAGCATGGGAATTTGAAAATTTTCGGCAAGGCGTCAGACTTAGAAAAAATTCTGGCCAGCATGGGACTTTGAAAATTTTCGGCCAGGCGTCAGACTTAGAAAAAATTCTGCCCAGCATGGGAATTTGAAAATTTTCGGCCAGGCGTCAGACTTAGAAAAAATTCTGGCCAGCATGGGACTTTGAAAATTTTCGGCAAGGCGTCAGACTTAGAAAAAATTCTGGCCAGCATGGGACTTTGAAAATTTTTGGCCAAGCGTCAGACTTAGAAAAAATTCTGGCCTGCTTGGGACTTTGAAATATTTCGGGCAGGCGTCAGACTTTGAAAAAATCTGACAACCAGGCCAGAGAGCAGGCCGTCTGCCCAAGGAGGCCGCCCCAACCCTCCTCTTTGTCGGACATAAGTCTGGTGAGCCTCCCTTGTTCGGCCCTGGATGTGCCTCGTCTGAAATTGCTCCCTTCTGAAATCGTGACAACTCCATTTTGCGGTTTGGGTGGAAAGGCGCCCAGATAGGGAACCGGGTGCCCTATCTGCAGCGCCTCCCGATGGTGGCCGGCGGTACTGCAACCCTTTTAACCCAGGCTATTGAAAAGATTGGTGTGGAACTTTGAAAATTTTCGGAGAGGCGTCAGACTTAGAAAAAATTCTGGCCAGCATGGGACTTTGAAAATTTTCCGCCAGGAGTCAGACTTAGAAAAAATTCTGGCCTGCATGGGACTTTGAAAATTTTCGGCCAGGCGTCAGACTTAGAAAAAATTCTGGCCAGCATGGGACTTTGAAAATTTTCCGCCAGGAGTCAGACTTAGAAAAAATTCTGGCCTGCATGGGACTTTGAAATATTTCAGACAGGCGTCAGACTTAGAAAAAATTCTGGCCAGCATGGGACTTTGAAAAAATTCTGGCCAGCATGGGACTTTGAAAATTTTCGGCCAGGCGTCAGACTTAGAAAAAATTCTGCCCAGCATGGGAATTTGAAAATTTTCGGCAAGGCGTCAGACTTAGAAAAAATTCTGGCCAGCATGGGACTTTGAAAAAATTCTGGCCAGCATGGGACTTTGAAAATTTTCGGCAAGGCGTTAGACTTAGAAAATAATTCTGGCCAGCATGGGACTTTGAAATATTTCAGGCAGGCGTCAGACTTTGAAAATTTTCGGCCAGGCGTCAGACTTAGAAAAAATTCTGGCCTGCATGGGACTTTGAAATATTTCAGGCAGGCGTCAGACTTAGAAAAAATTCTGGCCAGCATGGGACTTTGAAAATTTTCAGCCAGGCATCAGACTTAGAAAAAATTCAGGCCAGCATGGGACTTTGAAAATTTTCGGCCAGGCGTCAGACTTAGAAAAAATTCTGGCCAGCATGGGACTTTGAAATATTTCAGGCAGGTGTCAGACTTAGAAAAAATTCTGGCCAGCATGGGACATTGAAAATGTTTGGCCAAGCGTCAGACTTAGAAAAAATTCTGGCCTGCTTGGGACTTTGAAATATTTCAGGCAGGCGTCAGACTTAGAAAAAATTCTGGCCAGCATGGGACTTTGAAAAAATTCTGGCCAGCATGGGACTTTGAAAAAATTCTGGCCAGCATGGGACTTTGAAAATTTTTGGCCAAGCGTCAGACTTAGAAAAAATTCTGGCCAGCATGGGACTTTGAAATATTTCAGGCAGGTGTCAGACTTAGAAAAAATTCTGGCCAGCATGGGACTTTGAAAATTTTTGGCCAAGCGTCAGACTTAGAAAAAATTCTGGCCAGCATGGGACTTTGAAAAAATTCTGGCCAGCATGGGACTTTGAAAATTTTTGGCCAAGCGTCAGACTTAGAAAAAATTCTGGCCTGCTTGGGACTTTGAAAATTTTCGGCAAGGCGTCAGACTTAGAAAATAATTCTGGCCAGCATGGGACTTTGAAAATTTTCGGCAAGGCGTCAGACTTTGAAAATTTTCGGCCAGGCGTCAGACTTAGAAAATAATTCTGGCCAGCATGGGACTTTGAAATATTTCAGGCAGGCGTCAGACTTTGAAAATTTTCGGCCAGGCGTCAGACTTAGAAAAAATTCTGGCCTGCATGGGACTTTGAAATATTTCAGGCAGGCGTCAGACTTAGAAAAAATTCTGGCCAGCATGGGACTTTGAAAATTTTCAGCCAGGCATCAGACTTAGAAAAAATTCAGGCCAGCATGGGACTTTGAAAATTTTCGGCCAGGCGTCAGACTTAGAAAAAATTCTGGCCAGCATGGGACTTTGAAATATTTCAGGCAGGTGTCAGACTTAGAAAAAATTCTGGCCAGCATGGGACATTGAAAATGTTTGGCCAAGCGTCAGACTTAGAAAAAATTCTGGCCTGCTTGGGACTTTGAAATATTTCAGGCAGGCATCAGACTTAGAAAAAATTCTGGCCAGCATGGGACTTTGAAAAAATTCTGGCCAGCATGGGACTTTGAAAAAATTCTGGCCAGCATGGGACTTTGAAAATTTTTGGCCAGGAGTCAGACTTAGAAAAAATTCTGGCCAACATGGGACTTTGAAAAAATTCTGGCCAGCATGGGACTTTGAAAATTTTCAGCCAGGAGTCAGACTTAGAAAAAATTCTGGCCTGCTTGGGACTTTGAAATATTTCAGGCAGGCATCAGACTTAGAAAAAATTCTGGCCAGCATGGGACTTAGAAAAAATTCTGGCCAGCATGGGACTTTGAAAATTTTCGGCCAGGCGTCAGACTTAGAAAAAAATCTGGCCAGCATGGGACTTAGAAAAAATTCTGGCCAGCATGGGACTTTGAAAATTTTCGGCCAGGCGTCAGACTTAGAAAAAATTCTGGCCTGCTTGGGACTTTGAAATATTTCAGGCAGGCATCAGACTTAGAAAAAATTCTGGCCAGCATGGGACTTAGAAAAAATTCTGGCCAGCATGGGACTTTGAAAAAATTCTGGCCAGCATGGGACTTTGAAAATTTTCGGCCAGGCGTCAGACTTAGAAAAAATTGTGACCAGCATGGGACTTTGTAAATTTTCGGCCCGGCGTCAGACTTAGAAAAAATTCTGGCCAGCATGGGACTTTGAAAATTTTCGCCCAGGCATCAGACTTAGAAAAAATTCTGGCCAGCATGGGACTTTGAAAAAATTCTGGCCAGCATGGGACTTTGAAAATTTTCGGAGAGGCGTCAGACTTAGAAAAAATTCTGTCCAGCATGGGACTTTGAAAATTTTCAGCCAGGAGTCAGACTTAGAAAAAATTCTGGCCAGCTTGGGACTTTGAAAATTTTCAGCCAGGAGTCAGACTTAGAAAAAATTCTGGCCAGCATGGGACTTTGAAATATTTCAGCCAGGCATCAGACTTAGAAAAAATTCTGGCCAGCATGGGACTTTGAAAAAATTCTGGCCAGCATGGGACTTTGAAAAAATTCTGGCCAGCATGGGACTTTGAAAATTTTTGGCCAAGCGTCAGACTTAGAAAAAATTCTGGCCAGCATGGGACTTTGAAAAAATTCTGGCCAGCATGGGACTTAGAAAAAATTCTGGCCAGCATGGGACTTAGAAAAAATTCTGGCCAGCATGGGACTTTGAAAAAATTCTGGCCAGCATGGGACTTTGAAAATTTTCGGCCAGGCGTCAGACTTAGAAAAAATTCTGGCCAGCATGGGACTTTGAAAAATTCTGGCCAGGAGTCAGACTTAGAAAAAATTCTGGCCTGCTTGGGACTTTGAAATATTTCAGGCAGGCATCAGACTTAGAAAAAATTCTGGCCAGCATGGGACTTAGAAAAAATTCTGGCCAGCATGGGACTTTGAAAATTTTCGGCCAGGCGTCAGACTTTGAAAAAATTCTGGCCAGCATGGGACTTTGAAAATTTTCAAGCAGGCATCAGACTTAGAAAAAATTCTGGCCAGCATGGGACTTAGAAAAAATTCTGGCCAGCATGGGACTTTGAAAAAATTCTGGCCAGCATGGGACTTTGAAAATTTTCGGCCCGGCGTCAGACTTAGAAAAAATTCTGGCCAGCATGGGACTTTGAAAAATTTCTGGCCAGCATGGGACTTTGAAAAAATTCTGGCCAGCATGGGACTTAGAAAAAATTCTGGCCTGCATGGGACTTTGAAAATTTTCGGCCAGGCGTCAGACTTAGAAAAAATTCTGGCCAGCATGGGACTTTGAAAAATTCTGGCCAGGAGTCAGACTTAGAAAAAATTCTGGCCTGCTTGGGACTTTGAAATATTTCAGGCAGGCATCAGACTTAGAAAAAATTCTGGCCAGCATGGGACTTAGAAAAAATTCTGGCCAGCATGGGACTTTGAAAATTTTCGGCCAGGCGTCAGACTTTGAAAAAATTCTGGCCAGCATGGGACTTTGAAAAATTCTGGCCAGGAGTCAGACTTAGAAAAAATTCTGGCCTGCTTGGGACTTTGAAATATTTCAGGCAGGCATCAGACTTAGAAAAAATTCTGGCCAGCATGGGACTTAGAAAAAATTCTGGCCAGCATGGGACTTTGAAAATTTTCGGCCAGGCGTCAGACTTTGAAAAAATTCTGGCCAGCATGGGACTTTGAAAATTTTCGGCCAGGAGTCAGACTTAGAAAAAATTCTGGCCTGCTTGGGACTTTGAAATATTTCAAGCAGGCATCAGACTTAGAAAAAATTCTGGCCAGCATGGGACTTAGAAAAAATTCTGGCCAGCATGGGACTTTGAAAAAATTCTGGCCAGCATGGGACTTTGAAAATTTTCGGCCAGGCGTCAGACTTAGAAAAAATTGTGACCAGCATGGGACTTTGTAAATTTTCGGCCCGGCGTCAGACTTAGAAAAAATTCTGGCCAGCATGGGACTTTGAAAAATTTCTGGCCAGCATGGGACTTTGAAAAAATTCTGGCCAGCATGGGACTTAGAAAAAATTCTGGCCTGCATGGGACTTTGAAAATTTTCGGCCAGGCGTCAGACTTAGAAAAAATTCTGGCCAGCATGGGACTTTGAAAAATTCTGGCCAGGAGTCAGACTTAGAAAAAATTCTGGCCTGCTTGGGACTTTGAAATATTTCAGGCAGGCATCAGACTTAGAAAAAATTCTGGCCAGCATGGGACTTAGAAAAAATTCTGGCCAGCATGGGACTTTGAAAATTTTCGGCCAGGCGTCAGACTTTGAAAAAATTCTGGCCAGCATGGGACTTTGAAAATTTTCGGCCAGGAGTCAGACTTAGAAAAAATTCTGGCCTGCTTGGGACTTTGAAATATTTCAAGCAGGCATCAGACTTAGAAAAAATTCTGGCCAGCATGGGACTTAGAAAAAATTCTGGCCAGCATGGGACTTTGAAAAAATTCTGGCCAGCATGGGACTTTGAAAATTTTCGGCCAGGCGTCAGACTTAGAAAAAATTGTGACCAGCATGGGACTTTGTAAATTTTCGGCCCGGCGTCAGACTTAGAAAAAATTCTGGCCAGCATGGGACTTTGAAAAATTTCTGGCCAGCATGGGACTTTGAAAAAATTCTGGCCAGCATGGGACTTAGAAAAAATTCTGGCCTGCATGGGACTTTGAAAATTTTCGGCCAGGCGTCAGACTTAGAAAAAATTCTGGCCAGCATGGGACTTTGAAAAATTCTGGCCAGGAGTCAGACTTAGAAAAAATTCTGGCCTGCTTGGGACTTTGAAATATTTCAGGCAGGCATCAGACTTAGAAAAAATTCTGGCCAGCATGGGACTTAGAAAAAATTCTGGCCAGCATGGGACTTTGAAAATTTTCGGCCAGGAGTCAGACTTAGAAAAAATTCTGGCCTGCTTGGGACTTTGAAATATTTCAGGCAGGCATCAGACTTAGAAAAAATTCTGGCCAGCATGGGACTTAGAAAAAATTCTGGCCAGCATGGGACTTAGAAAAAATTCTGGCCAGCATGGGACTTTGAAAATTTTTGGCCAGGAGTCAGACTTAGAAAAAATTCTGGCCAACATGGGACTTTGAAAAAATTCTGGCCAGCATGGGACTTTGAAAATTTTCAGCCAGGAGTCAGACTTAGAAAAAATTCTGGCCTGCTTGGGACTTTGAAATATTTCAGGCAGGCATCAGACTTAGAAAAAATTCTGGCCAGCATGGGACTTAGAAAAAATTCTGGCCAGCATGGGACTTTGAAAATTTTCGGCCAGGCGTCAGACTTAGAAAAAAATCTGGCCAGCATGGGACTTAGAAAAAATTCTGGCCAGCATGGGACTTTGAAAATTTTCGGCCAGGCGTCAGACGTAGAAAAAATTCTGGCCTGCTTGGGACTTTGAAATATTTCAGGCAGGCATCAGACTTAGAAAAAATTCTGGCCAGCATGGGACTTAGAAAAAATTCTGGCCAGCATGGGACTTTGAAAAAATTCTGGCCAGCATGGGACTTTGAAAATTTTCGGCCAGGCGTCAGACTTAGAAAAAATTGTGACCAGCATGGGACTTTGTAAATTTTCGGCCCGGCGTCAGACTTAGAAAAAATTCTGGCCAGCATGGGACTTTGAAAAATTTCTGGCCAGCATGGGACTTTGAAAAAATTCTGGCCAGCATGGGACTTTGAAAGTTTTTGGCCAGGAGTCAGACTTAGAAAAAATTCTGGCCAGCATGGGACTTTGAAAAAATTCTGGCCAGCATGGGACTTTGAAAATTTTTAGCCAGGAGTCAGACTTAGAAAAAATTCTGGCCTGCTTGGGACTTTGAAATATTTCAGGCAGGCATCAGACTTAGAAAAAATTCTGGCCAGCATGGGACTTAGAAAAAATTCTGGCCAGCATGGGACTTTGAAAATTTTCGGCCAGGCGTCAGACTTAGAAAAAAATCTGGCCTGCTTGGGACTTTGAAATATTTCAGGCAGGCATCAGACTTAGAAAAAATTCTGGCCAGCATGGGACTTAGAAAAAATTCTGGCCAGCATGGGACTTTGAAAAAATTCTGGCCAGCATGGGACTTTGAAAATTTTCGGCCCGGCGTCAGACTTAGAAAAAATTCTGGCCAGCATGGGACTTTGAAAAATTTCTGGCCAGCATGGGACTTTGAAAAAATTCTGGCCAGCATGGGACTTAGAAAAAATTCTGGCCTGCATGGGACTTTGAAAATTTTCGGCCAGGCGTCAGACTTAGAAAAAATTCTGGCCAGCATGGGACTTTGAAAAATTCTGGCCAGGAGTCAGACTTAGAAAAAATTCTGGCCTGCTTGGGACTTTGAAATATTTCAGGCAGGCATCAGACTTAGAAAAAATTCTGGCCAGCATGGGACTTAGAAAAAATTCTGGCCAGCATGGGACTTTGAAAATTTTCGGCCAGGCGTCAGACTTTGAAAAAATTCTGGCCAGCATGGGACTTTGAAAATTTTCGGCCAGGAGTCAGACTTAGAAAAAATTCTGGCCTGCTTGGGACTTTGAAATATTTCAGGCAGGCATCAGACTTAGAAAAAATTCTGGCCAGCATGGGACTTAGAAAAAATTCTGGCCAGCATGGGACTTAGAAAAAATTCTGGCCAGCATGGGACTTTGAAAGTTTTTGGCCAGGAGTCAGACTTAGAAAAAATTCTGGCCAGCATGGGACTTTGAAAAAATTCTGGCCAGCATGGGACTTTGAAAATTTTTAGCCAGGAGTCAGACTTAGAAAAAATTCTGGCCTGCTTGGGACTTTGAAATATTTCAGGCAGGCATCAGACTTAGAAAAAATTCTGGCCAGCATGGGACTTAGAAAATTTTTTTGCCAGCATGGGACTTTGAAAATTTTCGGCCAGGCGTCAGACTTAGAAAAAAATCTGGCCAGCATGGGACTTAGAAAAAATTCTGGCCAGCATGGGACTTTGAAAATTTTCGGCCAGGCGTCAGACGTAGAAAAAATTCTGGCCTGCTTGGGACTTTGAAATATTTCAGGCAGGCATCAGACTTAGAAAAAATTCTGGCCAGCATGGGACTTAGAAAAAATTCTGGCCAGCATGGGACTTTGAAAAAATTCTGGCCAGCATGGGACTTTGAAAATTTTCGGCCAGGCGTCAGACTTAGAAAAAATTGTGACCAGCATGGGACTTAGTAAATTTTCGGCCCGGCGTCAGACTTAGAAAAAATTCTGGCCAGCATGGGACTTTGAAAAATTTCTGGCCAGCATGGGACTTTGAAAAAATTCTGGCCAGCATGGGACTTTGAAAGTTTTTGGCCAGGAGTCAGACTTAGAAAAAATTCTGGCCAGCATGGGACTTTGAAAAAATTCTGGCCAGCATGGGACTTTGAAAATTTTTAGCCAGGAGTCAGACTTAGAAAAAATTCTGGCCTGCTTGGGACTTTGAAATATTTCAGGCAGGCATCAGACTTAGAAAAAATTCTGGCCAGCATGGGACTTAGAAAAAATTCTGGCCAGCATGGGACTTTGAAAATTTTCGGCCAGGCGTCAGACTTAGAAAAAAATCTGGCCTGCTTGGGACTTTGAAATATTTCAGGCAGGCATCAGACTTAGAAAAAATTCTGGCCAGCATGGGACTTAGAAAAAATTCTGGCCAGCATGGGACTTTGAAAAAATTCTGGCCAGCATGGGACTTTGAAAATTTTCGGCCAGGCGTCAGACTTAGAAAAAATTGTGACCAGCATGGGACTTAGTAAATTTTCGGCCCGGCGTCAGACTTAGAAAAAATTCTGGCCAGCATGGGACTTTGAAAAATTTCTGGCCAGCATGGGACTTTGAAAAAATTCTGGCCAGCATGGGACTTTGAAAGTTTTTGGCCAGGAGTCAGACTTAGAAAAAATTCTGGCCAGCATGGGACTTTGAAAAAATTCTGGCCAGCATGGGACTTTGAAAATTTTTAGCCAGGAGTCAGACTTAGAAAAAATTCTGGCCTGCTTGGGACTTTGAAATATTTCAGGCAGGCATCAGACTTAGAAAAAATTCTGGCCAGCATGGGACTTAGAAAAAATTCTGGCCAGCATGGGACTTTGAAAATTTTCGGCCAGGCGTCAGACTTAGAAAAAAATCTGGCCTGTTTGGGACTTTGAAATATTTCAGGCAGGCATCAGACTTAGAAAAAATTCTGGCCAGCATGGGACTTAGAAAAAATTCTGGCCAGCATGGGACTTTGAAAAAATTCTGGCCAGCATGGGACTTTGAAAATTTTCGGCCCGGCGTCAGACTTAGAAAAAATTCTGGCCAGCATGGGACTTTGAAAAATTTCTGGCCAGCATGGGACTTTGAAAAAATTCTGGCCAGCATGGGACTTAGAAAAAATTCTGGCCTGCATGGGACTTTGAAAATTTTCGGCCAGGCGTCAGACTTAGAAAAAATTCTGGCCAGCATGGGACTTTGAAAAATTCTGGCCAGGAGTCAGACTTAGAAAAAATTCTGGCCTGCTTGGGACTTTGAAATATTTCAGGCAGGCATCAGACTTAGAAAAAATTCTGGCCAGCATGGGACTTAGAAAAAATTCTGGCCAGCATGGGACTTTGAAAATTTTCGGCCAGGCGTCAGACTTTGAAAAAATTCTGGCCAGCATGGGACTTTGAAAATTTTCGGCCAGGAGTCAGACTTAGAAAAAATTCTGGCCTGCTTGGGACTTTGAAATATTTCAAGCAGGCATCAGACTTAGAAAAAATTCTGGCCAGCATGGGACTTAGAAAAAATTCTGGCCAGCATGGGACTTTGAAAAAATTCTGGCCAGCATGGGACTTTGAAAATTTTCGGCCAGGCGTCAGACTTAGAAAAAATTGTGACCAGCATGGGACTTTGTAAATTTTCGGCCCGGCGTCAGACTTAGAAAAAATTCTGGCCAGCATGGGACTTTGAAAAATTTCTGGCCAGCATGGGACTTTGAAAAAATTCTGGCCAGCATGGGACTTAGAAAAAATTCTGGCCTGCATGGGACTTTGAAAATTTTCGGCCAGGCGTCAGACTTAGAAAAAATTCTGGCCAGCATGGGACTTTGAAAAATTCTGGCCAGGAGTCAGACTTAGAAAAAATTCTGGCCTGCTTGGGACTTTGAAATATTTCAGGCAGGCATCAGACTTAGAAAAAATTCTGGCCAGCATGGGACTTAGAAAAAATTCTGGCCAGCATGGGACTTTGAAAATTTTCGGCCAGGCGTCAGACTTTGAAAAAATTCTGGCCAGCATGGGACTTTGAAAATTTTCGGCCAGGAGTCAGACTTAGAAAAAATTCTGGCCTGCTTGGGACTTTGAAATATTTCAAGCAGGCATCAGACTTAGAAAAAATTCTGGCCAGCATGGGACTTAGAAAAAATTCTGGCCAGCATGGGACTTTGAAAAAATTCTGGCCAGCATGGGACTTTGAAAATTTTCGGCCAGGCGTCAGACTTAGAAAAAATTGTGACCAGCATGGGACTTTGTAAATTTTCGGCCCGGCGTCAGACTTAGAAAAAATTCTGGCCAGCATGGGACTTTGAAAAATTTCTGGCCAGCATGGGACTTTGAAAAAATTCTGGCCAGCATGGGACTTAGAAAAAATTCTGGCCTGCATGGGACTTTGAAAATTTTCGGCCAGGCGTCAGACTTAGAAAAAATTCTGGCCAGCATGGGACTTTGAAAAATTCTGGCCAGGAGTCAGACTTAGAAAAAATTCTGGCCTGCTTGGGACTTTGAAATATTTCAGGCAGGCATCAGACTTAGAAAAAATTCTGGCCAGCATGGGACTTAGAAAAAATTCTGGCCAGCATGGGACTTTGAAAATTTTCGGCCAGGAGTCAGACTTAGAAAAAATTCTGGCCTGCTTGGGACTTTGAAATATTTCAGGCAGGCATCAGACTTAGAAAAAATTCTGGCCAGCATGGGACTTAGAAAAAATTCTGGCCAGCATGGGACTTAGAAAAAATTCTGGCCAGCATGGGACTTTGAAAATTTTTGGCCAGGAGTCAGACTTAGAAAAAATTCTGGCCAACATGGGACTTTGAAAAAATTCTGGCCAGCATGGGACTTTGAAAATTTTCAGCCAGGAGTCAGACTTAGAAAAAATTCTGGCCTGCTTGGGACTTTGAAATATTTCAGGCAGGCATCAGACTTAGAAAAAATTCTGGCCAGCATGGGACTTAGAAAAAATTCTGGCCAGCATGGGACTTTGAAAATTTTCGGCCAGGCGTCAGACTTAGAAAAAAATCTGGCCAGCATGGGACTTAGAAAAAATTCTGGCCAGCATGGGACTTTGAAAATTTTCGGCCAGGCGTCAGACTTAGAAAAAATTCTGGCCTGCTTGGGACTTTGAAATATTTCAGGCAGGCATCAGACTTAGAAAAAATTCTGGCCAGCATGGGACTTAGAAAAAATTCTGGCCAGCATGGGACTTTGAAAAAATTCTGGCCAGCATGGGACTTTGAAAATTTTCGGCCAGGCGTCAGACTTAGAAAAAATTGTGACCAGCATGGGACTTTGTAAATTTTTGGCCCGGCGTCAGACTTAGAAAAAATTCTGGCCAGCATGGGACTTTGAAAATTTTCGCCCAGGCATCAGACTTAGAAAAAATTCTGGCCAGCATGGGACTTTGAAAAAATTCTGGCCAGCATGGGACTTTGAAAATTTTCGGAGAGGCGTCAGACTTAGAAAAAATTCTGTCCAGCATGGGACTTTGAAAATTTTCAGCCAGGAGTCAGACTTAGAAAAAATTCTGGCCAGCTTGGGACTTTGAAAATTTTCAGCCAGGAGTCAGACTTAGAAAAAATTCTGGCCAGCATGGGACTTTGAAATATTTCAGCCAGGCATCAGACTTAGAAAAAATTCTGGCCAGCATGGGACTTTGAAAATTTTCAGCCAGGCATCAGACTTAGAAAAAATTCTGGCCAGCATGGGACTTTGAAAAAATTTGGGCCTGCTTGGGACTTTGAAAATTTTCGGCCAGGCGTCAGACTTAGAAAAAATTCTGGCCAGCATGGGACTTTGAAAAAATTCTGGCCAGCATGGGACTTTGAAAATTTTCAGGCAGGCATCAGACTTAGAAAAAATTCTGGCCAGCATGGGACTTTGAAAATTTTCGGCCAGACGTCAGACTTAGAAAAAATTCTGGCCAGCATGGGACTTTGAAAAAACTTCTGGCCAACATGGGACTTTGAAAATTTTTGGCCAAGCATCAGACTTAGAAAAAATTCTGGCCAGCATGGGACTTTGAAAAAATTCGGGCCTGCTTGGGACTTTGAAAATTTTCGGCCAGGCGTCAGACTTAGAAAAAATTCTGGCCAGCATGGGACTTTGAAAATTTTCAGCCAGGCATCAGACTTAGAAAAAATTCTGGCCAGCATGGGACTTTGAAAATTTTCGGCCAGGCGTCAGACTTAGAAAAAATTCTGGCCAGCATGGGACTTTGAAAAAATTCGGGCCAGCATGGGACTTTGAAAATTTTCAGCCAGGCATCAGACTTAGAAAGATTTCTGGCCAGCATGGGACTTTGAAAAATTCTGGCCAGGAGTCAGACTTAGAAAAAATTCTGGCCTGCTTGGGACTTTGAAATATTTCAGGCAGGCATCAGACTTAGAAAAAATTCTGGCCAGCATGGGACTTAGAAAAAATTCTGGCCAGCATGGGACTTTGAAAATTTTCGGCCAGGCGTCAGACTTTGAAAAAATTCTGGCCAGCATGGGACTTTGAAAATTTTCGGCCAGGAGTCAGACTTAGAAAAAATTCTGGCCTGCTTGGGACTTTGAAATATTTCAAGCAGGCATCAGACTTAGAAAAAATTCTGGCCAGCATGGGACTTAGAAAAAATTCTGGCCAGCATGGGACTTTGAAAAAATTCTGGCCAGCATGGGACTTTGAAAATTTTCGGCCAGGCGTCAGACTTAGAAAAAATTGTGACCAGCATGGGACTTTGTAAATTTTCGGCCCGGCGTCAGACTTAGAAAAAATTCTGGCCAGCATGGGACTTTGAAAAATTTCTGGCCAGCATGGGACTTTGAAAAAATTCTGGCCAGCATGGGACTTAGAAAAAATTCTGGCCTGCATGGGACTTTGAAAATTTTCGGCCAGGCGTCAGACTTAGAAAAAATTCTGGCCAGCATGGGACTTTGAAAAATTCTGGCCAGGAGTCAGACTTAGAAAAAATTCTGGCCTGCTTGGGACTTTGAAATATTTCAGGCAGGCATCAGACTTAGAAAAAATTCTTGCCAGCATGGGACTTAGAAAAAATTCTGGCCAGCATGGGACTTTGAAAATTTTCGGCCAGGAGTCAGACTTAGAAAAAATTCTGGCCTGCTTGGGACTTTGAAATATTTCAGGCAGGCATCAGACTTAGAAAAAATTCTGGCCAGCATGGGACTTAGAAAAAATTCTGGCCAGCATGGGACTTAGAAAAAATTCTGGCCAGCATGGGACTTTGAAAATTTTTGGCCAGGAGTCAGACTTAGAAAAAATTCTGGCCAACATGGGACTTTGAAAAAATTCTGGCCAGCATGGGACTTTGAAAATTTTCAGCCAGGAGTCAGACTTAGAAAAAATTCTGGCCTGCTTGGGACTTTGAAATATTTCAGGCAGGCATCAGACTTAGAAAAAATTCTGGCCAGCATGGGACTTAGAAAAAATTCTGGCCAGCATGGGACTTTGAAAATTTTCGGCCAGGCGTCAGACTTAGAAAAAAATCTGGCCAGCATGGGACTTAGAAAAAATTCTGGCCAGCATGGGACTTTGAAAATTTTCGGCCAGGCGTCAGACTTTGAAAAAATTCTGGCCAGCATGGGACTTTGAAAATTTTCGGCCAGGAGTCAGACTTAGAAAAAATTCTGGCCTGCTTGGGACTTTGAAATATTTCAGGCAGGCATCAGACTTAGAAAAAATTCTGGCCAGCATGGGACTTAGAAAAAATTCTGGCCAGCATGGGACTTTGAAAAAATTCTGGCCAGCATGGGACTTTGAAAATTTTCGGCCAGGCGTCAGACTTAGAAAAAATTCTGGCCAGCATGGGACTTTGAAAAATTTCTGGCCAGCATGGGACTTTGAAAAAATTCTGGCCAGCATGGGACTTAGAAAAAATTCTGGCCTGCATGGGACTTTGAAAATTTTCTGCCAGGCGTCAGACTTAGAAAAAATTGTGACCAGCATGGGACTTTGTAAATTTTCGGCCCGGCGTCAGACTTAGAAAAAATTCTGGCCAGCATGGGACTTTGAAAAATTTCTGGCCAGCATGGGACTTTGAAAAAATTCTGGCCAGCATGGGACTTAGAAAAAATTCTGGCCTGCATGGGACTTTGAAAATTTTCGGCCAGGCGTCAGACTTAGAAAAAATTCTGGCCAGCATGGGACTTTGAAAATTTTCGGCCAGGCGTCAGACTTAGAAAAAATTCTGGCCAGCATGGGACTTTGAAAAAATTCTGGCCAGCATGGGACTTTGAAAATTTTCGGCCAGGCGTCAGACTTTGAAAAAATTCTGGCCAGCATGGGACTTTGGAATTTTTCGGCAAGGCATCAGACTTAGAAAAAATTCTGGCCAGCATGGGACTTTGAAAATTTTCAGGCAGGCATCAGACTTAGAAAAAATTCTGGCCTGCATGGGACTTTGAAAATTTTCGGCCAGGCGTCAGACTTAGAAAAAATTGTGACCAGCATGGGACTTTGTAAATTTTCGGCCCGGCGTCAGACTTAGAAAAAATTCTGGC
This sequence comes from Festucalex cinctus, assembly GCF_051991245.1. Lineage (NCBI taxonomy): Eukaryota > Metazoa > Chordata > Actinopteri > Syngnathiformes > Syngnathidae > Festucalex > Festucalex cinctus. Next base: position 5,756,687 of record NC_135420.1, on the reverse strand, counting down.
CAGCATGGGACTTAGAAAAAATTCTGGCCTGCATGGGACTTTGAAAAATTTCTGGCCAGCATGGGACTTTGAAAAAATTCTGGCCAGCATGGGACTTAGAAAAAATTCTGGCCTGCATGGGACTTTGAAAATTTTCGGCCAGGCGTCAGACTTAGAAAAAATTCTGGCCAGCATGGGACTTTGAAAAATTCTGGCCAGGAGTCAGACTTAGAAAAAATTCTGGCCTGCTTGGGACTTTGAAATATTTCAGGCAGGCATCAGACTTAGAAAAAATTCTGGCCAGCATGGGACTTAGAAAAAATTCTGGCCAGCATGGGACTTTGAAAATTTTCGGCCAGGCGTCAGACTTTGAAAAAATTCTGGCCAGCATGGGACTTTGAAAATTTTCGGCCAGGAGTCAGACTTAGAAAAAATTCTGGCCTGCTTGGGACTTTGAAATATTTCAGGCAGGCATCAGACTTAGAAAAAATTCTGGCCAGCATGGGACTTAGAAAAAATTCTGGCCAGCATGGGACTTAGAAAAAATTCTGGCCAGCATGGGACTTTGAAAGTTTTTGGCCAGGAGTCAGACTTAGAAAAAATTCTGGCCAGCATGGGACTTTGAAAAAATTCTGGCCAGCATGGGACTTTGAAAATTTTTAGCCAGGAGTCAGACTTAGAAAAAATTCTGGCCTGCTTGGGACTTTGAAATATTTCAGGCAGGCATCAGACTTAGAAAAAATTCTGGCCAGCATGGGACTTAGAAAAATTTTTTGCCAGCATGGGACTTTGAAAATTTTCGGCCAGGCGTCAGACTTAGAAAAAAATCTGGCCAGCATGGGACTTAGAAAAAATTCTGGCCAGCATGGGACTTTGAAAATTTTCGGCCAGGCGTCAGACGTAGAAAAAATTCTGGCCTGCTTGGGACTTTGAAATATTTCAGGCAGGCATCAGACTTAGAAAAATTTCTGGCCAGCATGGGACTTTGAAAAAATTCTGGCCAGCATGGGACTTAGAAAAAATTCTGGCCTGCATGGGACTTTGAAAATTTTCGGCCAGGCGTCAGACTTAGAAAAAATTCTGGCCAGCATGGGACTTTGAAAATTTTCGGCCAGGCGTCAGACTTAGAAAAAATTCTGGCCAGCATGGGACTTTGAAAAAATTCTGGCCAGCATGGGACTTTGAAAATTTTCGGCCAGGCGTCAGACTTAGAAAAAATTCTGGCCAGCATGGGACTTTGGAATTTTTCGGCAAGGCATCAGACTTAGAAAAAATTCTGGCCAGCATGGGACTTTGAAAATTTTCAGGCAGGCATCAGACTTAGAAAAAATTCTGGCCTGCATGGGACTTTGAAAATTTTCGGCCAGGCGTCAGACTTAGAAAAAATTGTGACCAGCATGGGACTTTGTAAATTTTCGGCCCGGCGTCAGACTTAGAAAAAATTCTGGCCAGCATGGGACTTTGAAAAATTTCTGGCCAGCATGGGACTTTGAAAAAATTCTGGCCAGCATGGGACTTAGAAAAAATTCTGGCCTGCATGGGACTTTGAAAATTTTCGGCCAGGCGTCAGACTTAGAAAAAATTCTGGCCAGCATGGGACTTTGAAAAATTCTGGCCAGGAGTCAGACTTAGAAAAAATTCTGGCCTGCTTGGGACTTTGAAATATTTCAGGCAGGCATCAGACTTAGAAAAAATTCTGGCCAGCATGGGACTTAGAAAAAATTCTGGCCAGCATGGGACTTTGAAAATTTTCGGCCAGGCGTCAGACTTTGAAAAAATTCTGGCCAGCATGGGACTTTGAAAATTTTCGGCCAGGAGTCAGACTTAGAAAAAATTCTGGCCTGCTTGGGACTTTGAAATATTTCAGGCAGGCATCAGACTTAGAAAAAATTCTGGCCAGCATGGGACTTAGAAAAAATTCTGGCCAGCATGGGACTTAGAAAAAATTCTGGCCAGCATGGGACTTTGAAAGTTTTTGGCCAGGAGTCAGACTTAGAAAAAATTCTGGCCAGCATGGGACTTTGAAAAAATTCTGGCCAGCATGGGACTTTGAAAATTTTTAGCCAGGAGTCAGACTTAGAAAAAATTCTGGCCTGCTTGGGACTTTGAAATATTTCAGGCAGGCATCAGACTTAGAAAAAATTCTGGCCAGCATGGGACTTAGAAAATTTTTTTGCCAGCATGGGACTTTGAAAATTTTCGGCCAGGCGTCAGACTTAGAAAAAAATCTGGCCAGCATGGGACTTAGAAAAAATTCTGGCCAGCATGGGACTTTGAAAATTTTCGGCCAGGCGTCAGACGTAGAAAAAATTCTGGCCTGCTTGGGACTTTGAAATATTTCAGGCAGGCATCAGACTTAGAAAAAATTCTGGCCAGCATGGGACTTAGAAAAAATTCTGGCCAGCATGGGACTTTGAAAAAATTCTGGCCAGCATGGGACTTTGAAAATTTTCGGCCAGGCGTCAGACTTAGAAAAAATTGTGACCAGCATGGGACTTTGTAAATTTTCGGCCCGGCGTCAGACTTAGAAAAAATTCTGGCCAGCATGGGACTTTGAAAAATTTCTGGCCAGCATGGGACTTTGAAAAAATTCTGGCCAGCATGGGACTTTGAAAGTTTTTGGCCAGGAGTCAGACTTAGAAAAAATTCTGGCCAGCATGGGACTTTGAAAAAATTCTGGCCAGCATGGGACTTTGAAAATTTTTAGCCAGGAGTCAGACTTAGAAAAAATTCTGGCCTGCTTGGGACTTTGAAATATTTCAGGCAGGCATCAGACTTAGAAAAAATTCTGGCCAGCATGGGACTTAGAAAAAATTCTGGCCAGCATGGGACTTTGAAAATTTTCGGCCAGGCGTCAGACTTAGAAAAAAATCTGGCCTGCTTGGGACTTTGAAATATTTCAGGCAGGCATCAGACTTAGAAAAAATTCTGGCCAGCATGGGACTTAGAAAAAATTCTGGCCAGCATGGGACTTTGAAAAAATTCTGGCCAGCATGGGACTTTGAAAATTTTCGGCCAGGCGTCAGACTTAGAAAAAATTGTGACCAGCATGGGACTTTGTAAATTTTCGGCCCGGCGTCAGACTTAGAAAAAATTCTGGCCAGCATGGGACTTTGAAAAATTTCTGGCCAGCATGGGACTTTGAAAAATTCTGGCCAGGAGTCAGACTTAGAAAAACTTCTGGCCAGCATGGGACTTTGAAAAAATTCTGGACAGCATGAGACTTTGAAAATTTTCGGCCAGGAGTCAGACTTAGAAAAAATTCTGGCCTGCATGGGACTTTGAAAATTTTTGGCCAAGCGTCAGACTTAGAAAAAATTCTGGCCAGCATGGGACTTTGAAAATTTTCGGCCAGGCGTCAGACTTTGAAAAAATTCTGGCCAGCATGGGATTAGAAAAAATTCTGGCCAGCATGGGACTTTGAAAAAATTCTGGCCAGCATGGGACTTTGAAAATTTTCAGCCAGGCATCAGACTTAGAAAAAATTCTGGCCAGCATGGGACTTAGAAAAAATTCTGGCCAGCATGGGACTTTGAAAAAATTCTGGCCAGCATGGGACTTTGAAAATTTTCGGCCAGGCATCAGACTTAGAAAAAATTCTGGCCTGCATGGGACTTTGAAATATTTCAGCCAGGCATCAGACTTAGAAAAAATTCTGGCCTGCATGGGACTTAGAAAAAATTCTGGACAGCATGAGACTTTGAAAATTTTCGGCCAGGAGTCAGACTTAGAAAAAATTCTGGCCTGCATGGGACTTTGAAAATTTTTGGCCAAGCGTCAGACTTAGAAAAAATTCTGGCCAGCATGGGACTTTGAAAATTTTCGGCCAGGCGTCAGACTTTGAAAAAATTCTGGCCAGCATGGGACTTAGAAAAAATTCTGGCCAGCATGGGACTTTGAAAATTTTCGGCCAGGAGTCAGACTTAGAAAAAATTCTGGCCAGCATGGGACTTTGAAAATTTTCGGCCAGGAGTCAGACTTAGAAAAAATTCTGGCCTGCTTGGGACTTTGAAATATTTCAGGCAGGCATCAGACTTAGAAAAAAATCTGGCCAGCATGGGACTTAGAAAAAATTCTGGCCAGCATGGGACTTTGAAAAATTCTGGCCAGGAGTCAGACTTAGAAAAAATTCTGGCCTGCATGGGACTTTGAAAATTTTCAGCCAGGCATCAGACTTAGAAAAAATTCTGGCCAGCATGGGACTTTGAAAAAATTCTGGCCAGCATGGGACTTTGAAAATTTTCGGCCAGGAGTCAGACTTAGAAAAAATTCTGGCCTGCATGGGACTTTGAAAATTTTTGGCCAAGCGTCAGACTTAGAAAAAATTCTGGCCAGCATGGGACTTTGAAAATTTTCGGCCAGGCGTCAGACTTTGAAAAAATTCTGGCCAGCATGGGATTAGAAAAAATTCTGGCCAGCATGGGACTTTGAAAAAATTCTGGCCAGCATGGGACTTTGAAAATTTTCAGCCAGGCATCAGACTTAGAAAAAATTCTGGCCAGCATGGGACTTAGAAAAAATTCTGGCCAGCATGGGACTTTGAAAAAATTCTGGCCAGCATGGGACTTTGAAAATTTTCGGCCAGGCATCAGACTTAGAAAAAATTCTGGCCTGCATGGGACTTTGAAATATTTCAGCCAGGCATCAGACTTAGAAAAAATTCTGGCCTGCATGGGACTTAGAAAAAATTCTGGACAGCATGAGACTTTGAAAATTTTCGGCCAGGAGTCAGACTTAGAAAAAATTCTGGCCTGCATGGGACTTTGAAAATTTTTGGCCAAGCGTCAGACTTAGAAAAAATTCTGGCCAGCATGGGACTTTGAAAATTTTCGGCCAGGCGTCAGACTTTGAAAAAATTCTGGCCAGCATGGGACTTAGAAAAAATTCTGGCCAGCATGGGACTTTGAAAATTTTCGGCCAGGAGTCAGACTTAGAAAAAATTCTGGCCAGCATGGGACTTTGAAAATTTTCGGCCAGGAGTCAGACTTAGAAAAAATTCTGGCCTGCTTGGGACTTTGAAATATTTCAGGCAGGCATCAGACTTAGAAAAAAATCTGGCCAGCATGGGACTTAGAAAAAATTCTGGCCAGCATGGGACTTTGAAAAATTCTGGCCAGGAGTCAGACTTAGAAAAAATTCTGGCCTGCATGGGACTTTGAAAATTTTCAGCCAGGCATCAGACTTAGAAAAAATTCTGGCCAGCATGGGACTTTGAAAAAATTCTGGCCAGCATGGGACTTTGTAAAATTTCAGCCAGGCATCAGACTTAGAAAAAATTCTGGCCAGCATGGGACTTTGAAAATTTTCGGCCAGGCGTCAGACTTAGAAAAATATTCTGGCCAGCATGGGACTTAGAAAAAATTCTGGCCAGCATGGGACTTTGAAAATTTTCAGCCAGGCGTCAGACTTAGAAAAACTTCTGGCCAGCATGGGACTTTGAAAAAATTCTGGACAGCATGAGACTTTGAAAATTTTCGGCCAGGCATCAGACTTAGAAAAACTTCTGGCCAGCATGGGACTTTGAAAAAATTCTGGACAGCATGAGACTTTGAAAATTTTCGGCCAGGCGTCAGACTTAGAAAAAATTCGGGCCTGCTTGGGACTTTGAAATATTTCAGGCAGGCATCAGACTTAGAAAAAATTCTGGCCAGCATGGGACTTTGAAAATTTTCGGCCAGGCATCAGACTTAGAAAAAATTGTGACCAGCATGGGACTTTGTAAATTTTCGGCCCGGCGTCAGACTTAGAAAAAATTCTGGCCAGCATAGGACTTTGAAAAATTTCTGGCCAGCATGGGACTTTGAAAAAATTCTGGCCAGCATGGGACTTAGAAAAAAATCTGGCCTGCATGGGACTTTGAAAATTTTCGGCCAGGCGTCAGACTTAGAAAAAATTCTGGCCAGCATGGGACTTTGAAAAATTCTGGCCAGGAGTCAGACTTAGAAAAAATTCTGGCCTGCTTGGGACTTAGAAAAAATTCTGGCCAGCATGGGACTTTGAAAATTTTCGGCCAGGCGTCAGACTTTGAAAAAATTCTGGCCAGCATGGGACTTTGAAAATTTTCGGCCAGGCGTCAGACTTTGAAAAAATTCTGGCCAGCATGGGACTTTGAAAATTTTCGGCCAGGAGTCAGACTTTGAAAAAATTCTGGCCAGCATGGGACTTTGAAAATTTTCGGCCAGGCGTCAGACTTAGAAAAAATTCTGGCCAGCATGGGACTTTGGAATTTTTCGGCAAGGCATCAGACTTAGAAAAAATTCTGGCCAGCATGGGACTTTGAAAATTTTCAGGCAGGCATCAGACTTAGAAAAAATTCTGGCCTGCATGGGACTTTGAAAATTTTCGGCCAGGCGTCAGACTTAGAAAAAATTCTGGCCAGCATGGGACTTTGAAAAATTCTGGCCAGGAGTCAGACTTAGAAAAAATTCTGGCCTGCATGGGACTTTGAAAATTTTCAGCCAGGCATCAGACTTAGAAAAAATTCTGGCCAGCATGGGACTTTGAAAAAATTCTGGACAGCATGAGACTTTGAAAATTTTCGGCCAGGAGTCAGACTTAGAAAAAATTCTGGCCTGCATGGGACTTTGAAAATTTTTGGCCAAGCGTCAGACTTAGAAAAAATTCTGGCCAGCATGGGACTTTGAAAATTTTCGGCCAGGCGTCAGACTTTGAAAAAATTCTGGCCAGCATGGGATTAGAAAAAATTCTGGCCAGCATGGGACTTTGAAAAAATTCTGGCCAGCATGGGACTTTGAAAATTTTCAGCCAGGCATCAGACTTAGAAAAAATTCTGGCCAGCATGGGACTTAGAAAAAATTCTGGCCAGCATGGGACTTTGAAAAAATTCTGGCCAGCATGGGACTTTGAAAATTTTCGGCCAGGCATCAGACTTAGAAAAAATTCTGGCCTGCATGGGACTTTGAAATATTTCAGCCAGGCATCAGACTTAGAAAAAATTCTGGCCTGCATGGGACTTAGAAAAAATTCTGGACAGCATGAGACTTTGAAAATTTTCGGCCAGGAGTCAGACTTAGAAAAAATTCTGGCCTGCATGGGACTTTGAAAATTTTTGGCCAAGCGTCAGACTTAGAAAAAATTCTGGCCAGCATGGGACTTTGAAAATTTTCGGCCAGGCGTCAGACTTTGAAAAAATTCTGGCCAGCATGGGACTTAGAAAAAATTCTGGCCAGCATGGGACTTTGAAAATTTTCGGCCAGGAGTCAGACTTAGAAAAAATTCTGGCCAGCATGGGACTTTGAAAATTTTCGGCCAGGAGTCAGACTTAGAAAAAATTCTGGCCTGCTTGGGACTTTGAAATATTTCAGGCAGGCATCAGACTTAGAAAAAAATCTGGCCAGCATGGACTTAGAAAAAATTCTGGCCAGCATGGGACTTTGAAAAATTCTGGCCAGGAGTCAGACTTAGAAAAAATTCTGGCCTGCATGGGACTTTGAAAATTTTCAGCCAGGCATCAGACTTAGAAAAAATTCTGGCCAGCATGGGACTTTGAAAAAATTCTGGCCAGCATGGGACTTTGAAAATTTTCGGGCCAGGAGTCAGACTTAGAAAAAATTCTGGCCTGCATGGGACTTTGAAAATTTTTGGCCAAGCGTCAGACTTAGAAAAAATTCTGGCCAGCATGGGACTTTGAAAATTTTCGGCCAGGCGTCAGACTTTGAAAAAATTCTGGCCAGCATGGGATTAGAAAAAATTCTGGCCAGCATGGGACTTTGAAAAAATTCTGGCCAGCATGGGACTTTGAAAATTTTCAGCCAGGCATCAGACTTAGAAAAAATTCTGGCCAGCATGGGACTTAGAAAAAATTCTGGCCAGCATGGGACTTTGAAAAAATTCTGGCCAGCATGGGACTTTGAAAATTTTCGGCCAGGCATCAGACTTAGAAAAAATTCTGGCCTGCATGGGACTTTGAAATATTTCAGCCAGGCATCAGACTTAGAAAAAATTCTGGCCTGCATGGGACTTAGAAAAAATTCTGGACAGCATGAGACTTTGAAAATTTTCGGCCAGGAGTCAGACTTAGAAAAAATTCTGGCCTGCATGGGACTTTGAAAATTTTTGGCCAAGCGTCAGACTTAGAAAAAATTCTGGCCAGCATGGGACTTTGAAAATTTTCGGCCAGGCGTCAGACTTTGAAAAAATTCTGGCCAGCATGGGACTTAGAAAAAATTCTGGCCAGCATGGGACTTTGAAAATTTTCGGCCAGGAGTCAGACTTAGAAAAAATTCTGGCCAGCATGGGACTTTGAAAATTTTCGGCCAGGAGTCAGACTTAGAAAAAATTCTGGCCTGCTTGGGACTTTGAAATATTTCAGGCAGGCATCAGACTTAGAAAAAAATCTGGCCAGCATGGGACTTAGAAAAAATTCTGGCCAGCATGGGACTTTGAAAAATTCTGGCCAGGAGTCAGACTTAGAAAAAATTCTGGCCTGCATGGGACTTTGAAAATTTTCAGCCAGGCATCAGACTTAGAAAAAATTCTGGCCAGCATGGGACTTTGAAAAAATTCTGGCCAGCATGGGACTTTGTAAAATTTCAGCCAGGCATCAGACTTAGAAAAAATTCTGGCCAGCATGGGACTTTGAAAATTTTCGGCCAGGCGTCAGACTTAGAAAAATATTCTGGCCAGCATGGGACTTAGAAAAAATTCTGGCCAGCATGGGACTTTGAAAATTTTCAGCCAGGCGTCAGACTTAGAAAAACTTCTGGCCAGCATGGGACTTTGAAAAAATTCTGGACAGCATGAGACTTTGAAAATTTTCGGCCAGGCATCAGACTTAGAAAAACTTCTGGCCAGCATGGGACTTTGAAAAAATTCTGGACAGCATGAGACTTTGAAAATTTTCGGCCAGGCGTCAGACTTAGAAAAAATTCGGGCCTGCTTGGGACTTTGAAATATTTCAGGCAGGCATCAGACTTAGAAAAAATTCTGGCCAGCATGGGACTTTGAAAATTTTCGGCCAGGCATCAGACTTAGAAAAAATTGTGACCAGCATGGGACTTTGTAAATTTTCGGCCCGGCGTCAGACTTAGAAAAAATTCTGGCCAGCATAGGACTTTGAAAAATTTCTGGCCAGCATGGGACTTTGAAAAAATTCTGGCCAGCATGGGACTTAGAAAAAAATCTGGCCTGCATGGGACTTTGAAAATTTTCGGCCAGGCGTCAGACTTAGAAAAAATTCTGGCCAGCATGGGACTTTGAAAAATTCTGGCCAGGAGTCAGACTTAGAAAAAATTCTGGCCTGCTTGGGACTTAGAAAAAATTCTGGCCAGCATGGGACTTTGAAAATTTTCGGCCAGGCGTCAGACTTTGAAAAAATTCTGGCCAGCATGGGACTTTGAAAATTTTCGGCCAGGCGTCAGACTTTGAAAAAATTCTGGCCAGCATGGGACTTTGAAAATTTTCGGCCAGGAGTCAGACTTTGAAAAAATTCTGGCCAGCATGGGACTTTGAAAATTTTCGGCCAGGCGTCAGACTTAGAAAAAATTCTGGCCAGCATGGGACTTTGGAATTTTTCGGCAAGGCATCAGACTTAGAAAAAATTCTGGCCAGCATGGGACTTTGAAAATTTTCAGGCAGGCATCAGACTTAGAAAAAATTCTGGCCTGCATGGGACTTTGAAAATTTTCGGCCAGGCGTCAGACTTAGAAAAAATTCTGGCCAGCATGGGACTTTGAAAAATTCTGGCCAGGAGTCAGACTTAGAAAAAATTCTGGCCTGCATGGGACTTTGAAAATTTTCAGCCAGGCATCAGACTTAGAAAAAATTCTGGCCAGCATGGGACTTTGAAAAAATTCTGGCCAGCATGGGACTTTGTAAAATTTCAGCCAGGCATCAGACTTAGAAAAAATTCTGGCCAGCATGGGACTTTGAAAATTTTCGGCCAGGCGTCAGACTTAGAAAAATATTCTGGCCAGCATGGGACTTAGAAAAAATTCTGGCCAGCATGGGACTTTGAAAATTTTCAGGCAGGTGTCAGACTTAGAAAAAATTCTGGCCAGCATGGGACTTTGAAAATTTTCAGCCAGGCATCAGACTTAGAAAAACTTCTGGCCAGCATGGGACTTTGAAAAAATTCTGGACAGCATGAGACTTTGAAAATTTTCGGCCAGGCATCAGACTTAGAAAAACTTCTGGCCAGCATGGGACTTTGAAAAAATTCTGGACAGCATGAGACTTTGAAAATTTTCGGCCAGGAGTCAGACTTAGAAAAAATTCTGGCCAGCATGGGACTTTGAAAATTTTCAGCCAGGCATCAGACTTAGAAAAAATTCTGGCCAGCATGGGACTTAGAAAAAATTCTGGCCAGCATGGGACTTTGAAAAAATTCTGGCCAGCATGGGACTTTGAAAATTTTAGGCCAGGCATCAGACTTAGAAAAAATTCTGGCCTGCATGGGACTTTGAAATATTTCAGCCAGGCATCAGACTTAGAAAAAATTCTGGCCTGCATGGGACTTTGAAAAATTCTGGCCAGGAGTCAGACTTAGAAAAAATTCTGGCCAGCATGGGACTTTGAAAATTTTCGGCCAGGAGTCAGACTTAGAAAAAATTCTGGCCTGCTTGGGACTTTGAAATATTTCAGGCAGGCATCAGACTTAGAAAAAAATCTGGCCAGCATGGGACTTAGAAAAAATTCTGGCCAGCATGGGACTTTGAAAATTTTCGGCCAGGCGTCAGACTTTGAAAAAATTCTGGCCTGCATGGGACTTTGAAATATTTCAGGCAGGCATCAGACTTAGAAAAAATTCTGGCCTGCATGGGACTTTGAAAAAATCTGGCCAGGAGTCAGACTTAGAAAAAATTCTGGCCAGCATGGGACTTTGAAAATTCTGGCCAGGAGTCAGACTTAGAAAAAATTCTGGCCTGCATGGGACTTTGAAAATTTTCAGCCAGGCATCAGACTTAGAAAAAATTCTGGCCAGCATGGGACTTTGAAAAAATTCTGGCCAGCATGGGACTTTGTAAAATTTCAGCCAGGCATCAGACTTAGAAAAAATTCTGGCCAGCATGGGACTTTGAAAATTTTCGGCCAGGCGTCAGACTTAGAAAAATATTCTGGCCAGCATGGGACTTAGAAAAAATTCTGGCCAGCATGGGACTTTGAAAATTTTCAGGCAGGTGTCAGACTTAGAAAAAATTCTGGCCAGCATGGGACTTTGAAAATTTTCAGCCAGGCATCAGACTTAGAAAAACTTCTGGCCAGCATGGGACTTTGAAAAAATTCTGGACAGCATGAGACTTTGAAAATTTTCGGCCAGGCATCAGACTTAGAAAAACTTCTGGCCAGCATGGGACTTTGAAAAAATTCTGGACAGCATGAGACTTTGAAAATTTTCGGCCAGGAGTCAGACTTAGAAAAAATTCTGGCCAGCATGGGACTTAGAAAAAATTCTGGCCAGCATGGGACTTTGAAAAAATTCTGGCCAGCATGGGACTTTGAAAATTTTCAGCCAGGCATCAGACTTAGAAAAAATTCTGGCCAGCATGGGACTTTGAAAAAATTCTGGCCAGCATGGGACTTTGAAAATTTTAGGCCAGGCATCAGACTTAGAAAAAATTCTGGCCTGCATGGGACTTTGAAATATTTCAGCCAGGCATCAGACTTAGAAAAAATTCTGGCCTGCATGGGACTTTGAAAAATTCTGGCCAGGAGTCAGACTTAGAAAAAATTCTGGCCTGCTTGGGACTTTGAAATATTTCAGGCAGGCATCAGACTTAGAAAAAAATCTGGCCAGCATGGGACTTAGAAAAAATTCTGGCCAGCATGGGACTTTGAAAATTTTCGGCCAGGCGTCAGACTTTGAAAAAATTCTGGCCAGCATGGGACTTTGAAAATTTTCGGCCAGGAGTCAGACTTAGAAAAAATTCTGGCCTGCTTGGGACTTTGAAATATTTCAGGCAGGCATCAGACTTAGAAAAAATTCTGGCCAGCATGGGACTTAGAAAAAATTCTGGCCAGCATGGGACTTTGAAAATTTTTGGCCAGGAGTCAGACTTAGAAAAAATTCTGGCCAGCATGGGACTTTGAAAAAATTCTGGCCAGCATGGGACTTTGAAAATTTTCAGCCAGGAGTCAGACTTAGAAAAAATTCTGGCCTGCTTGGGACTTTGAAATATTTCAGGCAGGCATCAGACTTAGAAAAAATTCTGGCCAGCATGGGACTTAGAAAAAATTTTGGCCAGCATGGGATTTTGAAAATTTTCGGCCAGGCATCAGACTTAGAAAAAAATCTGGCCAGCATGGGACTTAGAAAAAATTCTGGCCAGCATGGGACTTTGAAAATTTTCGGCCAGGCGTCAGACTTAGAAAAAATTCTGGCCTGCTTGGGACTTTGAAATATTTCAGGCAGGCATCAGACTTAGAAAAAATTCTGGCCAGCATGGGAATTAGAAAAAATTCTGGCCAGCATGGGACTTTGAAAAAATTCTGGCCAGCATGGGACTTTGAAAATTTTCGGCCAGGCGTCAGACTTAGAAAAAATTCTGGCCAGCATGGGACTTTGAAAAATTTCTGGCCAGCATGGGACTTTGAAAAAATTCTGGCCAGCATGGGACTTAGAAAAAATTCTGGCCTGCATGGGACTTTGAAAATTTTCGGCCAGGCGTCAGACTTAGAAAAAATTCTGGCCAGCATGGGACTTTGAAAAATTCTGGCCAGGAGTCAGACTTAGAAAAAATTCTGGCCTGCTTGGGACTTTGAAATATTTCAGGCAGGCATCAGACTTAGAAAAAATTCTGGCCAGCATGGGACTTAGAAAAAATTCTGGCCAGCATGGGACTTTGAAAATTTTCGGCCAGGCGTCAGACTTTGAAAAAATTCTGGCCAGCATGGGACTTTGAAAATTTTCGGCCAGGAGTCAGACTTAGAAAAAATTCTGGCCTGCTTGGGACTTTGAAATATTTCAGGCAGGCATCAGACTTAGAAAAAATTCTGGCCAGCATGGGACTTAGAAAAAATTCTGGCCAGCATGGGACTTTGAAAAAATTCTGGCCAGCATGGGACTTTGAAAATTTTCGGCCAGGCGTCAGACTTAGAAAAAATTGTGACCAGCATGGGACTTTGTAAATTTTCGGCCCGGCGTCAGACTTAGAAAAAATTCTGGCCAGCATGGGACTTTGAAAAATTTCTGGCCAGCATGGGACTTTGAAAAAATTCTGGCCAGCATGGGACTTAGAAAAAATTCTGGCCAGCATGGGACTTTGAAAATTTTCGGCCAGGAGTCAGACTTAGAAAAAATTCTGGCCTGCTTGGGACTTTGAAAATTTTCGGCCAGGCGTCAGACTTAGAAAAAATTCTGGCCAGCATGGGACTTTGAAAATTTTCGGCCAGGCGTCAGACTTAGAAAAAATTGTGACCAGCATGGGACTTTGTAAATTTTCGGCCCGGCGTCAGACTTAGAAAAAATTCTGGCCAGCATGGGACTTTGAAAAATTTCTGGCCAGCATGGGACTTTGAAAAAATTCTGGCCAGCATGGGACTTAGAAAAAATTCTGGCCTGCATGGGACTTTGAAAATTTTCTGCCAGGCGTCAGACTTAGAAAAAATTGTGACCAGCATGGGACTTTGTAAATTTTCGGCCCGGCGTCAGACTTAGAAAAAATTCTGGCCAGCATGGGACTTTGAAAAATTTCTGGCCAGCATGGGACTTTGAAAAAATTCTGGCCAGCATGGGACTTAGAAAAAATTCTGGCCTGCATGGGACTTTGAAAATTTTCGGCCAGGCGTCAGACTTAGAAAAAATTCTGGCCAGCATGGGACTTTGAAAATTTTCGGCCAGGCGTCAGACTTAGAAAAAATTCTGGCCAGCATGGGACTTTGAAAAAATTCTGGCCAGCATGGGACTTTGAAAATTTTCGGCCAGGCGTCAGACTTAGAAAAAATTCTGGCCAGCATGGGACTTTGGAATTTTTCGGCAAGGCATCAGACTTAGAAAAAATTCTGGCCAGCATGGGACTTTGAAAATTTTCAGGCAGGCATCAGACTTAGAAAAAATTCTGGCCTGCATGGGACTTTGAAAATTTTCGGCCAGGCGTCAGACTTAGAAAAAATTGTGACCAGCATGGGACTTTGTAAATTTTCGGCCCGGCGTCAGACTTAGAAAAAATTCTGGCCAGCATGGGACTTTGAAAAATTTCTGGCCAGCATGGGACTTTGAAAAAATTCTGGCCAGCATGGGACTTAGAAAAAATTCTGGCCTGCATGGGACTTTGAAAATTTTCGGCCAGGCGTCAGACTTAGAAAAAATTCTGGCCAGCATGGGACTTTGAAAAATTCTGGCCAGGAGTCAGACTTAGAAAAAATTCTGGCCTGCTTGGGACTTTGAAATATTTCAGGCAGGCATCAGACTTAGAAAAAATTCTGGCCAGCATGGGACTTAGAAAAAATTCTGGCCAGCATGGGACTTTGAAAAAATTCTGGCCAGCATGGGACTTTGAAAAAATTCTGGCCAGCATGGGACTTTGAAAAAATTCTGGCCTGCATGGGACTTTGAAAATTTTCGGCCAGGCGTCAGACTTAGAAAAAATTCTGGCCAGCATGGGACTTTGAAAAATTCTGGCCAGGAGTCAGACTTAGAAAAAATTCTGGCCTGCTTGGGACTTTGAAATATTTCAGGCAGGCATCAGACTTAGAAAAAATTCTGGCCAGCATGGGACTTAGAAAAAATTCTGGCCAGCATGGGACTTTGAAAATTTTCGGCCAGGCGTCAGACTTTGAAAAAATTCTGGCCAGCATGGGACTTTGAAAATTTTCGGCCAGGAGTCAGACTTAGAAAAAATTCTGGCCTGCTTGGGACTTTGAAATATTTCAGGCAGGCATCAGACTTAGAAAAAATTCTGGCCAGCATGGGACTTAGAAAAAATTCTGGCCAGCATGGGACTTAGAAAAAATTCTGGCCAGCATGGGACTTTGAAAGTTTTTGGCCAGGAGTCAGACTTAGAAAAAATTCTGGCCAGCATGGGACTTTGAAAAAATTCTGGCCAGCATGGGACTTTGAAAATTTTTAGCCAGGAGTCAGACTTAGAAAAAATTCTGGCCTGCTTGGGACTTTGAAATATTTCAGGCAGGCATCAGACTTAGAAAAAATTCTGGCCAGCATGGGACTTAGAAAAATTTTTTGCCAGCATGGGACTTTGAAAATTTTCGGCCAGGCGTCAGACTTAGAAAAAAATCTGGCCAGCATGGGACTTAGAAAAAATTCTGGCCAGCATGGGACTTTGAAAATTTTCGGCCAGGCGTCAGACGTAGAAAAAATTCTGGCCTGCTTGGGACTTTGAAATATTTCAGGCAGGCATCAGACTTAGAAAAAATTCTGGCCAGCATGGGACTTAGAAAAAATTCTGGCCAGCATGGGACTTTGAAAAAATTCTGGCCAGCATGGGACTTTGAAAATTTTCGGCCAGGCGTCAGACTTAGAAAAAATTGTGACCAGCATGGGACTTTGTAAATTTTCGGCCCGGCGTCAGACTTAGAAAAAATTCTGGCCAGCATGGGACTTTGAAAAATTTCTGGCCAGCATGGGACTTTGAAAAAATTCTGGCCAGCATGGGACTTTGAAAATTTTCGGCCAGGCGTCAGACTTAGAAAAAATTGTGACCAGCATGGGACTTTGTAAATTTTCGGCCCGGCGTCAGACTTAGAAAAAATTCTGGCCAGCATGGGACTTTGAAAAATTTCTGGCCAGCATGGGACTTTGAAAAATTCTGGCCAGGAGTCAGACTTAGAAAAACTTCTGGCCAGCATGGGACTTTGAAAAAATTCTGGACAGCATGAGACTTTGAAAATTTTCGGCCAGGAGTCAGACTTAGAAAAAATTCTGGCCTGCATGGGACTTTGAAAATTTTTGGCCAAGCGTCAGACTTAGAAAAAATTCTGGCCAGCATGGGACTTTGAAAATTTTCGGCCAGGCGTCAGACTTTGAAAAAATTCTGGCCAGCATGGGACTTAGAAAAAATTCTGGCCAGCATGGGACTTTGAAAAAATTCTGGCCAGCATGGGACTTTGAAAATTTTCAGCCAGGCATCAGACTTAGAAAAAATTCTGGCCAGCATGGGACTTAGAAAAAATTCTGGCCAGCATGGGACTTTGAAAAAATTCTGGCCAGCATGGGACTTTGAAAATTTTCGGCCAGGCATCAGACTTAGAAAAAATTCTGGCCTGCATGGGACTTTGAAATATTTCAGCCAGGCATCAGACTTAGAAAAAATTCTGGCCTGCATGGGACTTAGAAAAAATTCTGGACAGCATGAGACTTTGAAAATTTTCGGCCAGGAGTCAGACTTAGAAAAAATTCTGGCCTGCATGGGACTTTGAAAATTTTTGGCCAAGCGTCAGACTTAGAAAAAATTCTGGCCAGCATGGGACTTTGAAAATTTTCGGCCAGGCGTCAGACTTTGAAAAAATTCTGGCCAGCATGGGACTTAGAAAAAATTCTGGCCAGCATGGGACTTTGAAAATTTTTAGCCAGGAGTCAGACTTAGAAAAAATTCTGGCCTGCTTGGGACTTTGAAATATTTCAGGCAGGCATCAGACTTAGAAAAAATTCTGGCCAGCATGGGACTTAGAAAAAATTCTGGCCAGCATGGGACTTTGAAAATTTTCGGCCAGGCGTCAGACTTAGAAAAAAATCTGGCCAGCATGGGACTTAGAAAAAATTCTGGCCAGCATGGGACTTTGAAAATTTTCGGCCAGAAGTCAGACTTAGAAAAAATTCTGGCCTGCTTGGGACTTTGAAATATTTCAGGCAGGCATCAGACTTAGAAAAAATTCTGGCCAGCATGGGACTTAGAAAAAATTCTGGCCAGCATGGGACTTTGAAAAAATTCTGGCCAGCATGGGACTTTGAAAATTTTCGGCCAGGCGTCAGACTTAGAAAAAATTGTGACCAGCATGGGACTTTGTAAATTTTCGGCCCGGCGTCAGACTTAGAAAAAATTCTGGCCAGCATGGGACTTTGAAAAATTTCTGGCCAGCATGGGACTTTGAAAAAATTCTGGCCAGCATGGGACTTTGAAAGTTTTTGGCCAGGAGTCAGACTTAGAAAAAATTCTGGCCAGCATGGGACTTTGAAAAAATTCTGGCCAGCATGGGACTTTGAAAATTTTTAGCCAGGAGTCAGACTTAGAAAAAATTCTGGCCTGCTTGGGACTTTGAAATATTTCAGGCAGGCATCAGACTTAGAAAAAATTCTGGCCAGCATGGGACTTAGAAAAAATTCTGGCCAGCATGGGACTTTGAAAATTTTCGGCCAGGCGTCAGACTTAGAAAAAAATCTGGCCAGCATGGGACTTAGAAAAAATTCTGGCCAGCATGGGACTTTGAAAATTTTCGGCCAGGCGTCAGACTTAGAAAAAATTCTGGCCTGCTTGGGACTTTGAAATATTTCAGGCAGGCATCAGACTTAGAAAAAATTCTGGCCAGCATGGGACTTAGAAAAAATTCTGGCCAGCATGGGACTTTGAAAAAATTCTGGCCAGCATGGGACTTTGAAAATTTTCGGCCAGGCGTCAGACTTAGAAAAAATTGTGACCAGCATGGGACTTTGTAAATTTTCGGCCCGGCGTCAGACTTAGAAAAAATTCTGGCCAGCATGGGTCTTTGAAAAATTTCTGGCCAGCATAGGACTTTGAAAAAATTCTGGCCAGCATGGGACTTAGAAAAAATTCTGGCCTGCATGGGACTTTGAAAATTTTCGGCCAGGCGTCAGACTTAGAAAAAATTCTGGCCAGCATGGGACTTTGAAAAATTCTGGCCAGGAGTCAGACTTAGAAAAACTTCTGGCCAGCATGGGACTTTGAAAAAATTCTGGACAGCATGAGACTTTGAAAATTTTCGGCCAGGAGTCAGACTTAGAAAAAATTCTGGCCTGCATGGGACTTTGAAAATTTTTGGCCAAGCGTCAGACTTAGAAAAAATTCTGGCCAGCATGGGACTTTGAAAATTTTCGGCCAGGCGTCAGACTTTGAAAAAATTCTGGCCAGCATGGGACTTAGAAAAAATTCTGGCCAGCATGGGACTTTGAAAAAATTCTGGCCAGCATGGGACTTTGAAAATTTTCAGCCAGGCATCAGACTTAGAAAAAATTCTGGCCAGCATGGGACTTAGAAAAAATTCTGGCCAGCATGGGACTTTGAAAAAATTCTGGCCAGCATGGGACTTTGAAAATTTTCGGCCAGGCATCAGACTTAGAAAAAATTCTGGCCTGCATGGGACTTTGAAATATTTCAGCCAGGCATCAGACTTAGAAAAAATTCTGGCCTGCATGGGACTTTGAAAATTTTCGGCCAGGCGTCAGACTTAGAAAAAAATCTGGCCAGCATGGGACTTAGAAAAAATTCTGGCCAGCATGGGACTTTGAAAAAATTCTGGCCAGCATGGGACTTTGAAAATTTTCGGCCAGGAGTCAGACTTAGAAAAAATTCTGGCCTGCTTGGGACTTTGAAATATTTCAGGCAGGCATCAGACTTAGAAAAAATTCTGGCCAGCATGGGACTTAGAAAAAATTCTGGACAGCATGAGACTTTGAAAATTTTCGGCCAGGAGTCAGACTTAGAAAAAATTCTGGCCTGCATGGGACTTTGAAAATTTTTGGCCAAGCGTCAGACTTAGAAAAAATTCTGGCCAGTATGGGACTTTGAAAATTTTCGGCCAGGCGTCAGACTTTGAAAAAATTCTGGCCAGCATGGGACTTTGAAAATTTTCAGCCAGGCATCAGACTTAGAAAAAATTCTGGCCAGCATGGGACTTAGAAAAAATTCTGGCCAGCATGGGACTTTGAAAAAATTCTGGCCAGCATGGGACTTTGAAAATTTTCAGGCAGGCATCAGACTTAGAAAAAATTCTGGCCTGCATGGGACTTTGAAAATTTTCGGCCAGGCGTCAGACTTAGAAAAAATTCTGGCCAGCATGGGACTTTGAAAAATTCTGGCCAGGAGTCAGACTTAGAAAAAATTCTGGCCTGCATGGGACTTTGAAAATTTTCAGCCAGGCATCAGACTTAGAAAAAATTCTGGCCAGCATGGGACTTTGAAAAAATTCTGGCCAGCATGGGACTTTGTAAAATTTCAGCCAGGCATCAGACTTAGAAAAAATTCTGGCCAGCATGGGACTTTGAAAATTTTCGGCCAGGCGTCAGACTTAGAAAAATATTCTGGCCAGCATGGGACTTAGAAAAAATTCTGGCCAGCATGGGACTTTGAAAATTTTCAGGCAGGTGTCAGACTTAGAAAAAATTCTGGCCAGCATGGGACTTTGAAAATTTTCAGCCAGGCATCAGACTTAGAAAAACTTCTGGCCAGCATGGGACTTTGAAAAAATTCTGGACAGCATGAGACTTTGAAAATTTTCGGCCAGGCATCAGACTTAGAAAAACTTCTGGCCAGCATGGGACTTTGAAAAAATTCTGGACAGCATGAGACTTTGAAAATTTTCGGCCAGGAGTCAGACTTAGAAAAAATTCTGGCCAGCATGGGACTTTGAAAATTTTCAGCCAGGCATCAGACTTAGAAAAACTTCTGGCCAGCATGGGACTTTGAAAAAATTCTGGACAGCATGAGACTTTGAAAATTTTCGGCCAGGCATCAGACTTAGAAAAACTTCTGGCCAGCATGGGACTTTGAAAAAATTCTGGCCAGCATGGGACTTAGAAAAAATTCTGGCCAGCATGGGACTTTGAAAAAATTCTGGCCAGCATGGGACTTTGAAAATTTTCAGCCAGGCATCAGACTTAGAAAAAATTCTGGCCAGCATGGGACTTTGAAAAAATTCTGGCCAGCATGGGACTTTGAAAATTTTAGGCCAGGCATCAGACTTAGAAAAAATTCTGGCCTGCATGGGACTTTGAAATATTTCAGCCAGGCATCAGACTTAGAAAAAATTCTGGCCTGCATGGGACTTTGAAAAATTCTGGCCAGGAGTCAGACTTAGAAAAAATTCTGGCCAGCATGGGACTTTGAAAATTTTCGGCCAGGAGTCAGACTTAGAAAAAATTCTGGCCTGCTTGGGACTTTGAAATATTTCAGGCAGGCATCAGACTTAGAAAAAAATCTGGCCAGCATGGGACTTAGAAAAAATTCTGGCCAGCATGGGACTTTGAAAATTTTCGGCCAGGCGTCAGACTTTGAAAAAATTCTGGCCAGCATGGGACTTTGAAAATTTTCGGCCAGGAGTCAGACAGAAAAAATTCTGGCCTGCTTGGGACTTTGAAATATTTCAGGCAGGCATCAGACTTAGAAAAAATTCTGGCCAGCATGGGACTTAGAAAAAATTCTGGCCTGCATGGGACTTTGAAAATTTTCGGCCAGGCGTCAGACTTAGAAAAAATTCTGGCCAGCATGGGACTTTGAAAAATTCTGGCCAGGAGTCAGACTTAGAAAAAATTCTGGCCTGCTTGGGACTTTGAAATATTTCAGGCAGGCATCAGACTTAGAAAAAATTCTGGCCAGCATGGGACTTAGAAAAAATTCTGGCCAGCATGGGACTTTGAAAATTTTCGGCCAGGCGTCAGACTTTGAAAAAATTCTGGCCAGCATGGGACTTTGAAAATTTTCGGCCAGGAGTCAGACTTAGAAAAAATTCTGGCCTGCTTGGGACTTTGAAATATTTCAGGCAGGCATCAGACTTAGAAAAAATTCTGGCCAGCATGGGACTTAGAAAAAATTCTGGCCAGCATGGGACTTTGAAAAAATTCTGGCCAGCATGGGACTTTGAAAATTTTCGGCCAGGCGTCAGACTTAGAAAAAATTGTGACCAGCATGGGACTTTGTAAATTTTCGGCCCGGCGTCAGACTTAGAAAAAATTCTGGCCAGCATGGGACTTTGAAAAATTTCTGGCCAGCATGGGACTTTGAAAAAATTCTGGCCAGCATGGGACTTAGAAAAAATTCTGGCCTGCATGGGACTTTGAAAATTTTCGGCCAGGCGTCAGACTTAGAAAAAATTCTGGCCAGCATGGGACTTTGAAAAATTCTGGCCAGGAGTCAGACTTAGAAAAAATTCTGGCCTGCTTGGGACTTTGAAATATTTCAGGCAGGCATCAGACTTAGAAAAAATTCTGGCCAGCATGGGACTTAGAAAAAATTCTGGCCAGCATGGGACTTTGAAAATTTTCGGCCAGGCGTCAGACTTTGAAAAAATTCTGGCCAGCATGGGACTTTGAAAATTTTCGGCCAGGAGTCAGACTTAGAAAAAATTCTGGCCTGCTTGGGACTTTGAAATATTTCAGGCAGGCATCAGACTTAGAAAAAATTCTGGCCAGCATGGGACTTAGAAAAAATTCTGGCCAGCATGGGACTTTGAAAAAATTCTGGCCAGCATGGGACTTTGAAAATTTTCGGCCAGGCGTCAGACTTAGAAAAAATTGTGACCAGCATGGGACTTTGTAAATTTTCGGCCCGGCGTCAGACTTAGAAAAAATTCTGGCCAGCATGGGACTTTGAAAAATTTCTGGCCAGCATGGGACTTTGAAAAAATTCTGGCCAGCATGGGACTTAGAAAAAATTCTGGCCTGCATGGGACTTTGAAAATTTTCGGCCAGGCGTCAGACTTAGAAAAAATTCTGGCCAGCATGGGACTTTGAAAAATTCTGGCCAGGAGTCAGACTTAGAAAAAATTCTGGCCTGCTTGGGACTTTGAAATATTTCAGGCAGGCATCAGACTTAGAAAAAATTCTGGCCAGCATGGGACTTAGAAAAAATTCTGGCCAGCATGGGACTTTGAAAATTTTCGGCCAGGCGTCAGACTTTGAAAAAATTCTGGCCAGCATGGGACTTTGAAAATTTTCGGCCAGGAGTCAGACTTAGAAAAAATTCTGGCCTGCTTGGGACTTTGAAATATTTCAGGCAGGCATCAGACTTAGAAAAAATTCTGGCCAGCATGGGACTTAGAAAAAATTCTGGCCAGCATGGGACTTAGAAAAAATTCTGGCCAGCATGGGACTTTGAAAATTTTTGGCCAGGAGTCAGACTTAGAAAAAATTCTGGCCAGCATGGGACTTTGAAAAAATTCTGGCCAGCATGTGACTTTGAAAATTTTCAGCCAGGAGTCAGACTTAGAAAAAATTCTGGCCTGCTTGGGACTTTGAAAATTTTCGGCCAGGCGTCAGACTTAGAAAAAAATCTGGCCAGCATGGGACTTAGAAAAAATTCTGGCCAGCATGGGACTTTGAAAATTTTCGGCCAGGCGTCAGACTTAGAAAAAATTCTGGCCTGCTTGGGACTTTGAAATATTTCAGGCAGGCATCAGACTTAGAAAAAATTCTGGCCAGCATGGGACTTAGAAAAAATTCTGGCCAGCATGGGACTTTGAAAAAATTCTGGCCAGCATGGGACTTTGAAAATTTTCGGCCAGGCGTCAGACTTAGAAAAAATTGTGACCAGCATGGGACTTTGTAAATTTTCGGCCCGGCGTCAGACTTAGAAAAAATTCTGGCCAGCATGGGACTTTGAAAAATTTCTGGCCAGCATGGGACTTTGAAAATTTTCGGCCAGGCGTCAGACTTAGAAAAAAATCTGGCCAGCATGGGACTTAGAAAAAATTCTGGCCAGCATGGGACTTTGAAAATTTTCGGCCAGGCGTCAGACTTAGAAAAAATTCTGGCCTGCTTGGGACTTTGAAATATTTCAGGCAGGCATCAGACTTAGAAAAAATTCTGGCCAGCATGGGACTTAGAAAAAATTCTGGCCAGCATGGGACTTTGAAAAAATTCTGGCCAGCATGGGACTTTGAAAATTTTCGGCCAGGCGTCAGACTTAGAAAAAATTGTGACCAGCATGGGACTTTGTAAATTTTCGGCCCGGCGTCAGACTTAGAAAAAATTCTGGCCAGCATGGGACTTTGAAAAATTTCTGGCCAGCATGGGACTTTGAAAAAATTCTGGCCAGCATGGGACTTAGAAAAAATTCTGGCCTGCATGGGACTTTGAAAATTTTCGGCCAGGCGTCAGACTTAGAAAAAATTCTGGCCAGCATGGGACTTTGAAAAATTCTGGCCAGGAGTCAGACTTAGAAAAACTTCTGGCCAGCATGGGACTTTGAAAAAATTCTGGACAGCATGAGACTTTGAAAATTTTCGGCCAGGAGTCAGACTTAGAAAAAATTCTGGCCTGCATGGGACTTTGAAAATTTTTGGCCAAGCGTCAGACTTAGAAAAAATTCTGGCCAGCATGGGACTTTGAAAATTTTCGGCCAGGCGTCAGACTTTGAAAAAATTCTGGCCAGCATGGGACTTAGAAAAAATTCTGGCCAGCATGGGACTTTGAAAAAATTCTGGCCAGCATGGGACTTTGAAAATTTTCAGCCAGGCATCAGACTTAGAAAAAATTCTGGCCAGCATGGGACTTAGAAAAAATTCTGGCCAGCATGGGACTTTGAAAAAATTCTGGCCAGCATGGGACTTTGAAAATTTTCGGCCAGGCATCAGACTTAGAAAAAATTCTGGCCTGCATGGGACTTTGAAATATTTCAGCCAGGCATCAGACTTAGAAAAAATTCTGGCCTGCATGGGACTTTGAAAATTTTCGGCCAGGCGTCAGACTTAGAAAAAAATCTGGCCAGCATGGGACTTAGAAAAAATTCTGGCCAGCATGGGACTTTGAAAAAATTCTGGCCAGCATGGGACTTTGAAAATTTTCGGCCAGGAGTCAGACTTAGAAAAAATTCTGGCCTGCTTGGGACTTTGAAATATTTCAGGCAGGCATCAGACTTAGAAAAAATTCTGGCCAGCATGGGACTTAGAAAAAATTCTGGCCAGCATGGGACTTAGAAAAAATTCTGGCCAGCATGGGACTTTGAAAGTTTTTGGCCAGGAGTCAGACTTAGAAAAAATTCTGGCCAGCATGGGACTTTGAAAAAATTCTGGCCAGCATGGGACTTTGAAAATTTTCAGCCAGGAGTCAGACTTAGAAAAAATTCTGGCCTGCTTGGGACTTTGAAATATTTCAGGCCGGCATCAGACTTAGAAAAAATTCTGGCCAGCATGGGACTTAGAAAAAATTCTGGCCAGCATGGGACTTTGAAAATTTTCGGCCAGGCGTCAGACTTAAAAAAAATCTGGCCAGCATGGGACTTAGAAAAAATTCTGGCCAGCATGGGACTTTGAAAATTTTCGGCCAGGCGTCAGACTTTGAAAAAATTCTGGCCAGCATGGGACTTTGAAAATTTTCGGCCAGGAGTCAGACTTAGAAAAAATTCTGGCCTGCTTGGGACTTTGAAATATTTCAGGCAGGCATCAGACTTAGAAAAAATTCTGGCCAGCATGGGACTTAGAAAAAATTCTGGCCAGCATGGGACTTTGAAAAATTCTGGCCAGGAGTCAGACTTAGAAAAAATTCTGGCCTGCATGGGACTTTGAAAATTTTCAGCCAGGCATCAGACTTAGAAAAAATTCTGGCCAGCATGGGACTTTGAAAAAATTCTGGCCAGCATGGGACTTTGTAAAATTTCAGCCAGGCATCAGACTTAGAAAAAATTCTGTCCAGCATGGGACTTTGAAAATTTTCGGCCAGGCGTCAGACTTAGAAAAAATTCTGGCCAGCATGGGACTTTGAAAATTTTCGGCCAGGCGTCAGACTTTGAAAAAATTCTGGCCAGCATGGGACTTTGAAAATTTTCGGCCAGGAGTCAGACTTAGAAAAAATTCTGGCCTGCTTGGGACTTTGAAATATTTCAGGCAGGCATCAGACTTAGAAAAAATTCTGGCCAGCATGGGACTTAGAAAAAATTCTGGCCAGCATGGGACTTAGAAAAAATTCTGGCCAGCATGGGACTTTGAAAAATTTTTGGCCAGGAGTCAGACTTAGAAAAAATTCTGGCCAGCATGTGACTTTGAAAATTTTCAGCCAGGAGTCAGACTTAGAAAAAATTCTGGCCTGCTTGGGACTTTGAAAATTTTCGGCCAGGCGTCAGACTTAGAAAAAAATCTGGCCAGCATGGGACTTAGAAAAAATTCTGGCCAGCATGGGACTTTGAAAATTTTCGGCCAGGCGTCAGACTTAGAAAAAATTCTGGCCTGCTTGGGACTTTGAAATATTTCAGGCAGGCATCAGACTTAGAAAAAATTCTGGCCAGCATGGGACTTAGAAAAAATTCTGGCCAGCATGGGACTTTGAAAAAATTCTGGCCAGCATGGGACTTTGAAAATTTTCGGCCAGGCGTCAGACTTAGAAAAAATTGTGACCAGCATGGGACTTTGTAAATTTTCGGCCCGGCGTCAGACTTAGAAAAAATTCTGGCCAGCATGGGACTTCGAAAAATTTCTGGCCAGCATGGGACTTTGAAAATTTTCGGCCAGGCGTCAGACTTAGAAAAAAATCTGGCCAGCATGGGACTTAGAAAAAATTCTGGCCAGCATGGGACTTTGAAAATTTTCGGCCAGGCGTCAGACTTAGAAAAAATTCTGGCCTGCTTGGGACTTTGAAATATTTCAGGCAGGCATCAGACTTAGAAAAAATTCTGGCCAGCATGGGACTTAGAAAAAATTCTGGCCAGCATGGGACTTTGAAAAAATTCTGCCCAGCATGGGACTTAGAAAAAATTCTGGCCAGCATGGGACTTTGAAAATTTTCGGCCAGGCGTCAGACTTTGAAAAAATTCTGGCCAGCATGGGACTTAGAAAAAATTCTGCCCAGCATGGGACTTAGAAAAAATTCTGGCCAGCATGGGACTTTGAAAATTTTCGGCCAGGCGTCAGACTTTGAAAAAATTCTGGCCAGCATGGGACTTAGAAAAAATTCTGGCCAGCATGGGACTTTGAAAAAATTCTGGCCAGCATGGGACTTTGAAAATTTTCAGCCAGGCATCAGACTTAGAAAAAATTCTGGCCAGCATGGGACTTAGAAAAAATTCTGGCCAGCATGGGACTTTGAAAAAATTCTGGCCAGCATGGGACTTTGAAAATTTTCGGCCAGGCATCAGACTTAGAAAAAATTCTGGCCTGCATGGGACTTTGAAATATTTCAGCCAGGCATCAGACTTAGAAAAAATTCTGGCCTGCATGGGACTTAGAAAAAATTCTGGACAGCATGAGACTTTGAAAATTTTCGGCCAGGAGTCAGACTTAGAAAAAATTCTGGCCTGCATGGGACTTTGAAAATTTTTGGCCAAGCGTCAGACTTAGAAAAAATTCTGGCCAGCATGGGACTTTGAAAATTTTCGGCCAGGCGTCAGACTTTGAAAAAATTCTGGCCAGCATGGGACTTAGAAAAAATTCTGGCCAGCATGGGACTTTGAAAATTTTTAGCCAGGAGTCAGACTTAGAAAAAATTCTGGCCTGCTTGGGACTTTGAAATATTTCAGGCAGGCATCAGACTTAGAAAAAATTCTGGCCAGCATGGGACTTTGAAAATTTTCGGCCAGGCGTCAGACTTAGAAAAAAATCTGGCCAGCATGGGACTTAGAAAAAATTCTGGCCAGCATGGGACTGAAAATTTTCGGCCAGGCGTCAGACTTAGAAAAAATTCTGGCCTGCTTGGGACTTTGAAATATTTCAGGCAGGCATCAGACTTAGAAAAAATTCTGGCCAGCATGGGACTTAGAAAAAATTCTGGCCAGCATGGGACTTTGAAAAAATTCTGGCCAGCATGGGACTTTGAAAATTTTCGGCCAGGCGTCAGACTTAGAAAAAATTGTGACCAGCATGGGACTTTGTAAATTTTCGGCCCGGCGTCAGACTTAGAAAAAATTCTGGCCAGCATGGGACTTTGAAAAATTTCTGGCCAGCATGGGACTTTGAAAAAATTCTGGCCAGCATGGGACTTTGAAAGTTTTTGGCCAGGAGTCAGACTTAGAAAAAATTCTGGCCAGCATGGGACTTTGAAAAAATTCTGGCCAGCATGGGACTTTGAAAATTTTTAGCCAGGAGTCAGACTTAGAAAAAATTCTGGCCTGCTTGGGACTTTGAAATATTTCAGGCAGGCATCAGACTTAGAAAAAATTCTGGCCAGCATGGGACTTAGAAAAAATTCTGGCCAGCATGGGACTTTGAAAATTTTCGGCCAGGCGTCAGACTTAGAAAAAAATCTGGCCAGCATGGGACTTAGAAAAAATTCTGGCCAGCATGGGACTTTGAAAATTTTCGGCCAGGCGTCAGACTTAGAAAAAATTCTGGCCTGCTTGGGACTTTGAAATATTTCAGGCAGGCATCAGACTTAGAAAAAATTCTGGCCAGCATGGGACTTAGAAAAAATTCTGGCCAGCATGGGACTTTGAAAAAATTCTGGCCAGCATGGGACTTTGAAAATTTTCGGCCAGGCGTCAGACTTAGAAAAAATTGTGACCAGCATGGGACTTTGTAAATTTTCGGCCCGGCGTCAGACTTAGAAAAAATTCTGGCCAGCATGGGTCTTTGAAAAATTTCTGGCCAGCATGGGACTTAGAAAAAATTCTGGCCAGCATGGGACTTTGAAAATTTTCGGCCAGGCGTCAGACTTAGAAAAAATTCTGGCCTGCTTGGGACTTTGAAATATTTCAGGCAGGCATCAGACTTAGAAAAAATTCTGGCCAGCATGGGAATTAGAAAAAATTCTGGCCAGCATGGGACTTTGAAAAAATTCTGGCCAGCATGGGACTTTGAAAATTTTCGGCCAGGCGTCAGACTTAGAAAAAATTGTGACCAGCATGGGACTTTGTAAATTTTCGGCCCGGCGTCAGACTTAGAAAAAATTCTGGCCAGCATGGGACTTTGAAAAATTTCTGGCCAGCATGGGACTTTGAAAAAATTCTGGCCAGCATGGGACTTAGAAAAAATTCTGGCCTGCATGGGACTTTGAAAATTTTCGGCCAGGCGTCAGACTTAGAAAAAATTCTGGCCAGCATGGGACTTTGAAAAATTCTGGCCAGGAGTCAGACTTAGAAAAAATTCTGGCCTGCTTGGGACTTTGAAATATTTCAGGCAGGCATCAGACTTAGAAAAAATTCTGGCAAGCATGGGACTTAGAAAAAATTCTGGCCAGCATGGGACTTTGAAAATTTTCGGCCAGGCGTCAGACTTTGAAAAAATTCTGGCCAGCATGGGACTTTGAAAATTTTCGGCCAGGAGTCAGACTTAGAAAAAATTCTGGCCTGCTTGGGACTTTGAAATATTTCAGGCAGGCATCAGACTTAGAAAAAATTCTGGCCAGCATGGGACTTAGAAAAAATTCTGGCCAGCATGGGACTTTGAAAATTTTCGGCCAGGCGTCAGACTTAGAAAAAATTGTGACCAGCATGGGACTTTGTAAATTTTCGGCCCGGCGTCAGACTTAGAAAAAATTCTGGCCAGCATGGGACTTTGAAAAATTTCTGGCCAGCATGGGACTTTGAAAAAATTCTGGCCAGCATGGGACTTAGAAAAAATTCTGGCCTGCATGGGACTTTGAAAATTTTCGGCCAGGCGTCAGACTTAGAAAAAATTCTGGCCAGCATGGGACTTTGAAAAATTCTGGCCAGGAGTCAGACTTAGAAAAAATTCTGGCCTGCTTGGGACTTTGAAATATTTCAGGCAGGCATCAGACTTAGAAAAAATTCTGGCCAGCATGGGACTTAGAAAAAATTCTGGCCAGCATGGGACTTAGAAAAAATTCTGGCCAGCATGGGACTTTGAAAATTTTTGGCCAGGAGTCAGACTTAGAAAAAATTCTGGCCAGCATGGGACTTTGAAAAAATTCTGGCCAGCATGTGACTTTGAAAATTTTCAGCCAGTAGTCAGACTTAGAAAAAATTCTGGCCTGCTTGGGACTTTGAAAATTTTCGGCCAGGCGTCAGACTTAGAAAAAAATCTGGCCAGCATGGGACTTAGAAAAAATTCTGGCCAGCATGGGACTTTGAAAATTTTCGGCCAGGCGTCAGACTTAGAAAAAATTCTGGCCTGCTTGGGACTTTGAAATATTTCAGGCAGGCATCAGACTTAGAAAAAATTCTGGCCAGCATGGGACTTAGAAAAAATTCTGGCCAGCATGGGACTTTGAAAAAATTCTGGCCAGCATGGGACTTTGAAAATTTTCGGCCAGGCGTCAGACTTAGAAAAAATTGTGACCAGCATGGGACTTTGTAAATTTTCGGCCCGGCGTCAGACTTAGAAAAAATTCTGGCCAGCATGGGACTTTGAAAAATTTCTGGCCAGCATGGGACTTTGAAAATTTTCGGCCAGGCGTCAGACTTAGAAAAAAATCTGGCCAGCATGGGACTTAGAAAAAATTCTGGCCAGCATGGGACTTTGAAAATTTTCGGCCAGGCGTCAGACTTAGAAAAAATTCTGGCCTGCTTGGGACTTTGAAATATTTCAGGCAGGCATCAGACTTAGAAAAAATTCTGGCCAGCATGGGACTTTGAAAATTTTCGGCCAGGCATCAGACTTAGAAAAAATTCTGGCCTGCATGGGACTTTGAAATATTTCAGCCAGGCATCAGACTTAGAAAAAATTCTGGCCTGCATGGGACTTTGAAAATTTTCGGCCAGGCGTCAGACTTAGAAAAAAATCTGGCCAGCATGGGACTTAGAAAAAATTCTGGCCAGCATGGGACTTTGAAAAAATTCTGGCCAGCATGGGACTTTGAAAATTTTCGGCCAGGAGTCAGACTTAGAAAAAATTCTGGCCTGCTTGGGACTTTGAAATATTTCAGGCAGGCATCAGACTTAGAAAAAATTCTGGCCAGCATGGGACTTAGAAAAAATTCTGGCCAGCATGGGACTTAGAAAAAATTCTGGCCAGCATGGGACTTTGAAAGTTTTTGGCCAGGAGTCAGACTTAGAAAAAATTCTGGCCAGCATGGGACTTTGAAAAAATTCTGGCCAGCATGGGACTTTGAAAATTTTCAGCCAGGAGTCAGACTTAGAAAAAATTCTGGCCTGCTTGGGACTTTGAAATATTTCAGGCCGGCATCAGACTTAGAAAAAATTCTGGCCAGCATGGGACTTAGAAAAAATTCTGGCCAGCATGGGACTTTGAAAATTTTTGGCCAGGAGTCAGACTTAGAAAAAATTCTGGCCAGCATGGGACTTTGAAAAAATTCTGGCCAGCATGTGACTTTGAAAATTTTCAGCCAGTAGTCAGACTTAGAAAAAATTCTGGCCTGCTTGGGACTTTGAAAATTTTCGGCCAGGCGTCAGACTTAGAAAAAAATCTGGCCAGCATGGGACTTAGAAAAAATTCTGGCCAGCATGGGACTTTGAAAATTTTCGGCCAGGCGTCAGACTTAGAAAAAATTCTGGCCTGCTTGGGACTTTGAAATATTTCAGGCAGGCATCAGACTTAGAAAAAATTCTGGCCAGCATGGGACTTAGAAAAAATTCTGGCCAGCATGGGACTTTGAAAAAATTCTGGCCAGCATGGGACTTTGAAAATTTTCGGCCAGGCGTCAGACTTAGAAAAAATTGTGACCAGCATGGGACTTTGTAAATTTTCGGCCCGGCGTCAGACTTAGAAAAAATTCTGGCCAGCATGGGACTTTGAAAAATTTCTGGCCAGCATGGGACTTTGAAAATTTTCGGCCAGGCGTCAGACTTAGAAAAAAATCTGGCCAGCATGGGACTTAGAAAAAATTCTGGCCAGCATGGGACTTTGAAAATTTTCGGCCAGGCGTCAGACTTAGAAAAAATTCTGGCCTGCTTGGGACTTTGAAATATTTCAGGCAGGCATCAGACTTAGAAAAAATTCTGGCCAGCATGGGACTTTGAAAATTTTCGGCCAGGCATCAGACTTAGAAAAAATTCTGGCCTGCATGGGACTTTGAAATATTTCAGCCAGGCATCAGACTTAGAAAAAATTCTGGCCTGCATGGGACTTTGAAAATTTTCGGCCAGGCGTCAGACTTAGAAAAAAATCTGGCCAGCATGGGACTTAGAAAAAATTCTGGCCAGCATGGGACTTTGAAAAAATTCTGGCCAGCATGGGACTTTGAAAATTTTCGGCCAGGAGTCAGACTTAGAAAAAATTCTGGCCTGCTTGGGACTTTGAAATATTTCAGGCAGGCATCAGACTTAGAAAAAATTCTGGCCAGCATGGGACTTAGAAAAAATTCTGGCCAGCATGGGACTTAGAAAAAATTCTGGCCAGCATGGGACTTTGAAAGTTTTTGGCCAGGAGTCAGACTTAGAAAAAATTCTGGCCAGCATGGGACTTTGAAAAAATTCTGGCCAGCATGGGACTTTGAAAATTTTCAGCCAGGAGTCAGACTTAGAAAAAATTCTGGCCTGCTTGGGACTTTGAAATATTTCAGGCCGGCATCAGACTTAGAAAAAATTCTGGCCAGCATGGGACTTAGAAAAAATTCTGGCCAGCATGGGACTTTGAAAATTTTCGGCCAGGCGTCAGACTTAAAAAAAATCTGGCCAGCATGGGACTTAGAAAAAATTCTGGCCAGCATGGGACTTTGAAAATTTTCGGCCAGGCGTCAGACTTTGAAAAAATTCTGGCCAGCATGGGACTTTGAAAATTCTGGCCAGGAGTCAGACTTAGAAAAAATTCTGGCCTGCTTGGGACTTTGAAATATTTCAGGCAGGCATCAGACTTAGAAAAAATTCTGGCCAGCATGGGACTTAGAAAAAATTCTGGCCAGCATGGGACTTTGAAAAATTCTGGCCAGGAGTCAGACTTAGAAAAAATTCTGGCCTGCATGGGACTTTGAAAATTTTCAGCCAGGCATCAGACTTAGAAAAAATTCTGGCCAGCATGGGACTTTGAAAAAATTCTGGCCAGCATGGGACTTTGTAAAATTTCAGCCAGGCATCAGACTTAGAAAAAATTCTGGCCAGCATGGGACTTTGAAAATTTTCGGCCAGGCGTCAGACTTAGAAAAAATTCTGGCCAGCATGGGACTTTGAAAATTTTCGGCCAGGCGTCAGACTTTGAAAAAATTCTGGCCAGCATGGGACTTTGAAAATTTTCGGCCAGGAGTCAGACTTAGAAAAAATTCTGGCCTGCTTGGGACTTTGAAATATTTCAGGCAGGCATCAGACTTAGAAAAAATTCTGGCCAGCATGGGACTTAGAAAAAATTCTGGCCAGCATGGGACTTTGTAAATTTTCGGCCCGGCGTCAGACTTAGAAAAAATTCTGGCCAGCATGGGACTTTGAAAAATTTCTGGCCAGCATGGGACTTTGAAAATTTTCGGCCAGGCGTCAGACTTAGAAAAAAATCTGGCCAGCATGGGACTTAGAAAAAATTCTGGCCAGCATGGGACTTTGAAAATTTTCGGCCAGGCGTCAGACTTAGAAAAAAATCTGGCCAGCATGGGACTTAGAAAAAATTCTGGCCAGCATGGGACTTTGAAAATTTTCGGCCAGGCGTCAGACTTAGAAAAAATTCTGGCCTGCTTGGGACTTTGAAATATTTCAGGCAGGCATCAGACTTAGAAAAAATTCTGGCCAGCATGGGACTTTGAAAATTTTCGGCCAGGCATCAGACTTAGAAAAAATTCTGGCCTGCATGGGACTTTGAAATATTTCAGCCAGGCATCAGACTTAGAAAAAATTCTGGCCTGCATGGGACTTTGAAAATTTTCGGCCAGGCGTCAGACTTAGAAAAAAATCTGGCCAGCATGGGACTTAGAAAAAATTCTGGCCAGCATGGGACTTTGAAAAAATTCTGGCCAGCATGGGACTTTGAAAATTTTCGGCCAGGAGTCAGACTTAGAAAAAATTCTGGCCTGCTTGGGACTTTGAAATATTTCAGGCAGTCATCAGACTTAGAAAAAATTCTGGCCAGCATGGGACTTAGAAAAAATTCTGGCCAGCATGGGACTTTGAAAGTTTTTGGCCAGGAGTCAGACTTAGAAAAAATTCTGGCCAGCATGGGACTTTGAAAAAATTCTGGCCAGCATGGGACTTTGAAAATTTTCAGCCAGGAGTCAGACTTAGAAAAAATTCTGGCCTGCTTGGGACTTTGAAATATTTCAGGCCGGCATCAGACTTAGAAAAAATTCTGGCCAGCATGGGACTTAGAAAAAATTCTGGCCAGCATGGGACTTTGAAAATTTTCGGCCAGGCGTCAGACTTAAAAAAAATCTGGCCAGCATGGGACTTAGAAAAAATTCTGGCCAGCATGGGACTTTGAAAATTTTCGGCCAGGCGTCAGACTTTGAAAAAATTCTGGCCAGCATGGGACTTTGAAAATTTTCGGCCAGGAGTCAGACTTAGAAAAAATTCTGGCCTGCTTGGGACTTTGAAATATTTCAGGCAGGCATCAGACTTAGAAAAAATTCTGGCCAGCATGGGACTTAGAAAAAATTCTGGCCAGCATGGGACTTTGAAAAATTCTGGCCAGGAGTCAGACTTAGAAAAAATTCTGGCCTGCATGGGACTTTGAAAATTTTCAGCCAGGCATCAGACTTAGAAAAAATTCTGGCCAGCATGGGACTTTGAAAAAATTCTGGCCAGCATGGGACTTTGTAAAATTTCAGCCAGGCATCAGACTTAGAAAAAATTCTGGCCAGCATGGGACTTTGAAAATTTTCGGCCAGGCGTCAGACTTAGAAAAAATTCTGGCCAGCATGGGACTTTGAAAATTTTCGGCCAGGCGTCAGACTTTGAAAAAATTCTGGCCAGCATGGGACTTTGAAAATTTTCGGCCAGGAGTCAGACTTAGAAAAAATTCTGGCCTGCTTGGGACTTTGAAATATTTCAGGCAGGCATCAGACTTAGAAAAAATTCTGGCCAGCATGGGACTTAGAAAAAATTCTGGCCAGCATGGGACTTAGAAAAAATTCTGGCCAGCATGGGACTTTGAAAATTTTTGGCCAGGAGTCAGACTTAGAAAAAATTCTGGCCAGCATGGGACTTTGAAAAAATTCTGGCCAGCATGTGACTTTGAAAATTTTCAGCCAGGAGTCAGACTTAGAAAAAATTCTGGCCTGCTTGGGACTTTGAAAATTTTCGGCCAGGCGTCAGACTTAGAAAAAAATCTGGCCAGCATGGGACTTAGAAAAAATTCTGGCCAGCATGGGACTTTGAAAATTTTCGGCCAGGCGTCAGACTTAGAAAAAATTCTGGCCTGCTTGGGACTTTGAAATATTTCAGGCAGGCATCAGACTTAGAAAAAATTCTGGCCAGCATGGGACTTAGAAAAAATTCTGGCCAGCATGGGACTTTGAAAAAATTCTGGCCAGCATGGGACTTTGAAAATTTTCGG
This sequence comes from Festucalex cinctus, assembly GCF_051991245.1. Classification (NCBI taxonomy): domain Eukaryota; kingdom Metazoa; phylum Chordata; class Actinopteri; order Syngnathiformes; family Syngnathidae; genus Festucalex; species Festucalex cinctus. The sequence goes on along the minus strand of NC_135420.1, from coordinate 5,722,592 downwards.
CCAGGCGTCAGACTTAGAAAAAATTGTGACCAGCATGGGACTTTGTAAATTTTCGGCCCGGCGTCAGACTTAGAAAAAATTCTGGCCAGCATGGGACTTCGAAAAATTTCTGGCCAGCATGGGACTTTGAAAATTTTCGGCCAGGCGTCAGACTTAGAAAAAAATCTGGCCAGCATGGGACTTAGAAAAAATTCTGGCCAGCATGGGACTTTGAAAATTTTCGGCCAGGCGTCAGACTTAGAAAAAATTCTGGCCTGCTTGGGACTTTGAAATATTTCAGGCAGGCATCAGACTTAGAAAAAATTCTGGCCAGCATGGGACTTAGAAAAAATTCTGGCCAGCATGGGACTTTGAAAAAATTCTGGCCAGCATGGGACTTTGAAAATTTTCGGCCAGGCGTCAGACTTAGAAAAAATTGTGACCAGCATGGGACTTTGTAAATTTTCGGCCCGGCGTCAGACTTAGAAAAAATTCTGGCCAGCATGGGACTTTGAAAAATTTCTGGCCAGCATGGGACTTTGAAAAAATTCTGGCCAGCATGGGACTTAGAAAAAATTCTGGCCTGCATGGGACTTTGAAAATTTTCGGCCAGGCGTCAGACTTAGAAAAAATTCTGGCCAGCATGGGACTTTGAAAAATTCTGGCCAGGAGTCAGACTTAGAAAAACTTCTGGCCAGCATGGGACTTTGAAAAAATTCTGGACAGCATGAGACTTTGAAAATTTTCGGCCAGGAGTCAGACTTAGAAAAAATTCTGGCCTGCATGGGACTTTGAAAATTTTTGGCCAAGCGTCAGACTTAGAAAAAATTCTGGCCAGCATGGGACTTTGAAAATTTTCGGCCAGGCGTCAGACTTTGAAAAAATTCTGGCCAGCATGGGACTTTGTAAATTTTCGGCCCGGCGTCAGACTTAGAAAAAATTCTGGCCAGCATGGGACTTTGAAAAATTTCTGGCCAGCATGGGACTTTGAAAAAATTCTGGCCAGCATGGGACTTAGAAAAAATTCTGGCCTGCATGGGACTTTGAAAATTTTCGGCCAGGCGTCAGACTTAGAAAAAATTCTGGCCAGCATGGGACTTTGAAAAATTCTGGCCAGGAGTCAGACTTAGAAAAACTTCTGGCCAGCATGGGACTTTGAAAAAATTCTGGACAGCATGAGACTTTGAAAATTTTCGGCCAGGAGTCAGACTTAGAAAAAATTCTGGCCTGCATGGGACTTTGAAAATTTTTGGCCAAGCGTCAGACTTAGAAAAAATTCTGGCCAGCATGGGACTTTGAAAATTTTCGGCCAGGCGTCAGACTTTGAAAAAATTCTGGCCAGCATGGGACTTAGAAAAAATTCTGGCCAGCATGGGACTTTGAAAAAATTCTGGCCAGCATGGGACTTTGAAAATTTTCAGCCAGGCATCAGACTTAGAAAAAATTCTGGCCAGCATGGGACTTAGAAAAAATTCTGGCCAGCATGGGACTTTGAAAAAATTCTGGCCAGCATGGGACTTTGAAAATTTTCGGCCAGGCATCAGACTTAGAAAAAATTCTGGCCTGCATGGGACTTTGAAATATTTCAGCCAGGCATCAGACTTAGAAAAAATTCTGGCCTGCATGGGACTTTGAAAATTTTCGGCCAGGCGTCAGACTTAGAAAAAAATCTGGCCAGCATGGGACTTAGAAAAAATTCTGGCCAGCATGGGACTTTGAAAAAATTCTGGCCAGCATGGGACTTTGAAAATTTTCGGCCAGGAGTCAGACTTAGAAAAAATTCTGGCCTGCTTGGGACTTTGAAATATTTCAGGCAGGCATCAGACTTAGAAAAAATTCTGGCCAGCATGGGACTTAGAAAAAATTCTGGCCAGCATGGGACTTAGAAAAAATTCTGGCCAGCATGGGACTTTGAAAGTTTTTGGCCAGGAGTCAGACTTAGAAAAAATTCTGGCCAGCATGGGACTTTGAAAAAATTCTGGCCAGCATGGGACTGAAAATTTTCAGCCAGGAGTCAGACTTAGAAAAAATTCTGGCCTGCTTGGGACTTTGAAATATTTCAGGCCGGCATCAGACTTAGAAAAAATTCTGGCCAGCATGGGACTTAGAAAAAATTCTGGCCAGCATGGGACTTTGAAAATTTTCGGCCAGGCGTCAGACTTAAAAAAAATCTGGCCAGCATGGGACTTAGAAAAAATTCTGGCCAGCATGGGACTTTGAAAATTTTCGGCCAGGCGTCAGACTTTGAAAAAATTCTGGCCAGCATGGGACTTAGAAAAAATTCTGGCCAGCATGGGACTTTGAAAATTTTCGGCCAGGCGTCAGACTTAAAAAAAATCTGGCCAGCATGGGACTTAGAAAAAATTCTGGCCAGCATGGGACTTTGAAAATTTTCGGCCAGGAGTCAGACTTAGAAAAAATTCTGGCCTGCTTGGGACTTTGAAATATTTCAGGCAGGCATCAGACTTAGAAAAAATTCTGGCCAGCATGGGACTTAGAAAAAATTCTGGCCAGCATGGGACTTTGAAAAAATTCTGGCCAGCATGGGACTTTGAAAATTTTCGGCCAGGCGTCAGACTTAGAAAAAATTCTGACCAGCATGGGACTTTGTAAATTTTCGGCCCGGCGTCAGACTTAGAAAAAATTCTGGCCAGCATGGGACTTTGAAAAATTTCTGGCCAGCATGGGACTTTGAAAAAATTCTGGCCAGCATGGGACTTATAAAAAATTCTGGCCAGCATGGGACTTTGAAAAATTCTGGCCAGGAGTCAGACTTAGAAAAAATTCTGGCCAGCATGGGACTTTGAAAATTTTCGGCCAGGAGTCAGACTTAGAAAAAATTCTGGCCTGCATGGGACTTTGAAAATTTTTGGCCAAGCGTCAGACTTAGAAAAAATTCTGGCCTGCTTGGGACTTTGAAATATTTCAGGCAGGCATCAGACTTAGAAAAAATTCTGGCCAGCATGGGACTTAGAAAAAATTCTGGCCAGCATGGGACTTTGAAAATTTTCGGCCAGGTGTCAGACTTAGAAAAAATTCTGGCCTGCTTGGGACTTTGAAATATTTCAGGCAGGCATCAGACTTAGAAAAAATTCTGGCCAGCATGGGACTTAGAAAAAATTCTGGCCAGCATGGGACTTTGAAAATTTTCGGCCAGGCGTCAGACTTAGAAAAAAATCTGGCCAGCATGGGACTTAGAAAAAATTCTGGCCAGCATGGGACTTTGAAAATTTTCGGCCAGGCATCAGACTTAGAAAAAATTCTGGCCTGCATGGGACTTTGAAATATTTCAGCCAGGCATCAGACTTAGAAAAAATTCTGGCCTGCATGGGACTTTGAAAATTTTCGGCCAGGCGTCAGACTTAGAAAAAAATCTGGCCAGCATGGGACTTAGAAAAAATTCTGGCCAGCATGGGACTTTGAAAAAATTCTGGCCAGCATGGGACTTAGAAAATTTTCGGCCAGGAGTCAGACTTAGAAAAAATTCTGGCCAGCATGGGACTTTGAAAATTTTCAGCCAGGCGTCAGACTTAGAAAAAATTCTGACCAGCATGGGACTTTGTAAATTTTTGGCCAGGAGTCAGACTTAGAAAAAATTCTGGCCAGCATGGGACTTTGAAAAAATTCTGGCCAGCATGGGACTCTGAAAATTTTCGGCCAGGCGTCAGACTTAGAAAAAATTCTGACCAGCATGGGACTTTGTAAATTTTCGGCCCGGCGTCAGACTTAGAAAAAATTCTGGCCAGCATGGGACTTTGAAAAATTTCTGGCCAGGCGTCAGACTTAGAAAACATTCTGGCCAGCATGGGACTTAGAAAAAAATTCTGGCCAGCATGGGACTTTGAAAATTTTCGGCCAAGCGTTAGACTTAGAAAAAATTCTGGCCAGCATGGGATTTTGAACATTTTCAGCCAGGCATCAGACTTAGAAAAAATTCTGGCCAGCATGGGACTTTGAAGAAATTCTGGCCAGCATGGGACTTTGAAAATTTTCAGCCAGGCGTCAGACTTAGAAAAAATTCTGGCCAGCATGGGACTTTGAAAATTTTCGGCCAGGCGTCAGACTTAGAAAAAATTCTGGCCAGCATGGGACTTTGAAAAAATTCTGGCCAGCATGGGACTTTGAAAATTTTCGGCCAGGCATCAGACTTAGAAAAAATTCTGGCCTGCATGGGACTTTGAAATATTTCAGGCAGGTGTCAGACTTAGAAAAAATTCTGGCCAGCATGGGACTTTGAAAATTTTCAGCCAGGCATCAGACTTAGAAAAAATTCTGGCCTGCATGGGACTTTGAAAATTTTCGGCCAGGCGTCAGACTTAGAAAAAATTCTGGCCAGCATGGGACTTTGAAAAATTCTGGCCAGGAGTCAGACTTAGAAAAAATTCTGGCCTGCATGGGACTTTGAAAATTTTTGGCCAAGCGTCAGACTTAGAAAAAATTCTGGCCAGCATGGGACTTTGAAAAAATTCTGGCCAGCATGGGACTTTGAAAATTTTCGGCCAGCATGGGACTTTGAAAATTTTCGGCCAGGCGTCAGACTTAGAAAAAATTCTGGCCTGCTTGGGACTTTGAAATATTTCAGGCAGGCATCAGACTTAGAAAAAATTCTGGCCAGCATGGGACTTAGAAAAAATTCTGGCCAGCATGGGACTTAGAAAAAATTCTGGCCAGCATGGGACTTAGAAAAAATTCTGGCCAGCATGGGACTTTGAAAATTTTCGGCCAGGCGTCAGACTTAGAAAAAAATCTGCCCAGCATGGGACTTAGAAAAAATTCTGGCCAGCATGGGACTTTGAAAATTTTCGGCCAGGCGTCAGACTTTGAAAAAATTCTGGCCAGCATGGGACTTTGAAAATTTTCGGCCAGGAGTCAGACTTAGAAAAAATTCTGGCCTGCTTGGGACTTTGAAATATTTCAGGCAGGCATCAGACTTAGAAAAAATTCTGACCAGCATGGGACTTTGTAAATTTTCGGCCCGGCGTCAGACTTAGAAAAAATTCTGGCCAGCATGGGACTTTGAAAAATTTCTGGCCAGCATGGGACTTTGAAAATTTTCAGCCAGGCATCAGACTTAGAAAAAATTCTGGCCAGCATGGGACTTTGAAAAAATTCTGGCCTGCATGGGACTTTGAAATATTTCAGGCAGGTGTCAGACTTAGAAAAAATTCTGGCCAGCATGGGACTTTGAAAATTTTCAGCCAGGCATCAGACTTAGAAAAAATTCTGGCCAGCATGGGACTTTGAAAAATTCTGGCCAGGAGTCAGACTTAGAAAAAATTCTGGCCAGCATGGGACTTTGAAAATTTTCGGCCAGGAGTCAGACTTAGAAAAAATTCTGGCCTGCATGGGACTTTGAAAATTTTTGGCCAAGCGTCAGACTTAGAAAAAATTCTGGCCTGCTTGGGACTTTGAAATATTTCAGGCAGGCATCAGACTTAGAAAAATTCTGGCCAGCATGGGACTTAGAAAAAATTCTGGCCAGCATGGGACTTTGAAAATTTTCGGCCAGGCGTCAGACTTAGAAAAAATTCTGGCCAGCATGGGACTTAGAAAAAATTCTTGCCAGCATGGGACTTTGAAAATTTTCGGCCAGGCGTCAGACTTTGAAAAAATTCTGGCCAGCATGGGACTTTGAAAATTTTCGGCCAGGAGTCAGACTTAGAAAAAATTCTGGCCTGCTTGGGACTTTGAAATATTTCAGGCAGGCATCAGACTTAGAAAAAATTCTGGCCAGCATGGGACTTAGAAAAAATTCTGGCCAGCATGGGACTTTGAAAATTTTTGGCCAGGTGTCAGACTTAGAAAAAATTCTGACCAGCATGGGACTTTGTAAATTTTCGGCCCGGCGTCAGACTTAGAAAAAATTCTGGCCAGCATGGGACTTTGAAAAATTTCTGGCCAGCATGGGACTTTGAAATATTTCAGGCAGGTGTCAGACTTAGAAAAAATTCTGGCCAGCATGGGACTTTGAAAATTTTCGGCCAGGAGTCAGACTTAGAAAAAATTCTGGCCAGCATGGGACTTTGAAATATTTCAGGCAGGCGTCAGACTTAGAAAACATTCTGGCCAGCATGGGACTTAGAAAAAAATTCTGGCCAGCATGGGACTTTGAAAATTTTCGGCCAAGCGTCAGACTTAGAAAAAATTCTGGCCAGCATGGGACTTTGAACATTTTCAGCCAGGCATCAGACTTAGAAAAAATTCTGGCCAGCATGGGACTTTGAAAATTTTCGGCCAGGCGTCAGACTTAGAAAAAATTCTGGCCAGCATGGGACTTTGAAAAAATTCTGGCCAGCATGGGACTTTGAAAATTTTCGGCCAGGCATCAGACTTAGAAAAAATTCTGGCCTGCATGGGACTTTGAAATATTTCAGGCAGGTGTCAGACTTAGAAAAAATTCTGGCCAGCATGGGACTTTGAAAATTTTCGGCCAGGAGTCAGACTTAGAAAAAATTCTGGCCTGCATGGGACTTTGAAAATTTTTGGCCAAGCGTCAGACTTAGAAAAAATTCTGGCCAGCATGGGACTTTGAAAAAATTCTGGCCAGCATGGGACTTTGAAAATTTTCGGCCAGGCGTCAGACTTAGAAAAAATTCTGGCCTGCTTGGGACTTTGAAATATTTCAGGCAGGCATCAGACTTAGAAAAAATTCTGGCCAGCATGGGACTTTGAAAATTTTCAGCCAGGAGTCAGACTTAGAAAAAATTCTGGCCAGCATGGGACTTTGAAAATTTTCGGAGAGGCGTCAGACTTAGAAAAAATTCTGTCCAGCATGGGACTTTGAAAATTTTCAGCCAGGAGTCAGACTTAGAAAAAATTCTGGCCAGCATGGGACTTTGAAATATTTCAGGCAGGCGTCAGACTTAGAAAAAATTCTGGCCAGCATGGGACTTTGAAAATTTTTGGCCAGGCATCAGACTTAGAAAAAATTCTGGCCAGCATGGGACTTTGAAAAAATTCTGGCCAGCATGGGACTTTGAAAATTTTCAGCCAGGCATCAGACTTAGAAAAAATTCTGGCCAGCATGGGACTTTGAAAATGTTCGGCCAGGCGTCAGACTTAGAAAAAATTCTGGCCAGCATGGGACTTTGAAAAAATTCTGGCCAGCATGGGACTTTGAAAATTTTCAGCCAGGAGTCAGACTTAGAAAAAATTCTGGCCAGCATGGGACTTTGAAAATTTTCGGAGAGGCGTCAGACTTAGAAAAAATTCTGGCCAGCATGGGACTTTGAAAAAATTCTGGCCAGCATGGGACTTTGAAAATTTTCGGCCAGGCGTCAGACTTAGAAAAAATTCTGGCCAGCATGGGACTTTGAAATTTTTCGGCCAGGCATCAGACTTAGAAAAAATTCTGGCCAGCATGGGACTTTGAAAATTTTCAGGCAGGCATCAGACTTAGAAAAAATTCTGGCCTGCATGGGACTTTGAAAACTTTCGGCCAGGCGTCAGACTTAGAAAAAATTCTGGCCAGCATGGGACTTTGAAAAAATTCTGGCCAGCATGGGACTTTGAAAATTTTCAGCCAGGAGTCAGACTTAGAAAAAATTCTGGCCTGCTTGGGACTTTGAAATATTTCAGGCAGGCATCAGACTTAGAAAAAATTCTGGCCTGCATGGGACTTTGAAAACTTTCGGCCAGGCGTCAGACTTAGAAAAAATTCTGGCCAGCATGGGACTTTGAAAAAATTCTGGCCAGCATGGGACTTTGAAAATTTTCAGCCAGGAGTCAGACTTAGAAAAAATTCAGGCCTGCTTGGGACTTTGAAATATTTCAGGCAGGCATCAGACTTAGAAAAAAATCTGGCCAGCATGGGACTTTGTAAATTTTCGGCCCGGCGTCAGACTTAGAAAAAATTCTGGCCAGCATGGGACTTTGAAAAATTTCTGGCCAGGCGTCAGACTTAGAAAACATTCTGGCCAGCATGGGACTTAGAAAAAAATTCTGGCCAGCATGGGACTTTGAAAATTTTCGGCCAAGCGTTAGACTTAGAAAAAATTCTGGCCAGCATGGGATTTTGAACATTTTCAGCCAGGCATCAGACTTAGAAAAAATTCTGGCCAGCATGGGACTTTGAAGAAATTCTGGCCAGCATGGGACTTTGAAAATTTTCAGCCAGGCGTCAGACTTAGAAAAAATTCTGGCCAGCATGGGACTTTGAAAATTTTCGGCCAGGCGTCAGACTTAGAAAAAATTCTGGCCAGCATGGGACTTTGAAAAATTCTGGCCAGGAGTCAGACTTAGAAAAAATTCTGGCCTGCATGGGACTTTGAAAATTTTTGGCCAAGCGTCAGACTTAGAAAAAATTCTGGCCAGCATGGGACTTTGAAAAAATTCTGGCCAGCATGGGACTTTGAAAATTTTCGGCCAGCATGGGACTTTGAAAATTTTCGGCCAGGCGTCAGACTTAGAAAAAATTCTGGCCTGCTTGGGACTTTGAAATATTTCAGGCAGGCATCAGACTTAGAAAAAATTCTGGCCAGCATGGGACTTAGAAAAAATTCTGGCCAGCATGGGACTTAGAAAAAATTCTGGCCAGCATGGGACTTAGAAAAAATTCTGGCCAGCATGGGACTTTGAAAATTTTCGGCCAGGCGTCAGACTTAGAAAAAAATCTGGCCAGCATGGGACTTAGAAAAAATTCTGGCCAGCATGGGACTTTGAAAATTTTCGGCCAGGCGTCAGACTTTGAAAAAATTCTGGCCAGCATGGGACTTTGAAAATTTTCGGCCAGGAGTCAGACTTAGAAAAAATTCTGGCCTGCTTGGGACTTTGAAATATTTCAGGCAGGCATCAGACTTAGAAAAAATTCTGACCAGCATGGGACTTTGTAAATTTTCGGCCCGGCGTCAGACTTAGAAAAAATTCTGGCCAGCATGGGACTTTGAAAAATTTCTGGCCAGCATGGGACTTTGAAAATTTTCAGCCAGGCATCAGACTTAGAAAAAATTCTGGCCAGCATGGGACTTTGAAAAAATTCTGGCCTGCATGGGACTTTGAAATATTTCAGGCAGGTGTCAGACTTAGAAAAAATTCTGGCCAGCATGGGACTTTGAAAATTTTCAGCCAGGCATCAGACTTAGAAAAAATTCTGGCCAGCATGGGACTTTGAAAAATTCTGGCCAGGAGTCAGACTTAGAAAAAATTCTGGCCAGCATGGGACTTTGAAAATTTTCGGCCAGGAGTCAGACTTAGAAAAAATTCTGGCCTGCATGGGACTTTGAAAATTTTTGGCCAAGCGTCAGACTTAGAAAAAATTCTGGCCTGCTTGGGACTTTGAAATATTTCAGGCAGGCATCAGACTTAGAAAAATTCTGGCCAGCATGGGACTTAGAAAAAATTCTGGCCAGCATGGGACTTTGAAAATTTTCGGCCAGGCGTCAGACTTAGAAAAAATTCTGGCCAGCATGGGACTTAGAAAAAATTCTTGCCAGCATGGGACTTTGAAAATTTTCGGCCAGGCGTCAGACTTTGAAAAAATTCTGGCCAGCATGGGACTTTGAAAATTTTCGGCCAGGAGTCAGACTTAGAAAAAATTCTGGCCTGCTTGGGACTTTGAAATATTTCAGGCAGGCATCAGACTTAGAAAAAATTCTGGCCAGCATGGGACTTAGAAAAAATTCTGGCCAGCATGGGACTTTGAAAATTTTTGGCCAGGTGTCAGACTTAGAAAAAATTCTGACCAGCATGGGACTTTGTAAATTTTCGGCCCGGCGTCAGACTTAGAAAAAATTCTGGCCAGCATGGGACTTTGAAAAATTTCTGGCCAGCATGGGACTTTGAAATATTTCAGGCAGGTGTCAGACTTAGAAAAAATTCTGGCCAGCATGGGACTTTGAAAATTTTCGGCCAGGAGTCAGACTTAGAAAAAATTCTGGCCAGCATGGGACTTTGAAATATTTCAGGCAGGCGTCAGACTTAGAAAACATTCTGGCCAGCATGGGACTTAGAAAAAAATTCTGGCCAGCATGGGACTTTGAAAATTTTCGGCCAAGCGTCAGACTTAGAAAAAATTCTGGCCAGCATGGGACTTTGAACATTTTCAGCCAGGCATCAGACTTAGAAAAAATTCTGGCCAGCATGGGACTTTGAAAATTTTCGGCCAGGCGTCAGACTTAGAAAAAATTCTGGCCAGCATGGGACTTTGAAAAAATTCTGGCCAGCATGGGACTTTGAAAATTTTCGGCCAGGCATCAGACTTAGAAAAAATTCTGGCCTGCATGGGACTTTGAAATATTTCAGGCAGGTGTCAGACTTAGAAAAAATTCTGGCCAGCATGGGACTTTGAAAATTTTCGGCCAGGAGTCAGACTTAGAAAAAATTCTGGCCTGCATGGGACTTTGAAAATTTTTGGCCAAGCGTCAGACTTAGAAAAAATTCTGGCCAGCATGGGACTTTGAAAAAATTCTGGCCAGCATGGGACTTTGAAAATTTTCGGCCAGGCGTCAGACTTAGAAAAAATTCTGGCCTGCTTGGGACTTTGAAATATTTCAGGCAGGCATCAGACTTAGAAAAAATTCTGGCCAGCATGGGACTTTGAAAATTTTCAGCCAGGAGTCAGACTTAGAAAAAATTCTGGCCAGCATGGGACTTTGAAAATTTTCGGAGAGGCGTCAGACTTAGAAAAAATTCTGTCCAGCATGGGACTTTGAAAATTTTCAGCCAGGAGTCAGACTTAGAAAAAATTCTGGCCAGCATGGGACTTTGAAATATTTCAGGCAGGCGTCAGACTTAGAAAAAATTCTGGCCAGCATGGGACTTTGAAAATTTTTGGCCAGGCATCAGACTTAGAAAAAATTCTGGCCAGCATGGGACTTTGAAAAAATTCTGGCCAGCATGGGACTTTGAAAATTTTCAGCCAGGCATCAGACTTAGAAAAAATTCTGGCCAGCATGGGACTTTGAAAATGTTCGGCCAGGCGTCAGACTTAGAAAAAATTCTGGCCAGCATGGGACTTTGAAAAAATTCTGGCCAGCATGGGACTTTGAAAATTTTCAGCCAGGAGTCAGACTTAGAAAAAATTCTGGCCAGCATGGGACTTTGAAAATTTTCGGAGAGGCGTCAGACTTAGAAAAAATTCTGGCCAGCATGGGACTTTGAAAAAATTCTGGCCAGCATGGGACTTTGAAAATTTTCGGCCAGGCGTCAGACTTAGAAAAAATTCTGGCCAGCATGGGACTTTGAAATTTTTCGGCCAGGCATCAGACTTAGAAAAAATTCTGGCCAGCATGGGACTTTGAAAATTTTCAGGCAGGCATCAGACTTAGAAAAAATTCTGGCCTGCATGGGACTTTGAAAACTTTCGGCCAGGCGTCAGACTTAGAAAAAATTCTGGCCAGCATGGGACTTTGAAAAAATTCTGGCCAGCATGGGACTTTGAAAATTTTCAGCCAGGAGTCAGACTTAGAAAAAATTCTGGCCTGCTTGGGACTTTGAAATATTTCAGGCAGGCATCAGACTTAGAAAAAATTCTGGCCTGCATGGGACTTTGAAAACTTTCGGCCAGGCGTCAGACTTAGAAAAAATTCTGGCCAGCATGGGACTTTGAAAAAATTCTGGCCAGCATGGGACTTTGAAAATTTTCAGCCAGGAGTCAGACTTAGAAAAAATTCAGGCCTGCTTGGGACTTTGAAATATTTCAGGCAGGCATCAGACTTAGAAAAAAATCTGGCCAGCATGGGACTTTGTAAATTTTCGGCCCGGCGTCAGACTTAGAAAAAATTCTGGCCAGCATGGGACTTTGAAAAATTTCTGGCCAGGCGTCAGACTTAGAAAACATTCTGGCCAGCATGGGACTTAGAAAAAAATTCTGGCCAGCATGGGACTTTGAAAATTTTCGGCCAAGCGTTAGACTTAGAAAAAATTCTGGCCAGCATGGGATTTTGAACATTTTCAGCCAGGCATCAGACTTAGAAAAAATTCTGGCCAGCATGGGACTTTGAAGAAATTCTGGCCAGCATGGGACTTTGAAAATTTTCAGCCAGGCGTCAGACTTAGAAAAAATTCTGGCCAGCATGGGACTTTGAAAATTTTCGGCCAGGCGTCAGACTTAGAAAAAATTCTGGCCAGCATGGGACTTTGAAAAAATTCTGGCCAGCATGGGACTTTGAAAATTTTCGGCCAGGCATCAGACTTAGAAAAAATTCTGGCCTGCATGGGACTTTGAAATATTTCAGGCAGGTGTCAGACTTAGAAAAAATTCTGGCCAGCATGGGACTTTGAAAATTTTCGGCCAGGAGTCAGACTTAGAAAAAATTCTGGCCTGCATGGGACTTTGAAAATTTTTGGCCAAGCGTCAGACTTAGAAAAAATTCTGGCCAGCATGGGACTTTGAAAAAATTCTGGCCAGCATGGGACTTTGAAAATTTTCGGCCAGGCGTCAGACTTAGAAAAAATTCTGGCCTGCTTGGGACTTTGAAATATTTCAGGCAGGCATCAGACTTAGAAAAAATTCTGGCCAGCATGGGACTTTGAAAATTTTCAGCCAGGAGTCAGACTTAGAAAAAATTCTGGCCAGCATGGGACTTTGAAAATTTTCGGAGAGGCGTCAGACTTAGAAAAAATTCTGTCCAGCATGGGACTTTGAAAATTTTCAGCCAGGAGTCAGACTTAGAAAAAATTCTGGCCAGCATGGGACTTTGAAATATTTCAGGCAGGCGTCAGACTTAGAAAAAATTCTGGCCAGCATGGGACTTTGAAAATTTTTGGCCAGGCATCAGACTTAGAAAAAATTCTGGCCAGCATGGGACTTTGAAAAAATTCTGGCCAGCATGGGACTTTGAAAATTTTCAGCCAGGCATCAGACTTAGAAAAAATTCTGGCCAGCATGGGACTTTGAAAATGTTCGGCCAGGCGTCAGACTTAGAAAAAATTCTGGCCAGCATGGGACTTTGAAAAAATTCTGGCCAGCATGGGACTTTGAAAATTTTCAGCCAGGAGTCAGACTTAGAAAAAATTCTGGCCAGCATGGGACTTTGAAAATTTTCGGAGAGGCGTCAGACTTAGAAAAAATTCTGGCCAGCATGGGACTTTGAAAAAATTCTGGCCAGCATGGGACTTTGAAAATTTTCGGCCAGGCGTCAGACTTAGAAAAAATTCTGGCCAGCATGGGACTTTGAAATTTTTCGGCCAGGCATCAGACTTAGAAAAAATTCTGGCCAGCATGGGACTTTGAAAATTTTCAGGCAGGCATCAGACTTAGAAAAAATTCTGGCCTGCATGGGACTTTGAAAACTTTCGGCCAGGCGTCAGACTTAGAAAAAATTCTGGCCAGCATGGGACTTTGAAAAAATTCTGGCCAGCATGGGACTTTGAAAATTTTCAGCCAGGAGTCAGACTTAGAAAAAATTCTGGCCTGCTTGGGACTTTGAAATATTTCAGGCAGGCATCAGACTTAGAAAAAATTCTGGCCTGCATGGGACTTTGAAAACTTTCGGCCAGGCGTCAGACTTAGAAAAAATTCTGGCCAGCATGGGACTTTGAAAAAATTCTGGCCAGCATGGGACTTTGAAAATTTTCAGCCAGGAGTCAGACTTAGAAAAAATTCAGGCCTGCTTGGGACTTTGAAATATTTCAGGCAGGCATCAGACTTAGAAAAAAATCTGGCCAGCATGGGACTTTGTAAATTTTCGGCCCGGCGTCAGACTTAGAAAAAATTCTGGCCAGCATGGGACTTTGAAAAATTTCTGGCCAGGCGTCAGACTTAGAAAACATTCTGGCCAGCATGGGACTTAGAAAAAAATTTCTGGCCAGCATGGGACTTTGAAAATTTTCGGCCAAGCGTTAGACTTAGAAAAAATTCTGGCCAGCATGGGATTTTGAACATTTTCAGCCAGGCATCAGACTTAGAAAAAATTCTGGCCAGCATGGGACTTTGAAGAAATTCTGGCCAGCATGGGACTTTGAAAATTTTCAGCCAGGCGTCAGACTTAGAAAAAATTCTGGCCAGCATGGGACTTTGAAAATTTTCGGCCAGGCGTCAGACTTAGAAAAAATTCTGGCCAGCATGGGACTTTGAAAAAATTCTGGCCAGCATGGGACTTTGAAAATTTTCGGCCAGGCATCAGACTTAGAAAAAATTCTGGCCTGCATGGGACTTTGAAATATTTCAGGCAGGTGTCAGACTTAGAAAAAATTCTGGCCAGCATGGGACTTTGAAAATTTTCAGCCAGGCATCAGACTTAGAAAAAATTCTGGCCTGCATGGGACTTTGAAAATTTTCGGCCAGGCGTCAGACTTAGAAAAAATTCTGGCCAGCATGGGACTTTGAAAAATTCTGGCCAGGAGTCAGACTTAGAAAAAATTCTGGCCTGCATGGGACTTTGAAAATTTTTGGCCAAGCGTCAGACTTAGAAAAAATTCTGGCCAGCATGGGACTTTGAAAAAATTCTGGCCAGCATGGGACTTTGAAAATTTTCGGCCAGGCGTCAGACTTAGAAAAAATTCTGGCCTGCTTGGGACTTTGAAATATTTCAGGCAGGCATCAGACTTAGAAAAAATTCTGGCCAGCATGGGACTTAGAAAAAATTCTGGCCAGCATGGGACTTTGAAAAATTCTGGCCAGGAGTCAGACTTAGAAAAAATTCTGGCCAGCATGGGACTTTGAAAATTTTCGGCCAGGAGTCAGGCTTAGAAAAAATTCTGGCCTGCATGGGACTTTGAAAATTTTTGGCCAAGCGTCAGACTTAGAAAAAATTCTGGCCTGCTTGGGACTTTGAAATATTTCAGGCAGGCATCAGACTTAGAAAAAATTCTGGCCTGCTTGGGACTTTGAAATATTTCAGGCAGGCATCAGACTTAGAAAAAATTCTGGCCAGCATGGGACTTAGAAAAAATTCTGGCCAGCATGGGACTTTGAAAAAATTCTGGCCAGCATGGGACTTTGAAAATTTTCGGCCAGCATGGGACTTTGAAAATTTTCGGCCAGGCGTCAGACTTAGAAAAAATTCTGGCCTGCTTGGGACTTTGAAATATTTCAGGCAGGCATCAGACTTAGAAAAAATTCTGGCCAGCATGGGACTTAGAAAAAATTCTGGCCAGCATGGGACTTAGAAAAAATTCTGGCCAGCATGGGACTTAGAAAAAATTCTGGCCAGCATGGGACTTTGAAAATTTTCGGCCAGGCGTCAGACTTAGAAAAAAATCTGGCCAGCATGGGACTTAGAAAAAATTCTGGCCAGCATGGGACTTTGAAAATTTTCGGCCAGGCGTCAGACTTTGAAAAAATTCTGGCCAGCATGGGACTTTGAAAATTTTCGGCCAGGAGTCAGACTTAGAAAAAATTCTGGCCTGCTTGGGACTTTGAAATATTTCAGGCAGGCATCAGACTTAGAAAAAATTCTGACCAGCATGGGACTTTGTAAATTTTCGGCCCGGCGTCAGACTTAGAAAAAATTCTGGCCAGCATGGGACTTTGAAAAATTTCTGGCCAGCATGGGACTTTGAAAATTTTCAGCCAGGCATCAGACTTAGAAAAAATTCTGGCCAGCATGGGACTTTGAAAAAATTCTGGCCTGCATGGGACTTTGAAATATTTCAGGCAGGTGTCAGACTTAGAAAAAATTCTGGCCAGCATGGGACTTTGAAAAATTCTGGCCAGGAGTCAGACTTAGAAAAAATTCTGGCCAGCATGGGACTTTGAAAATTTTCGGCCAGGAGTCAGACTTAGAAAAAATTCTGGCCTGCATGGGACTTTGAAAATTTTTGGCCAAGCGTCAGACTTAGAAAAAATTCTGGCCTGCTTGGGACTTTGAAATATTTCAGGCAGGCATCAGACTTAGAAAAATTCTGGCCAGCATGGGACTTAGAAAAAATTCTGGCCAGCATGGGACTTTGAAAATTTTCGGCCAGGCGTCAGACTTAGAAAAAATTCTGGCCAGCATGGGACTTAGAAAAAATTCTTGCCAGCATGGGACTTTGAAAATTTTCGGCCAGGCGTCAGACTTTGAAAAAATTCTGGCCAGCATGGGACTTTGAAAATTTTCGGCCAGGAGTCAGACTTAGAAAAAATTCTGGCCTGCTTGGGACTTTGAAATATTTCAGGCAGGCATCAGACTTAGAAAAAATTCTGGCCAGCATGGGACTTAGAAAAAATTCTGGCCAGCATGGGACTTTGAAAATTTTTGGCCAGGTGTCAGACTTAGAAAAAATTCTGACCAGCATGGGACTTTGTAAATTTTCGGCCCGGCGTCAGACTTAGAAAAAATTCTGGCCAGCATGGGACTTTGAAAAATTTCTGGCCAGCATGGGACTTTGAAATATTTCAGGCAGGTGTCAGACTTAGAAAAAATTCTGGCCAGCATGGGACTTTGAAAATTTTCGGCCAGGAGTCAGACTTAGAAAAAATTCTGGCCAGCATGGGACTTTGAAATATTTCAGGCAGGCGTCAGACTTAGAAAACATTCTGGCCAGCATGGGACTTAGAAAAAAATTCTGGCCAGCATGGGACTTTGAAAATTTTCGGCCAAGCGTCAGACTTAGAAAAAATTCTGGCCAGCATGGGACTTTGAACATTTTCAGCCAGGCATCAGACTTAGAAAAAATTCTGGCCAGCATGGGACTTTGAAAATTTTCGGCCAGGCGTCAGACTTAGAAAAAATTCTGGCCAGCATGGGACTTTGAAAAAATTCTGGCCAGCATGGGACTTTGAAAATTTTCGGCCAGGCATCAGACTTAGAAAAAATTCTGGCCTGCATGGGACTTTGAAATATTTCAGGCAGGTGTCAGACTTAGAAAAAATTCTGGCCAGCATGGGACTTTGAAAATTTTCGGCCAGGAGTCAGACTTAGAAAAAATTCTGGCCTGCATGGGACTTTGAAAATTTTTGGCCAAGCGTCAGACTTAGAAAAAATTCTGGCCAGCATGGGACTTTGAAAAAATTCTGGCCAGCATGGGACTTTGAAAATTTTCGGCCAGGCGTCAGACTTAGAAAAAATTCTGGCCTGCTTGGGACTTTGAAATATTTCAGGCAGGCATCAGACTTAGAAAAAATTCTGGCCAGCATGGGACTTTGAAAATTTTCAGCCAGGAGTCAGACTTAGAAAAAATTCTGGCCAGCATGGGACTTTGAAAATTTTCGGAGAGGCGTCAGACTTAGAAAAAATTCTGTCCAGCATGGGACTTTGAAAATTTTCAGCCAGGAGTCAGACTTAGAAAAAATTCTGGCCAGCATGGGACTTTGAAATATTTCAGGCAGGCGTCAGACTTAGAAAAAATTCTGGCCAGCATGGGACTTTGAAAATTTTTGGCCAGGCATCAGACTTAGAAAAAATTCTGGCCAGCATGGGACTTTGAAAAAATTCTGGCCAGCATGGGACTTTGAAAATTTTCAGCCAGGCATCAGACTTAGAAAAAATTCTGGCCAGCATGGGACTTTGAAAATGTTCGGCCAGGCGTCAGACTTAGAAAAAATTCTGGCCAGCATGGGACTTTGAAAAAATTCTGGCCAGCATGGGACTTTGAAAATTTTCAGCCAGGAGTCAGACTTAGAAAAAATTCTGGCCAGCATGGGACTTTGAAAATTTTCGGAGAGGCGTCAGACTTAGAAAAAATTCTGGCCAGCATGGGACTTTGAAAAAATTCTGGCCAGCATGGGACTTTGAAAATTTTCGGCCAGGCGTCAGACTTAGAAAAAATTCTGGCCAGCATGGGACTTTGAAATTTTTCGGCCAGGCATCAGACTTAGAAAAAATTCTGGCCAGCATGGGACTTTGAAAATTTTCAGGCAGGCATCAGACTTAGAAAAAATTCTGGCCTGCATGGGACTTTGAAAACTTTTGGCCAGGCGTCAGACTTAGAAAAAATTCTGGCCAGCATGGGACTTTGAAAAAATTCTGGCCAGCATGGGACTTTGAAAATTTTCAGCCAGGAGTCAGACTTAGAAAAAATTCTGGCCTGCTTGGGACTTTGAAATATTTCAGGCAGGCATCAGACTTAGAAAAAATTCTGGCCTGCATGGGACTTTGAAAACTTTCGGCCAGGCGTCAGACTTAGAAAAAATTCTGGCCAGCATGGGACTTTGAAAAAATTCTGGCCAGCATGGGACTTTGAAAATTTTCAGCCAGGAGTCAGACTTAGAAAAAATTCAGGCCTGCTTGGGACTTTGAAATATTTCAGGCAGGCATCAGACTTAGAAAAAAATCTGGCCAGCATGGGACTTTGTAAATTTTCGGCCCGGCGTCAGACTTAGAAAAAATTCTGGCCAGCATGGGACTTTGAAAAATTTCTGGCCAGGCGTCAGACTTAGAAAACATTCTGGCCAGCATGGGACTTAGAAAAAAATTCTGGCCAGCATGGGACTTTGAAAATTTTCGGCCAAGCGTTAGACTTAGAAAAAATTCTGGCCAGCATGGGATTTTGAACATTTTCAGCCAGGCATCAGACTTAGAAAAAATTCTGGCCAGCATGGGACTTTGAAGAAATTCTGGCCAGCATGGGACTTTGAAAATTTTCAGCCAGGCGTCAGACTTAGAAAAAATTCTGGCCAGCATGGGACTTTGAAAATTTTCGGCCAGGCGTCAGACTTAGAAAAAATTCTGGCCAGCATGGGACTTTGAAAAATTCTGGCCAGGAGTCAGACTTAGAAAAAATTCTGGCCTGCATGGGACTTTGAAAATTTTTGGCCAAGCGTCAGACTTAGAAAAAATTCTGGCCAGCATGGGACTTTGAAAAAATTCTGGCCAGCATGGGACTTTGAAAATTTTCGGCCAGCATGGGACTTTGAAAATTTTCGGCCAGGCGTCAGACTTAGAAAAAATTCTGGCCTGCTTGGGACTTTGAAATATTTCAGGCAGGCATCAGACTTAGAAAAAATTCTGGCCAGCATGGGACTTAGAAAAAATTCTGGCCAGCATGGGACTTAGAAAAAATTCTGGCCAGCATGGGACTTAGAAAAAATTCTGGCCAGCATGGGACTTTGAAAATTTTCGGCCAGGCGTCAGACTTAGAAAAAAATCTGGCCAGCATGGGACTTAGAAAAAATTCTGGCCAGCATGGGACTTTGAAAATTTTCGGCCAGGCGTCAGACTTTGAAAAAATTCTGGCCAGCATGGGACTTTGAAAATTTTCGGCCAGGAGTCAGACTTAGAAAAAATTCTGGCCTGCTTGGGACTTTGAAATATTTCAGGCAGGCATCAGACTTAGAAAAAATTCTGACCAGCATGGGACTTTGTAAATTTTCGGCCCGGCGTCAGACTTAGAAAAAATTCTGGCCAGCATGGGACTTTGAAAAATTTCTGGCCAGCATGGGACTTTGAAAATTTTCAGCCAGGCATCAGACTTAGAAAAAATTCTGGCCAGCATGGGACTTTGAAAAAATTCTGGCCTGCATGGGACTTTGAAATATTTCAGGCAGGTGTCAGACTTAGAAAAAATTCTGGCCAGCATGGGACTTTGAAAATTTTCAGCCAGGCATCAGACTTAGAAAAAATTCTGGCCAGCATGGGACTTTGAAAAATTCTGGCCAGGAGTCAGACTTAGAAAAAATTCTGGCCAGCATGGGACTTTGAAAATTTTCGGCCAGGAGTCAGACTTAGAAAAAATTCTGGCCTGCATGGGACTTTGAAAATTTTTGGCCAAGCGTCAGACTTAGAAAAAATTCTGGCCTGCTTGGGACTTTGAAATATTTCAGGCAGGCATCAGACTTAGAAAAATTCTGGCCAGCATGGGACTTAGAAAAAATTCTGGCCAGCATGGGACTTTGAAAATTTTCGGCCAGGCGTCAGACTTAGAAAAAATTCTGGCCAGCATGGGACTTAGAAAAAATTCTTGCCAGCATGGGACTTTGAAAATTTTCGGCCAGGCGTCAGACTTTGAAAAAATTCTGGCCAGCATGGGACTTTGAAAATTTTCGGCCAGGAGTCAGACTTAGAAAAAATTCTGGCCTGCTTGGGACTTTGAAATATTTCAGGCAGGCATCAGACTTAGAAAAAATTCTGGCCAGCATGGGACTTAGAAAAAATTCTGGCCAGCATGGGACTTTGAAAATTTTTGGCCAGGTGTCAGACTTAGAAAAAATTCTGACCAGCATGGGACTTTGTAAATTTTCGGCCCGGCGTCAGACTTAGAAAAAATTCTGGCCAGCATGGGACTTTGAAAAATTTCTGGCCAGCATGGGACTTTGAAATATTTCAGGCAGGTGTCAGACTTAGAAAAAATTCTGGCCAGCATGGGACTTTGAAAATTTTCGGCCAGGAGTCAGACTTAGAAAAAATTCTGGCCAGCATGGGACTTTGAAATATTTCAGGCAGGCGTCAGACTTAGAAAACATTCTGGCCAGCATGGGACTTAGAAAAAAATTCTGGCCAGCATGGGACTTTGAAAATTTTCGGCCAAGCGTCAGACTTAGAAAAAATTCTGGCCAGCATGGGACTTTGAACATTTTCAGCCAGGCATCAGACTTAGAAAAAATTCTGGCCAGCATGGGACTTTGAAAATTTTCGGCCAGGCGTCAGACTTAGAAAAAATTCTGGCCAGCATGGGACTTTGAAAAAATTCTGGCCAGCATGGGACTTTGAAAATTTTCGGCCAGGCATCAGACTTAGAAAAAATTCTGGCCTGCATGGGACTTTGAAATATTTCAGGCAGGTGTCAGACTTAGAAAAAATTCTGGCCAGCATGGGACTTTGAAAATTTTCGGCCAGGAGTCAGACTTAGAAAAAATTCTGGCCTGCATGGGACTTTGAAAATTTTTGGCCAAGCGTCAGACTTAGAAAAAATTCTGGCCAGCATGGGACTTTGAAAAAATTCTGGCCAGCATGGGACTTTGAAAATTTTCGGCCAGGCGTCAGACTTAGAAAAAATTCTGGCCTGCTTGGGACTTTGAAATATTTCAGGCAGGCATCAGACTTAGAAAAAATTCTGGCCAGCATGGGACTTTGAAAATTTTCAGCCAGGAGTCAGACTTAGAAAAAATTCTGGCCAGCATGGGACTTTGAAAATTTTCGGAGAGGCGTCAGACTTAGAAAAAATTCTGTCCAGCATGGGACTTTGAAAATTTTCAGCCAGGAGTCAGACTTAGAAAAAATTCTGGCCAGCATGGGACTTTGAAATATTTCAGGCAGGCGTCAGACTTAGAAAAAATTCTGGCCAGCATGGGACTTTGAAAATTTTTGGCCAGGCATCAGACTTAGAAAAAATTCTGGCCAGCATGGGACTTTGAAAAAATTCTGGCCAGCATGGGACTTTGAAAATTTTCAGCCAGGCATCAGACTTAGAAAAAATTCTGGCCAGCATGGGACTTTGAAAATGTTCGGCCAGGCGTCAGACTTAGAAAAAATTCTGGCCAGCATGGGACTTTGAAAAAATTCTGGCCAGCATGGGACTTTGAAAATTTTCAGCCAGGAGTCAGACTTAGAAAAAATTCTGGCCAGCATGGGACTTTGAAATTTTTCGGAGAGGCGTCAGACTTAGAAAAAATTCTGGCCAGCATGGGACTTTGAAAAAATTCTGGCCAGCATGGGACTTTGAAAATTTTCGGCCAGGCGTCAGACTTAGAAAAAATTCTGGCCAGCATGGGACTTTGAAATTTTTCGGCCAGGCATCAGACTTAGAAAAAATTCTGGCCAGCATGGGACTTTGAAAATTTTCAGGCAGGCATCAGACTTAGAAAAAATTCTGGCCTGCATGGGACTTTGAAAACTTTCGGCCAGGCGTCAGACTTAGAAAAAATTCTGGCCAGCATGGGACTTTGAAAAAATTCTGGCCAGCATGGGACTTTGAAAATTTTCAGCCAGGAGTCAGACTTAGAAAAAATTCTGGCCTGCTTGGGACTTTGAAATATTTCAGGCAGGCATCAGACTTAGAAAAAATTCTGGCCTGCATGGGACTTTGAAAACTTTCGGCCAGGCGTCAGACTTAGAAAAAATTCTGGCCAGCATGGGACTTTGAAAAAATTCTGGCCAGCATGGGACTTTGAAAATTTTCAGCCAGGAGTCAGACTTAGAAAAAATTCAGGCCTGCTTGGGACTTTGAAATATTTCAGGCAGGCATCAGACTTAGAAAAAAATCTGGCCAGCATGGGACTTTGTAAATTTTCGGCCCGGCGTCAGACTTAGAAAAAATTCTGGCCAGCATGGGACTTTGAAAAATTTCTGGCCAGGCGTCAGACTTAGAAAACATTCTGGCCAGCATGGGACTTAGAAAAAAATTTCTGGCCAGCATGGGACTTTGAAAATTTTCGGCCAAGCGTTAGACTTAGAAAAAATTCTGGCCAGCATGGGATTTTGAACATTTTCAGCCAGGCATCAGACTTAGAAAAAATTCTGGCCAGCATGGGACTTTGAAGAAATTCTGGCCAGCATGGGACTTTGAAAATTTTCAGCCAGGCGTCAGACTTAGAAAAAATTCTGGCCAGCATGGGACTTTGAAAATTTTCGGCCAGGCGTCAGACTTAGAAAAAATTCTGGCCAGCATGGGACTTTGAAAAAATTCTGGCCAGCATGGGACTTTGAAAATTTTCGGCCAGGCATCAGACTTAGAAAAAATTCTGGCCTGCATGGGACTTTGAAATATTTCAGGCAGGTGTCAGACTTAGAAAAAATTCTGGCCAGCATGGGACTTTGAAAATTTTCAGCCAGGCATCAGACTTAGAAAAAATTCTGGCCTGCATGGGACTTTGAAAATTTTCGGCCAGGCGTCAGACTTAGAAAAAATTCTGGCCAGCATGGGACTTTGAAAAATTCTGGCCAGGAGTCAGACTTAGAAAAAATTCTGGCCTGCATGGGACTTTGAAAATTTTTGGCCAAGCGTCAGACTTAGAAAAAATTCTGGCCAGCATGGGACTTTGAAAAAATTCTGGCCAGCATGGGACTTTGAAAATTTTCGGCCAGGCGTCAGACTTAGAAAAAATTCTGGCCTGCTTGGGACTTTGAAATATTTCAGGCAGGCATCAGACTTAGAAAAAATTCTGGCCAGCATGGGACTTAGAAAAAATTCTGGCCAGCATGGGACTTTGAAAAATTCTGGCCAGGAGTCAGACTTAGAAAAAATTCTGGCCAGCATGGGACTTTGAAAATTTTCGGCCAGGAGTCAGGCTTAGAAAAAATTCTGGCCTGCATGGGACTTTGAAAATTTTTGGCCAAGCGTCAGACTTAGAAAAAATTCTGGCCTGCTTGGGACTTTGAAATATTTCAGGCAGGCATCAGACTTAGAAAAAATTCTGGCCTGCTTGGGACTTTGAAATATTTCAGGCAGGCATCAGACTTAGAAAAAATTCTGGCCAGCATGGGACTTAGAAAAAATTCTGGCCAGCATGGGACTTTGAAAATTTTCGGCCAGGCGTCAGACTTAGAAAAAAATCTGGCCAGCATGGGACTTAGAAAAAATTCTGGCCAGCATGGGACTTTGAAAATTTTCGGCCAGGCGTCAGACTTTGAAAAAATTCTGGCCAGCATGGGACTTTGAAAATTTTCGGCCAGGAGTCAGACTTAGAAAAAATTCTGGCCTGCTTGGGACTTTGAAATATTTCAGGCAGGCATCAGACTTAGAAAAAATTCTGGCCAGCATGGGACTTAGAAAAAATTCTGGCCAGCATGGGCCTTTGAAAAAATTCTGGCCAGCATGGGACTTTGAAAATTTTCGGCCAGGCGTCAGACTTAGAAAAAATTCTGACCAGCATGGGACTTTGTAAATTTTCGGCCCGGCGTCAGACTTAGAAAAAATTCTGGCCAGCATGGGACTTTGAAAAATTCTGGCCAGGAGTCAGACTTAGAAAAAATTCTGGCCAGCATGGGACTTTGAAAATTTTCGGCCAGGAGTCAGGCTTAGAAAAAATTCTGGCCTGCATGGGACTTTGAAAATTTTTGGCCAAGCGTCAGACTTAGAAAAAATTCTGGCCTGCTTGGGACTTTGAAATATTTCAGGCAGGCATCAGACTTAGAAAAAATTCTGGCCAGCATGGGACTTAGAAAAAATTCTGGCCAGCATGGGACTTTGAAAATTTTCGGCCAGGCGTCAGACTTAGAAAAAATTCTGGCCTGCTTGGGACTTTGAAATATTTCAGGCAGGCATCAGACTTAGAAAAAATTCTGGCCAGCATGGGACTTAGAAAAAATTCTGGCCAGCATGGGACTTTGAAAATTTTCGGCCAGGCGTCAGACTTAGAAAAAATTCTGGCCAGCATGGGACTTTGAAAATTTTCGGCCAGGCGTCAGACTTTGAAAAAATTCTGGCCAGCATGGGACTTTGAAAATTTTCGGCCAGGAGTCAGACTTAGAAAAAATTCTGGCCTGCTTGGGACTTTGAAATATTTCAGGCAGGCATCAGACTTAGAAAAAATTCTGGCCAGCATGGGACTTAGAAAAAATTCTGGCCAGCATGGGCCTTTGAAAAAATTCTGGCCAGCATGGGACTTTGAAAATTTTCGGCCAGGCGTCAGACTTAGAAAAAATTCTGACCAGCATGGGACTTTGTAAATTTTCGGCCCGGCGTCAGACTTAGAAAAAATTCTGGCCAGCATGGGACTTTGAAAAATTTCTGGCCAGCATGGGACTTTGAAAATTTTCGGCCAGGCGTCAGACTTAGAAAAAATTCTGGCCAGCATGGGACTTTGAAAAATTCTGGCCAGGAGTCAGACTTAGAAAAAATTCTGGCCTGCATGGGACTTTGAAAATTTTTGGCCAAGCGTCAGACTTAGAAAAATTTCTGGCCAGCATGGGACTTTGAAAATTTTCGGCCAGGCGTCAGACTTAGAAAAAATTCTGGCCAGCATGGGACTTTGAAAAATTCTGGCCAGGAGTCAGACTTAGAAAAAATTCTGGCCTGCATGGGACTTTGAAAATTTTTGGCCAAGCGTCAGACTTAGAAAAAATTCTGGCCAGCATGGGACTTTGAAAAAATTCTGGCCAGCATGGGACTTTGAAAATTTTCGGCCAGGCTTCAGACTTAGAAAAAATTCTGGCCTGCTTGGGACTTTGAAATATTTCAGGCAGGCATCAGACTTAGAAAAAATTCTGGCCAGCATGGGACTTTGAAAAATTCTGGCCAGGAGTCAGACTTAGAAAAAATTCTGGCCAGCATGGGACTTTGAAAATTTTCGGCCAGGAGTCAGGCTTAGAAAAAATTCTGGCCTGCATGGGACTTTGAAAATTTTTGGCCAAGCGTCAGACTTAGAAAAAATTCTGGCCTGCTTGGGACTTTGAAATATTTCAGGCAGGCATCAGACTTAGAAAAAATTCTGGCCAGCATGGGACTTAGAAAAAATTCTGGCCAGCATGGGACTTTGAAAATTTTCGGCCAGGCGTCAGACTTAGAAAAAATTCTGGCCTGCTTGGGACTTTGAAATATTTCAGGCAGGCATCAGACTTAGAAAAAATTCTGGCCAGCATGGGACTTAGAAAAAATTCTGGCCAGCATGGGACTTTGAAAATTTTCGGCCAGGCGTCAGACTTAGAAAAAAATCTGGCCAGCATGGGACTTAGAAAAAATTCTGTCCAGCATGGGACTTTGAAAATTTTCGGCCAGGCGTCAGACTTTGAAAAAATTCTGGCCAGCATGGGACTTTGAAAATTTTCGGCCAGGAGTCAGACTTAGAAAAAATTCTGGCCTGCTTGGGACTTTGAAATATTTCAGGCAGGCATCAGACTTAGAAAAAATTCTGGCCAGCATGGGACTTAGAAAAAATTCTGGCCAGCATGGGCCTTTGAAAAAATTCTGGCCAGCATGGGACTTTGAAAATTTTCGGCCAGGCGTCAGACTTAGAAAAAATTCTGACCAGCATGGGACTTTGTAAATTTTCGGCCCGGCGTCAGACTTAGAAAAAATTCTGGCCAGCATGGGACTTTGAAAAATTTCTGGCCAGCATGGGACTTTGAAAATTTTCAGCCAGGCATCAGACTTAGAAAAAATTCTGGCCAGCATGGGACTTTGAAAAAATTCGGGCCTGCATGGGACTGAAATATTTCAGGCAGGTGTCAGACTTAGAAAAAATTCTGGCCAGCATGGGACTTTGAAAATTTTCAGCCAGGCATCAGACTTAGAAAAAATTCTGGCCAGCATGGGACTTTGAAAAATTCTGGCCAGGAGTCAGACTTAGAAAAAATTCTGGCCAGCATGGGACTTTGAAAATTTTCGGCCAGGAGTCAGACTTAGAAAAAATTCTGGCCTGCATGGGACTTTGAAAATTTTTGGCCAAGCGTCAGACTTAGAAAAAATTCTGGCCTGCTTGGGACTTTGAAATATTTCAGGCAGGCATCAGACTTAGAAAAATTCTGGCCAGCATGGGACTTAGAAAAAATTCTGGCCAGCATGGGACTTTGAAAATTTTCGGCCAGGCGTCAGACTTAGAAAAAATTCTGGCCAGCATGGGACTTAGAAAAAATTCTTGCCAGCATGGGACTTTGAAAATTTTCGGCCAGGCGTCAGACTTTGAAAAAATTCTGGCCAGCATGGGACTTTGAAAATTTTCGGCCAGGAGTCAGACTTAGAAAAAATTCTGGCCTGCTTGGGACTTTGAAATATTTCAGGCAGGCATCAGACTTAGAAAAAATTCTGGCCAGCATGGGACTTAGAAAAAATTCTGGCCAGCATGGGACTTTGAAAATTTTTGGCCAGGTGTCAGACTTAGAAAAAATTCTGACCAGCATGGGACTTTGTAAATTTTCGGCCCGGCGTCAGACTTAGAAAAAATTCTGGCCAGCATGGGACTTTGAAAAATTTCTGGCCAGCATGGGACTTTGAAATATTTCAGGCAGGTGTCAGACTTAGAAAAAATTCTGGCCAGCATGGGACTTTGAAAATTTTCGGCCAGGAGTCAGACTTAGAAAAAATTCTGGCCAGCATGGGACTTTGAAATATTTCAGGCAGGCGTCAGACTTAGAAAACATTCTGGCCAGCATGGGACTTAGAAAAAAATTCTGGCCAGCATGGGACTTTGAAAATTTTCGGCCAAGCGTCAGACTTAGAAAAAATTCTGGCCAGCATGGGACTTTGAAAATTTTCGGCCAGGCGTCAGACTTAGAAAAAATTCTGGCCAGCATGGGACTTTGAAAATTTTCGGCCAGGCATCAGGCTTAGAAAAAATTCTGGCCTGCATGGGACTTTGAAATATTTCAGGCAGGTGTCAGACTTAGAAAAAATTCTGGCCAGCATGGGACTTTGAAAATTTTCGGCCAGGAGTCAGACTTAGAAAAAATTCTGGCCTGCATGGGACTTTGAAAATTTTTGGCCAAGCGTCAGACTTAGAAAAAATTCTGGCCAGCATGGGACTTTGAAAAAATTCTGGCCAGCATGGGACTTTGAAAATTTTCGGCCAGGCGTCAGACTTAGAAAAAATTCTGGCCTGCTTGGGACTTTGAAATATTTCAGGCAGGCGTCAGACTTAGAAAAAATTCTGGCCAGCATGGGACTTTGAAAATTTTTGGCCAGGCATCAGACTTAGAAAAAATTCTGGCCAGCATGGGACTTTGAAAAAATTCTGGCCAGCATGGGACTTTGAAAATTTTCAGCCAGGCATCAGACTTAGAAAAAATTCTGGCCAGCATGGGACTTTGAAAATGTTCGGCCAGGCGTCAGACTTAGAAAAAATTCTGGCCAGCATGGGACTTTGAAAAAATTCTGGCCAGCATGGGACTTTGAAAATTTTCAGCCAGGAGTCAGACTTAGAAAAAATTCTGGCCAGCATGGGACTTTGAAAATTTTCGGAGAGGCGTCAGACTTAGAAAAAATTCTGGCCAGCATGGGACTTTGAAAAAATTCTGGCCAGCATGGGACTTTGAAAATTTTCGGCCAGGCGTCAGACTTAGAAAAAATTCTGGCCAGCATGGGACTTTGAAAAAATTCTGGCCAGCATGGGACTTTGAAAATTTTCGGCCAGGCATCAGACTTAGAAAAAATTCTGGCCTGCATGGGACTTTGAAATATTTCAGGCAGGTGTCAGACTTAGAAAAAATTCTGGCCAGCATGGGACTTTGAAAATTTTCAGCCAGGCATCAGACTTAGAAAAAATTCTGGCCTGCATGGGACTTTGAAAATTTTCGGCCAGGCGTCAGACTTAGAAAAAATTCTGGCCAGCATGGGACTTTGAAAAATTCTGGCCAGGAGTCAGACTTAGAAAAAATTCTGGCCTGCATGGGACTTTGAAAATTTTTGGCCAAGCGTCAGACTTAGAAAAAATTCTGGCCAGCATGGGACTTTGAAAAAATTCTGGCCAGCATGGGACTTTGAAAATTTTCGGCCAGGCGTCAGACTTAGAAAAAATTCTGGCCTGCTTGGGACTTTGAAATATTTCAGGCAGGCATCAGACTTAGAAAAAATTCTGGCCAGCATGGGACTTAGAAAAAATTCTGGCCAGCATGGGACTTTGAAAAATTCTGGCCAGGAGTCAGACTTAGAAAAAATTCTGGCCAGCATGGGACTTTGAAAATTTTCGGCCAGGAGTCAGGCTTAGAAAAAATTCTGGCCTGCATGGGACTTTGAAAATTTTTGGCCAAGCGTCAGACTTAGAAAAAATTCTGGCCTGCTTGGGACTTTGAAATATTTCAGGCAGGCATCAGACTTAGAAAAAATTATGGCCTGCTTGGGACTTTGAAATATTTCAGGCAGGCATCAGACTTAGAAAAAATTCTGGCCAGCATGGGACTTAGAAAAAATTCTGGCCAGCATGGGACTTTGAAAATTTTCGGCCAGGCGTCAGACTTAGAAAAAAATCTGGCCAGCATGGGACTTAGAAAAAATTCTGGCCAGCATGGGACTTTGAAAATTTTCGGCCAGGCGTCAGACTTTGAAAAAATTCTGGCCAGCATGGGACTTTGAAAATTTTCGGCCAGGAGTCAGACTTAGAAAAAATTCTGGCCTGCTTGGGACTTTGAAATATTTCAGGCAGGCATCAGACTTAGAAAAAATTCTGGCCAGCATGGGACTTAGAAAAAATTCTGGCCAGCATGGGCCTTTGAAAAAATTCTGGCCAGCATGGGACTTTGAAAATTTTCGGCCAGGCGTCAGACTTAGAAAAAATTCTGACCAGCATGGGACTTTGTAAATTTTCGGCCCGGCGTCAGACTTAGAAAAAATTCTGGCCAGCATGGGACTTTGAAAAATTCTGGCCAGGAGTCAGACTTAGAAAAAATTCTGGCCAGCATGGGACTTTGAAAATTTTCGGCCAGGAGTCAGGCTTAGAAAAAATTCTGGCCTGCATGGGACTTTGAAAATTTTTGGCCAAGCGTCAGACTTAGAAAAAATTCTGGCCTGCTTGGGACTTTGAAATATTTCAGGCAGGCATCAGACTTAGAAAAAATTCTGGCCAGCATGGGACTTAGAAAAAATTCTGGCCAGCATGGGACTTTGAAAATTTTCGGCCAGGCGTCAGACTTAGAAAAAATTCTGGCCTGCTTGGGACTTTGAAATATTTCAGGCAGGCATCAGACTTAGAAAAAATTCTGGCCAGCATGGGACTTAGAAAAAATTCTGGCCAGCATGGGACTTTGAAAATTTTCGGCCAGGCGTCAGACTTAGAAAAAATTCTGGCCAGCATGGGACTTTGAAAATTTTCGGCCAGGCGTCAGACTTTGAAAAAATTCTGGCCAGCATGGGACTTTGAAAATTTTCGGCCAGGAGTCAGACTTAGAAAAAATTCTGGCCTGCTTGGGACTTTGAAATATTTCAGGCAGGCATCAGACTTAGAAAAAATTCTGGCCAGCATGGGACTTAGAAAAAATTCTGGCCAGCATGGGCCTTTGAAAAAATTCTGGCCAGCATGGGACTTTGAAAATTTTCGGCCAGGCGTCAGACTTAGAAAAAATTCTGACCAGCATGGGACTTTGTAAATTTTCGGCCCGGCGTCAGACTTAGAAAAAATTCTGGCCAGCATGGGACTTTGAAAAATTTCTGGCCAGCATGGGACTTTGAAAATTTTCGGCCAGGCGTCAGACTTAGAAAAAATTCTGGCCAGCATGGGACTTTGAAAAATTCTGGCCAGGAGTCAGACTTAGAAAAAATTCTGGCCTGCATGGGACTTTGAAAATTTTTGGCCAAGCGTCAGACTTAGAAAAATTTCTGGCCAGCATGGGACTTTGAAAATTTTCGGCCAGGCGTCAGACTTAGAAAAAATTCTGGCCAGCATGGGACTTTGAAAAATTCTGGCCAGGAGTCAGACTTAGAAAAAATTCTGGCCTGCATGGGACTTTGAAAATTTTTGGCCAAGCGTCAGACTTAGAAAAAATTCTGGCCAGCATGGGACTTTGAAAAAATTCTGGCCAGCATGGGACTTTGAAAATTTTCGGCCAGGCGTCAGACTTAGAAAAAATTCTGGCCTGCTTGGGACTTTGAAATATTTCAGGCAGGCATCAGACTTAGAAAAAATTCTGGCCAGCATGGGACTTAGAAAAAATTCTGGCCAGCATGGGACTTTGAAAAATTCTGGCCAGGAGTCAGACTTAGAAAAAATTCTGGCCAGCATGGGACTTTGAAAATTTTCGGCCAGGAGTCAGGCTTAGAAAAAATTCTGGCCTGCATGGGACTTTGAAAATTTTTGGCCAAGCGTCAGACTTAGAAAAAATTCTGGCCTGCTTGGGACTTTGAAATATTTCAGGCAGGCATCAGACTTAGAAAAAATTCTGGCCAGCATGGGACTTAGAAAAAATTCTGGCCAGCATGGGACTTTGAAAATTTTCGGCCAGGCGTCAGACTTAGAAAAAATTCTGGCCTGCTTGGGACTTTGAAATATTTCAGGCAGGCATCAGACTTAGAAAAAATTCTGGCCAGCATGGGACTTAGAAAAAATTCTGGCCAGCATGGGACTTTGAAAATTTTCGGCCAGGCGTCAGACTTAGAAAAAAATCTGGCCAGCATGGGACTTAGAAAAAATTCTGGCCAGCATGGGACTTTGAAAATTTTCGGCCAGGCGTCAGACTTTGAAAAAATTCTGGCCAGCATGGGACTTTGAAAATTTTCGGCCAGGAGTCAGACTTAGAAAAAATTCTGGCCTGCTTGGGACTTTGAAATATTTCAGGCAGGCATCAGACTTAGAAAAAATTCTGGCCAGCATGGGACTTAGAAAAAATTCTGGCCAGCATGGGCCTTTGAAAAAATTCTGGCCAGCATGGGACTTTGAAAATTTTCGGCCAGGCGTCAGACTTAGAAAAAATTCTGACCAGCATGGGACTTTGTAAATTTTCGGCCCGGCGTCAGACTTAGAAAAAATTCTGGCCAGCATGGGACTTTGAAAAATTTCTGGCCAGCATGGGACTTTGAAAATTTTCAGCCAGGCATCAGACTTAGAAAAAATTCTGGCCAGCATGGGACTTTGAAAAAATTCGGGCCTGCATGGGACTGAAATATTTCAGGCAGGTGTCAGACTTAGAAAAAATTCTGGCCAGCATGGGACTTTGAAAATTTTCAGCCAGGCATCAGACTTAGAAAAAATTCTGGCCAGCATGGGACTTTGAAAATTTTCGGCCAAGCGTCAGACTTAGAAAAAATTCTGGCCAGCATGGGACTTTGAACATTTTCAGCCAGGCATCAGACTTAGAAAAAATTCTGGCCAGCATGGGACTTTGAAAATTTTCGGCCAGGCGTCAGACTTAGAAAAAATTCTGGCCAGCATGGGACTTTGAAAATTTTCGGCCAGGCATCAGGCTTAGAAAAAATTCTGGCCTGCATGGGACTTTGAAATATTTCAGGCAGGTGTCAGACTTAGAAAAAATTCTGGCCAGCATGGGACTTTGAAAATTTTCGGCCAGGAGTCAGACTTAGAAAAAATTCTGGCCTGCATGGGACTTTGAAAATTTTTGGCCAAGCGTCAGACTTAGAAAAAATTCTGGCCAGCATGGGACTTTGAAAAAATTCTGGCCAGCATGGGACTTTGAAAATTTTCGGCCAGGCGTCAGACTTAGAAAAAATTCTGGCCTGCTTGGGACTTTGAAATATTTCAGGCAGGCGTCAGACTTAGAAAAAATTCTGGCCAGCATGGGACTTTGAAAATTTTTGGCCAGGCATCAGACTTAGAAAAAATTCTGGCCAGCATGGGACTTTGAAAAAATTCTGGCCAGCATGGGACTTTGAAAATTTTCAGCCAGGCATCAGACTTAGAAAAAATTCTGGCCAGCATGGGACTTTGAAAATGTTCGGCCAGGCGTCAGACTTAGAAAAAATTCTGGCCAGCATGGGACTTTGAAAAAATTCTGGCCAGCATGGGACTTTGAAAATTTTCAGCCAGGAGTCAGACTTAGAAAAAATTCTGGCCAGCATGGGACTTTGAAAATTTTCGGAGAGGCGTCAGACTTAGAAAAAATTCTGGCCAGCATGGGACTTTGAAAAAATTCTGGCCAGCATGGGACTTTGAAAATTTTCGGCCAGGCGTCAGACTTAGAAAAAATTCTGGCCAGCATGGGACTTTGAAATTTTTCGGCCAGGCATCAGACTTAGAAAAAATTCTGGCCTGCATGGGACTTTGAAAACTTTCGGCCAGGCGTCAGACTTAGAAAAAATTCTGGCCAGCATGGGACTTTGAAAAAATTCTGGCCAGCATGGGACTTTGAAAATTTTCAGCCAGGAGTCAGACTTAGAAAAAATTCTGGCCTGCTTGGGACTTTGAAATATTTCAGGCAGGCATCAGACTTAGAAAAAATTCTGGCCTGCATGGGACTTTGAAAACTTTCGGCCAGGCGTCAGACTTAGAAAAAATTCTGGCCAGCATGGGACTTTGAAAAAATTCTGGCCAGCATGGGACTTTGAAAATTTTCAGCCAGGAGTCAGACTTAGAAAAAATTCAGGCCTGCTTGGGACTTTGAAATATTTCAGGCAGGCATCAGACTTAGAAAAAAATCTGGCCAGCATGGGACTTAGAAAAAATTCTGGCCAGCATGGGACTTTGAAAATTTTCAGCCAGGAGTCAGACTTAGAAAAAATTCTGGCCAGCATGGGACTTTGAAAATTTTCGGAGAGGCGTCAGACTTAGAAAAAATTCTGGCCAGCATGGGACTTTGAAAAAATTCTGGCCAGCATGGGACTTTAAAAATTTTCGGCCAGGCGTCAGACTTAGAAAAAATTCTGGCCAGCATGGGACTTTGAAATTTTTCGGCCAGGCATCAGACTTAGAAAAAATTCTGGCCAGCATGGGACTTTGAAAATTTTCAGGCAGGCATCAGACTTAGAAAAAATTCTGGCCTGCATGGGACTTTGAAAAAATTCTGGCCAGCATGGGACTTTGAAAATTTTCAGCCAGGAGTCAGACTTAGAAAAAATTCTGGCCTGCATGGGACTTTGAAAACTTTCGGCCAGGCGTCAGACTTAGAAAAAATTCTGGCCAGCATGGGACTTTGAAAAAATTCTGGCCAGCATGGGACTTTGAAAATTTTCAGCCAGGAGTCAGACTTAGAAAAAATTCTGGCCTGCTTGGGACTTTGAAATATTTCAGGCAGGCATCAGACTTAGAAAAAAATCTGGCCAGCATGGGACTTAGAAAAAATTCTGGCCAGCATGGGACTTTGAAAATTTTCGGCCAGGCGTCAGACTGAAAAAATTCTGGCCAGCATGGGACTTTGAAAATTTTCGGCCAGGAGTCAGACTTAGAAAAAATTCTGGCCAGCATGGGACTTTGAAAAAATTCTGGCCAGCATGGGACTTTGAAATTTTTCAGGCAGGCATCAGACTTAGAAAAAATTCTGGCCTGCATGGGACTTTGAAAACTTTCGGCCAGGCGTCAGACTTAGAAAAAATTCTGGCCAGCATGGGACTTTGAAAAATTCTGGCCAGGAGTCAGACTTAGAAAAAATTCTGGCCAGCATGGGACTTTGAAAATTTTCAGCCAGGCATCAGACTTAGAAAAAATTCTGGCCAGCATGGGACTTTGTAAATTTTCGGCCAGGCGTCAGACTTAGAAAAAATTCTGGCCAGCATGGGACTTTGAAATATTTCAGCCAGGCATCAGACTTAGAAAAAATTCTGGCCTGCATGGGACTTTGAAAATTTTTGGCCAAGCGTCAGACTTAGAAAAAATTCTGGCCTGCTTGGGACTTTGAAATATTTCAGGCAGGCATCAGACTTAGAAAAAATTCTGGCCTGCATGGGACTTTGAAATATTTCAGGCAGGTGTCAGACTTAGAAAAAATTCTGGCCAGCATGGGACTTTGAAAATTTTCGGCCAGGAGTCAGACTTAGAAAAAATTCTGGCCTGCATGGGACTTTGAAAATTTTTGGCCAAGCGTCAGACTTAGAAAAAATTCTGGCCAGCATGGGACTTTGAAAAAATTCTGGCCAGCATGGGACTTTGAAAATTTTCGGCCAGGCGTCAGACTTAGAAAAAATTCTGGCCTGCTTGGGACTTTGAAATATTTCAGGCAGGCATCAGACTTAGAAAAAATTCTGGCCAGCATGGGACTTTGAAAATTTTCAGCCAGGAGTCAGACTTAGAAAAAATTCTGGCCAGCATGGGACTTTGAAAATTTTCGGAGAGGCGTCAGACTTAGAAAAAATTCTGTCCAGCATGGGACTTTGAAAATTTTCAGCCAGGAGTCAGACTTAGAAAAAATTCTGGCCAGCATGGGACTTTGAAAATTTTTGGCCAGGCATCAGACTTAGAAAAAATTCTGGCCAGCATGGGACTTTGAAAAAATTCTGGCCAGCATGGGACTTTGAAAATTTTCAGCCAGGCATCAGACTTAGAAAAAATTCTGGCCAGCATGGGACTTTGAAAATGTTCGGCCAGGCGTCAGACTTAGAAAAAATTCTGGCCAGCATGGGACTTTGAAAAAATTCTGGCCAGCATGGGACTTTGAAAATTTTCAGCCAGGAGTCAGACTTAGAAAAAATTCTGGCCAGCATGGGACTTTGAAAATTTTCGGAGAGGCGTCAGACTTAGAAAAAATTCTGGCCAGCATGGGACTTTGAAAAAATTCTGGCCAGCATGGGACTTTGAAAATTTTCGGCCAGGCGTCAGACTTAGAAAAAATTCTGGCCAGCATGGGACTTTGAAATTTTTCGGCCAGGCATCAGACTTAGAAAAAATTCTGGCCAGCATGGGACTTTGAAAATTTTCAGGCAGGCATCAGACTTAGAAAAAATTCTGGCCTGCATGGGACTTTGAAAACTTTCGGCCAGGCGTCAGACTTAGAAAAAATTCTGGCCAGCATGGGACTTTGAAAAAATTCTGGCCAGCATGGGACTTTGAAAATTTTCAGCCAGGAGTCAGACTTAGAAAAAATTCTGGCCTGCTTGGGACTTTGAAATATTTCAGGCAGGCATCAGACTTAGAAAAAAATCTGGCCAGCATGGGACTTAGAAAAAATTCTGGCCAGCATGGGACTTTGAAAATTTTCGGAGAGGCGTCAGACTTAGAAAAAATTCTGGCCAGCATGGGACTTTGAAAAAATTCTGGCCAGCATGGGACTTTGAAAATTTTCGGCCAGGCGTCAGACTTAGAAAAAATTCTGGCCAGCATGGGACTTTGAAATTTTTCGGCCAGGCATCAGACTTAGTAAAAAATTCTGGCCAGCATGGGACTTTGAAAATTTTCAGGCAGGCATCAGACTTAGAAAAAATTCTGGCCTGCATGGGACTTTGAAAACTTTCGGCCAGGCGTCAGACTTAGAAAAAATTCTGGCCAGCATGGGACTTTGAAAAAATTCTGGCCAGCATGGGACTTTGAAAATTTTCAGCCAGGAGTCAGACTTAGAAAAAATTCTGGCCTGCTTGGGACTTTGAAATATTTCAGGCAGGCATCAGACTTAGAAAAAAATCTGGCCAGCATGGGACTTAGAAAAAATTCTGGCCAGCATGGGACTTTGAAAATTTTCGGCCAGGCGTCAGACTGAAAAAATTCTGGCCAGCATGGGACTTTGAAAATTTTCGGCCAGGAGTCAGACTTAGAAAAAATTCTGGCCAGCATGGGACTTTGAAAAAATTCTGGCCAGCATGGGACTTTGAAATTTTTCAGGCAGGCATCAGACTTAGAAAAAATTCTGGCCTGCATGGGACTTTGAAAACTTTCGGCCAGGCGTCAGACTTCGAAAAAATTCTGGCCAGCATGGGACTTTGAAAAATTCTGGCCAGGAGTCAGACTTAGAAAAAATTCTGGCCAGCATGGGACTTTGAAAATTTTCAGCCAGGCATCAGACTTAGAAAAAATTCTGGCCAGCATGGGACTTTGTAAATTTTCAGCCAGGCGTCAGACTTAGAAAAAATTCTGGCCAGCATGGGACTTTGAACATTTTCGGCCAGGAGTCAGACTTAGAAAAAATTCTGGCCTGCATGGGACTTTGAAATATTTCAGGCAGGCGTCAGACTTAGAAAAAATTCTGGCCAGCATGGGACTTAGAAAAAAATCTGGCCAGCATGGGACTTTGAAAAAATTCTGGCCTGCATGGGACTTTGAAATATTTCAGCCAGGCATCAGACTTAGAAAAAATTCTGGCCTGCATGGGACTTTGAAAATTTTCGGCCAGGCGTCAGACTTAGAAAAAATTCTGGCCAGCATGGGACTTTGAAATTTTTCGGCCAGGCATCAGACTTAGAAAAAATTCTGACCAGCATGGGACTTTGTAAATTTTCGGCCCGGCGTCAGACTTAGAAAAAATTCTGGCCAGCATGGGACTTTGAAAAATTTCTGGCCAGCATGGGACTTTGAAAATTTTCAGCCAGGCATCAGACTTAGAAAAAATTCTGGCCTGCTTGGGACTTTGAAATATTTCAGGCAGGCATCAGACTTAGAAAAAATTCTGGCCAACATGGGACTTAGAAAAAATTCTGGCCAACATGGGACTTAGAAAAAAATCTGGCCATCATGGGACTTTGAAAAAATTCTGGCCAGCATGGGACTTTGAAAATTTTCAGCCAGGCATCAGACTTAGAAAAAATTCTGGCCAGCATGGGACTTAGAAAAAATTCTGGCCAGCATGGGACTTTGAAAAAATTCTGTCCAGCATGGGACTTTGAAAATTTTTGGCCAAGCGTCAGACTTAGAAAAAATTCTGGCCAGCATGGGACTTTGAAAATTTTCGGAGAGGCGTCAGACTTAGAAAAAATTCTGTCCAGCATGGGACTTTGAAAATTTTCAGCCAGGAGTCAGACTTAGAAAAAATTCTGGCCAGCATGGGACTTTGAAATATTTCAGGCAGGCGTCAGACTTAGAAAAAATTCTGGCCAGCATGGGACTTTGAAAATTTTTGGCCAGGCATCAGACTTAGAAAAAATTCTGGCCAGCATGGGACTTTGAAAAAATTCTGGCCAGCATGGGACTTTGAAAATTTTCAGCCAGGCATCAGACTTAGAAAAAATTCTGGCCAGCATGGGACTTTGAAAATGTTCGGCCAGGCGTCAGACTTAGAAAAAATTCTGGCCAGCATGGGACTTTGTAAATTTTCAGCCAGGCGTCAGACTTAGAAAAAATTCTGGCCAGCATGGGACTTTGAAAATTTTCGGCCAGGAGTCAGACTTAGAAAAAATTCTGGCCTGCATGGGACTTTGAAATATTTCAGGCAGGCGTCAGACTTAGAAAAAATTCTGGCCAGCATGGGACTTAGAAAAAAATCTGGCCAGCATGGGACTTTGAAAAAATTCTGGCCTGCATGGGACTTTGAAATATTTCAGCCAGGCATCAGACTTAGAAAAAATTCTGGCCTGCATGGGACTTTGAAAATTTTCGGCCAGGCGTCAGACTTAGAAAAAATTCTGGCCAGCATGGGACTTTGAAATTTTTCGGCCAGGCATCAGACTTAGAAAAAATTCTGACCAGCATGGGACTTTGTAAATTTTCGGCCCGGCGTCAGACTTAGAAAAAATTCTGGCCAGCATGGGACTTTGAAAAATTTCTGGCCAGCATGGGACTTTGAAAATTTTCAGCCAGGCATCAGACTTAGAAAAAATTCTGGCCTGCTTGGGACTTTGAAATATTTCAGGCAGGCATCAGACTTAGAAAAAATTCTGGCCAACATGGGACTTAGAAAAAATTCTGGCCAACATGGGACTTAGAAAAAAATCTGGCCAGCATGGGACTTTGAAAAAATTCTGGCCAGCATGGGACTTTGAAAATTTTCAGCCAGGCATCACTTAGAAAAAATTCTGGCCAGCATGGGACTTAGAAAAAATTCTGGCCAGCATGGGACTTTGAAAAAATTCTGGCCAGCATGGGACTTTGAAAATTTTCGGAGAGGCGTCAGACTTAGAAAAAATTCTGTCCAGCATGGGACTTTGAAAATTTTCAGCCAGGAGTCAGACTTAGAAAAAATTCTGGCCAGCATGGGACTTTGAAATATTTCAGGCAGGCGTCAGACTTAGAAAAAATTCTGGCCAGCATGGGACTTTGAAAATTTTTGGCCAGGCATCAGACTTAGAAAAAATTCTGGCCAGCATGGGACTTAGAAAAAATTCTGGCCAGCATGGGACTTTGAAAATTTTTGGCCAGGTGCCAGACTTAGAAAAAATTCTGGCCAGCATGGGACTTTGAAAAATTTCTGGCCAGCATGGGACTTTGAAATATTTCAGGCAGGTGTCAGACTTAGAAAAAATTCTGGCCAGCATGGGACTTTGAAAATTTTCGGCCAGGAGTCAGACTTAGAAAAAATTCTGGCCAGCATGGGACTTTGAAATATTTCAGGCAGGCGTCAGACTTAGAAAAAATTCTGGCCAGCATGGGACTTTGAAAATTTTTGGCCAGGCATCAGACTTAGAAAACATTCTGGCCAGCATGGGACTTAGAAAAAAATTCTGGCCAGCATGGGACTTTGAAAATTTTCGGCCAAGCGTCAGACTTAGAAAAAATTCTGGCCAGCATGGGACTTTGAACATTTTCAGCCAGGCATCAGACTTAGAAAAAATTCTGGCCAGCATGGGACTTTGAAAATTTTCGGCCAGGCGTCAGACTTAGAAAAAATTCTGGCCAGCATGGGACTTTGAAAAAATTCTGGCCAGCATGGGACTTTGAAAATTTTCGGCCAGGCATCAGACTTAGAAAAAATTCTGGCCTGCATGGGACTTTGAAATATTTCAGGCAGGTGTCAGACTTAGAAAAAATTCTGGCCAGCATGGGACTTTGAAAATTTTCGGCCAGGAGTCAGACTTAGAAAAAATTCTGGCCTGCATGGGACTTTGAAAAAATTCTGGCCAGCAT
Organism: Festucalex cinctus; assembly: GCF_051991245.1. Classification (NCBI taxonomy): domain Eukaryota; kingdom Metazoa; phylum Chordata; class Actinopteri; order Syngnathiformes; family Syngnathidae; genus Festucalex; species Festucalex cinctus. The sequence continues at coordinate 5,683,582 of NC_135420.1, read as the reverse complement.
GGGACTTTGAAAATTTTCGGCCAGGCGTCAGACTTAGAAAAAATTCTGGCCTGCTTGGGACTTTGAAATATTTCAGGCAGGCATCAGACTTAGAAAAAATTCTGGCCAGCATGGGACTTTGAAAATTTTCAGCCAGGAGTCACACTTAGAAAAAATTCTGGCCAGCATGGGACTTTGAAAATTTTCGGAGAGGCGTCAGACTTAGAAAAAATTCTGTCCAGCATGGGACTTTGAAAATTTTCAGCCAGGAGTCAGACTTAGAAAAAATTCTGGCCAGCATGGGACTTTGAAAATTTTTGGCCAGGCATCAGACTTAGAAAAAATTCTGGCCAGCATGGGACTTTGAAAAAATTCTGGCCAGCATGGGACTTTGAAAATTTTCAGCCAGGCATCAGACTTAGAAAAAATTCTGGCCAGCATGGGACTTTGAAAATGTTCGGCCAGGCGTCAGACTTAGAAAAAATTCTGGCCAGCATGGGAATTTGAAAATTTTTGGCCAAGCGTCAGACTTAGAAAAAATTCTGGCCAGCATGGGACTTTGAAAATTTTCGGCCAGGAGTCAGACTTAGAAAAAATTCTGGCCTGCATGGGACTTTGAAAATTTTTGGCCAAGCGTCAGACTTAGAAAAAATTCTGGCCAGCATGGGACTTTGAAAAAATTCTGGCCAGCATGGGACTTTGAAAATTTTCGGCCAGGCGTCAGACTTAGAAAAAATTCTGGCCTGCTTGGGACTTTGAAATATTTCAGGCAGGCATCAGACTTAGAAAAAATTCTGGCCAGCATGGGACTTTGAAAATTTTCAGCCAGGAGTCAGACTTAGAAAAAATTCTGGCCAGCATGGGACTTTGAAAATTTTCGGAGAGGCGTCAGACTTAGAAAAAATTCTGTCCAGCATGGGACTTTGAAAATTTTCAGCCAGGAGTCAGACTTAGAAAAAATTCTGGCCAGCATGGGACTTTGAAAATTTTTGGCCAGGCATCAGACTTAGAAAAAATTCTGGCCAGCATGGGACTTTGAAAAAATTCTGGCCAGCATGGGACTTTGAAAATTTTCAGCCAGGCATCAGACTTAGAAAAAATTCTGGCCAGCATGGGACTTTGAAAATGTTCGGCCAGGCGTCAGACTTAGAAAAAATTCTGGCCAGCATGGGACTTTGAAAATTTTCAGGCAGGCATCAGACTTAGAAAAAATTCTGGCCTGCATGGGACTTTGAAAACTTTCGGCCAGGCGTCAGACTTAGAAAAAATTCTGGCCAGCATGGGACTTTGAAAAAATTCTGGCCAGCATGGGACTTTGAAAATTTTCAGCCAGGAGTCAGACTTAGAAAAAATTCTGGCCTGCTTGGGACTTTGAAATATTTCAGGCAGGCATCAGACTTAGAAAAAAATCTGGCCAGCATGGGACTTAGAAAAAATTCTGGCCAGCATGGGACTTTGAAAAAATTCTGGCCAGCATGGGACTTTGAAAATTTTCGGAGAGGCGTCAGACTTAGAAAAAATTCTGTCCAGCATGGGACTTTGAAAATTTTCAGCCAGGAGTCAGACTTAGAAAAAATTCTGGCCAGCATGGGACTTTGAAATATTTCAGGCAGGCGTCAGACTTAGAAAAAATTCTGGCCAGCATGGGACTTTGAAAATTTTTGGCCAGGCATCAGACTTAGAAAAAATTCTGGCCAGCATGGGACTTAGAAAAAATTCTGGCCAGCATGGGACTTTGAAAATTTTTGGCCAGGTGCCAGACTTAGAAAAAATTCTGACCAGCATGGGACTTTGTAAATTTTCGGCCCGGCGTCAGACTTAGAAAAAATTCTGGCCAGCATGGGACTTTGAAAAATTTCTGGCCAGCATGGGACTTTGAAATATTTCAGGCAGGTGTCAGACTTAGAAAAAATTCTGGCCAGCATGGGACTTTGAAAATTTTCGGCCAGGAGTCAGACTTAGAAAAAATTCTGGCCAGCATGGGACTTTGAAATATTTCAGGCAGGCGTCAGACTTAGAAAAAATTCTGGCCAGCATGGGACTTTGAAAATTTTTGGCCAGGCATCAGACTTAGAAAACATTCTGGCCAGCATGGGACTTAGAAAAAAATTCTGGCCAGCATGGGACTTTGAAAATTTTCGGCCAAGCGTCAGACTTAGAAAAAATTCTGGCCAGCATGGGACTTTGAACATTTTCAGCCAGGCATCAGACTTAGAAAAAATTCTGGCCAGCATGGGACTTTGAAAATTTTCGGCCAGGCGTCAGACTTAGAAAAAATTCTGGCCAGCATGGGACTTTGAAAAAATTCTGGCCAGCATGGGACTTTGAAAATTTTCGGCCAGGCATCAGACTTAGAAAAAATTCTGGCCTGCATGGGACTTTGAAATATTTCAGGCAGGTGTCAGACTTAGAAAAAATTCTGGCCAGCATGGGACTTTGAAAATTTTCGGCCAGGAGTCAGACTTAGAAAAAATTCTGGCCTGCATGGGACTTTGAAAATTTTTGGCCAAGCGTCAGACTTAGAAAAAATTCTGGCCAGCATGGGACTTTGAAAAAATTCTGGCCAGCATGGGACTTTGAAAATTTTCGGCCAGGCGTCAGACTTAGAAAAAATTCTGGCCTGCTTGGGACTTTGAAATATTTCAGGCAGGCATCAGACTTAGAAAAAATTCTGGCCAGCATGGGACTTTGAAAATTTTCAGCCAGGAGTCAGACTTAGAAAAAATTCTGGCCAGCATGGGACTTTGAAAATTTTCGGAGAGGCGTCAGACTTAGAAAAAATTCTGTCCAGCATGGGACTTTGAAAATTTTCAGCCAGGAGTCAGACTTAGAAAAAATTCTGGCCAGCATGGGACTTTGAAAATTTTTGGCCAGGCATCAGACTTAGAAAAAATTCTGGCCAGCATGGGACTTTGAAAAAATTCTGGCCAGCATGGGACTTTGAAAATTTTCAGCCAGGCATCAGACTTAGAAAAAATTCTGGCCAGCATGGGACTTTGAAAATGTTCGGCCAGGCGTCAGACTTAGAAAAAATTCTGGCCAGCATGGGACTTTGAAAAAATTCTGGCCAGCATGGGACTTTGAAAATTTTCAGCCAGGAGTCAGACTTAGAAAAAATTCTGGCCAGCATGGGACTTTGAAAATTTTCGGAGAGGCGTCAGACTTAGAAAAAATTCTGGCCAGCATGGGACTTTGAAAAAATTCTGGCCAGCATGGGACTTTGAAAATTTTCGGCCAGGCGTCAGACTTAGAAAAAATTCTGGCCAGCATGGGACTTTGAAATTTTTCGGCCAGGCATCAGACTTAGAAAAAATTCTGGCCAGCATGGGACTTTGAAAATTTTCAGGCAGGCATCAGACTTAGAAAAAATTCTGGCCTGCATGGGACTTTGAAAACTTTCGGCCAGGCGTCAGACTTAGAAAAAATTCTGGCCAGCATGGGACTTTGAAAAAATTCTGGCCAGCATGGGACTTTGAAAATTTTCAGCCAGGAGTCAGACTTAGAAAAAATTCTGGCCTGCTTGGGACTTTGAAATATTTCAGGCAGGCATCAGACTTAGAAAAAATTCTGGCCTGCATGGGACTTTGAAAACTTTCGGCCAGGCGTCAGACTTAGAAAAAATTCTGGCCAGCATGGGACTTTGAAAAAATTCTGGCCAGCATGGGACTTTGAAAATTTTCAGCCAGGAGTCAGACTTAGAAAAAATTCTGGCCTGCTTGGGACTTTGAAATATTTCAGGCAGGCATCAGACTTAGAAAAAAATCTGGCCAGCATGGGACTTAGAAAAAATTCTGGCCAGCATGGGACTTTGAAAATTTTCAGCCAGGAGTCAGACTTAGAAAAAATTCTGGCCAGCATGGGACTTTGAAAATTTTCGGAGAGGCGTCAGACTTAGAAAAAATTCTGGCCAGCATGGGACTTTGAAAAAATTCTGGCCAGCATGGGACTTTGAAAATTTTCGGCCAGGCGTCAGACTTAGAAAAAATTCTGGCCAGCATGGGACTTTGAAAATTTTCAGGCAGGCATCAGACTTAGAAAAAATTCTGGCCTGCATGGGACTTTGAAAACTTTCGGCCAGGCGTCAGACTTAGAAAAAATTCTGGCCAGCATGGGACTTTGAAAAAATTCTGGCCAGCATGGGACTTTGAAAATTTTCAGCCAGGAGTCAGACTTAGAAAAAATTCTGGCCTGCTTGGGACTTTGAAATATTTCAGGCAGGCATCAGACTTAGAAAAAAATTCTGGCCAGCATGGGACTTAGAAAAAATTCTGGCCAGCATGGGACTTTGAAAATTTTCGGCCAGGCGTCAGACTGAAAAAATTCTGGCCAGCATGGGACTTTGAAAATTTTCGGCCAGGAGTCAGACTTAGAAAAAATTCTGGCCAGCATGGGACTTTGAAAAAATTCTGGCCAGCATGGGACTTTGAAATTTTTCAGGCAGGCATCAGACTTAGAAAAAATTCTGGCCTGCATGGGACTTTGAAAACTTTCGGCCAGGCGTCAGACTTAGAAAAAATTCTGGCCAGCATGGGACTTTGAAAAATTCTGGCCAGGAGTCAGACTTAGAAAAAATTCTGGCCAGCATGGGACTTTGTAAATTTTCAGCCAGGCGTCAGACTTAGAAAAAATTCTGGCCAGCATGGGACTTTGAAAATTTTCGGCCAGGAGTCAGACTTAGAAAAAATTCTGGCCTGCATGGGACTTTGAAATATTTCAGGCAGGCGTCAGACTTAGAAAAAATTCTGGCCAGCATGGGACTTAGAAAAAAATCTGGCCAGCATGGGACTTTGAAAAAATTCTGGCCTGCATGGGACTTTGAAATATTTCAGCCAGGCATCAGACTTAGAAAAAATTCTGGCCTGCATGGGACTTTGAAAATTTTCGGCCAGGCATCAGACTTAGAAAAAATTCTGGCCAGCATGGGACTTTGAAATTTTTCGGCCAGGCATCAGACTTAGAAAAAATTCTGACCAGCATGGGACTTTGTAAATTTTCGGCCCGGCGTCAGACTTAGAAAAAATTCTGGCCAGCATGGGACTTTGAAAATTTTCAGCCAGGAGTCAGACTTAGAAAAAATTCTGGCCAGCATGGGACTTTGAAAATTTTCGGAGGCGTCAGACTTAGAAAAAATTCTGTCCAGCATGGGACTTTGAAAATTTTCAGCCAGGAGTCAGACTTAGAAAAAATTCTGGCCAGCATGGGACTTTGAAAATTTTTGGCCAGGCATCAGACTTAGAAAAAATTCTGGCCAGCATGGGACTTTGAAAAAATTCTGGCCAGCATGGGACTTTGAAAATTTTCAGCCAGGCATCAGACTTAGAAAAAATTCTGGCCAGCATGGGACTTTGAAAAAATTCTGGCCAGCATGGGACTTTGAAAATTTTCAGCCAGGAGTCAGACTTAGAAAAAATTCTGGCCAGCATGGGACTTTGAAAATTTTCGGAGAGGCGTCAGACTTAGAAAAAATTCTGGCCAGCATGGGACTTTGAAAAAATTCTGGCCAGCATGGGACTTTGAAAATTTTCGGCCAGGCGTCAGACTTAGAAAAAATTCTGGCCAGCATGGGACTTTGAAATTTTTCGGCCAGGCATCAGACTTAGAAAAAATTCTGGCCAGCATGGGACTTTGAAAATTTTCAGGCAGGCATCAGACTTAGAAAAAATTCTGGCCTGCATGGGACTTTGAAAACTTTCGGCCAGGCGTCAGACTTAGAAAAAATTCTGGCCAGCATGGGACTTTGAAAAAATTCTGGCCAGCATGGGACTTTGAAAATTTTCAGCCAGGAGTCAGACTTAGAAAAAATTCTGGCCTGCTTGGGACTTTGAAATATTTCAGGCAGGCATCAGACTTAGAAAAAATTCTGGCCTGCATGGGACTTTGAAAACTTTCGGCCAGGCGTCAGACTTAGAAAAAATTCTGGCCAGCATGGGACTTTGAAAAAATTCTGGCCAGCATGGGACTTTGAAAATTTTCAGCCAGGAGTCAGACTTAGAAAAAATTCTGGCCTGCTTGGGACTTTGAAATATTTCAGGCAGGCATCAGACTTAGAAAAAAATCTGGCCAGCATGGGACTTAGAAAAAATTCTGGCCAGCATGGGACTTTGAAAATTTTCAGCCAGGAGTCAGACTTAGAAAAAATTCTGGCCAGCATGGGACTTTGAAAATTTTCGGAGAGGCGTCAGACTTAGAAAAAATTCTGGCCAGCATGGGACTTTGAAAAAATTCTGGCCAGCATGGGACTTTGAAAATTTTCGGCCAGGCGTCAGACTTAGAAAAAATTCTGGCCAGCATGGGACTTTGAAATTTTTCGGCCAGGCATCAGACTTAGAAAAAATTCTGGCCAGCATGGGACTTTGAAAATTTTCAGGCAGGCATCAGACTTAGAAAAAATTCTGGCCTGCATGGGACTTTGAAAACTTTCGGCCAGGCGTCAGACTTAGAAAAAATTCTGGCCAGCATGGGACTTTGAAAAAATTCTGGCCAGCATGGGACTTTGAAAATTTTCAGCCAGGAGTCAGACTTAGAAAAAATTCTGGCCTGCTTGGGACTTTGAAATATTTCAGGCAGGCATCAGACTTAGAAAAAAATCTGGCCAGCATGGGACTTAGAAAAAATTCTGGCCAGCATGGGACTTTGAAAATTTTCGGCCAGGCGTCAGACTGAAAAAATTCTGGCCAGCATGGGACTTTGAAAATTTTCGGCCAGGAGTCAGACTTAGAAAAAATTCTGGCCAGCATGGGACTTTGAAAAAATTCTGGCCAGCATGGGACTTTGAAATTTTTCAGGCAGGCATCAGACTTAGAAAAAATTCTGGCCTGCATGGGACTTTGAAAACTTTCGGCCAGGCGTCAGACTTAGAAAAAATTCTGGCCTGCTTGGGACTTTGAAATATTTCAGGCAGGCATCAGACTTAGAAAAAAATCTGGCCAGCATGGGACTTAGAAAAAATTCTGGCCAGCATGGGACTTTGAAAATTTTCAGCCAGGAGTCAGACTTAGAAAAAATTCTGGCCAGCATGGGACTTTGAAAATTTTCGGAGAGGCGTCAGACTTAGAAAAAATTCTGGCCAGCATGGGACTTTGAAAAAATTCTGGCCAGCATGGGACTTTGAAAATTTTCGGCCAGGCGTCAGACTTAGAAAAAATTCTGGCCAGCATGGGACTTTGAAATTTTTCGGCCAGGCATCAGACTTAGAAAAAATTCTGGCCAGCATGGGACTTTGAAAATTTTCAGGCAGGCATCAGACTTAGAAAAAATTCTGGCCTGCATGGGACTTTGAAAACTTTCGGCCAGGCGTCAGACTTAGAAAAAATTCTGGCCAGCATGGGACTTTGAAAAAATTCTGGCCAGCATGGGACTTTGAAAATTTTCAGCCAGGAGTCAGACTTAGAAAAAATTCTGGCCTGCTTGGGACTTTGAAATATTTCAGGCAGGCATCAGACTTAGAAAAAAATCTGGCCAGCATGGGACTTAGAAAAAATTCTGGCCAGCATGGGACTTTGAAAATTTTCGGCCAGGCGTCAGACTGAAAAAATTCTGGCCAGCATGGGACTTTGAAAATTTTCGGCCAGGAGTCAGACTTAGAAAAAATTCTGGCCAGCATGGGACTTTGAAAAAATTCTGGCCAGCATGGGACTTTGAAATTTTTCAGGCAGGCATCAGACTTAGAAAAAATTCTGGCCTGCATGGGACTTTGAAAACTTTCGGCCAGGCGTCAGACTTAGAAAAAATTCTGGCCAGCATGGGACTTTGAAAAATTCTGGCCAGGAGTCAGACTTAGAAAAAATTCTGGCCAGCATGGGACTTTGAAAATTTTCAGCCAGGCATCAGACTTAGAAAAAATTCTGGCCAGCATGGGACTTTGTAAATTTTCAGCCAGGCGTCAGACTTAGAAAAAATTCTGGCCAGCATGGGACTTTGAAAATTTTCGGCCAGGAGTCAGACTTAGAAAAAAATTCTGGCCTGCATGGGACTTTGAAATATTTCAGGCAGGCGTCAGACTTAGAAAAAATTCTGGCCAGCATGGGACTTAGAAAAAAATCTGGCCAGCATGGGACTTTGAAAAAATTCTGGCCTGCATGGGACTTTGAAATATTTCAGCCAGGCATCAGACTTAGAAAAAATTCTGGCCTGCATGGGACTTTGAAAATTTTCGGCCAGGCGTCAGACTTAGAAAAAATTCTGGCCAGCATGGGACTTTGAAATTTTTCGGCCAGGCATCAGACTTAGAAAAAATTCTGACCAGCATGGGACTTTGTAAATTTTCGGCCCGGCGTCAGACTTAGAAAAAATTCTGGCCAGCATGGGACTTTGAAAAATTTCTGGCCAGCATGGGACTTTGAAAATTTTCAGCCAGGCATCAGACTTAGAAAAAATTCTGGCCTGCTTGGGACTTTGAAATATTTCAGGCAGGCATCAGACTTAGAAAAAATTCTGGCCAACATGGGACTTAGAAAAAATTCTGGCCAACATGGGACTTAGAAAAAAATCTGGCCAGCATGGGACTTTGAAAAAATTCTGGCCAGCATGGGACTTTGAAAATTTTCAGCCAGGCATCAGACTTAGAAAAAATTCTGGCCAGCATGGGACTTAGAAAAAATTCTGGCCAGCATGGGACTTTGAAAAAATTCTGGCCAGCATGGGACTTTGAAAATTTTTGGCCAAGCGTCAGACTTAGAAAAAATTCTGGCCAGCATGGGACTTTGAAAATTTTCGGAGAGGCGTCAGACTTAGAAAAAATTCTGTCCAGCATGGGACTTTGAAAATTTTCAGCCAGGAGTCAGACTTAGAAAAAATTCTGGCCAGCATGGGACTTTGAAATATTTCAGGCAGGCGTCAGACTTAGAAAAAATTCTGGCCAGCATGGGACTTTGAAAATTTTTGGCCAGGCATTAGACTTAGAAAAAATTCTGGCCAGCATGGGACTTTGAAAAAATTCTGGCCAGCATGGGACTTTGAAAATTTTCAGCCAGGCATCAGACTTAGAAAAAATTCTGGCCAGCATGGGACTTTGAAAATGTTCGGCCAGGCGTCAGACTTAGAAAAAATTCTGGCCAGCATGGGACTTTGTAAATTTTCAGCCAGGCGTCAGACTTAGAAAAAATTCTGGCCAGCATGGGACTTTGAAAATTTTCGGCCAGGAGTCAGACTTAGAAAAAATTCTGGCCTGCATGGGACTTTGAAATATTTCAGGCAGGCGTCAGACTTAGAAAAAATTCTGGCCAGCATGGGACTTAGAAAAAAATCTGGCCAGCATGGGACTTTGAAAAAATTCTGGCCTGCATGGGACTTTGAAATATTTCAGCCAGGCATCAGACTTAGAAAAAATTCTGGCCTGCATGGGACTTTGAAAATTTTCGGCCAGGCGTCAGACTTAGAAAAAATTCTGGCCAGCATGGGACTTTGAAATTTTTCGGCCAGGCATCAGACTTAGAAAAAATTCTGACCAGCATGGGACTTTGTAAATTTTCGGCCCGGCGTCAGACTTAGAAAAAATTCTGGCCAGCATGGGACTTTGAAAAATTTCTGGCCAGCATGGGACTTTGAAAATTTTCAGCCAGGCATCAGACTTAGAAAAAATTCTGGCCTGCTTGGGACTTTGAAATATTTCAGGCAGGCATCAGACTTAGAAAAAATTCTGGCCAACATGGGACTTAGAAAAAATTCTGGCCAACATGGGACTTAGAAAAAAATCTGGCCAGCATGGGACTTTGAAAAAATTCTGGCCAGCATGGGACTTTGAAAATTTTCAGCCAGGCATCACTTAGAAAAAATTCTGGCCAGCATGGGACTTTGAAAAAATTCTGGCCAGCATGGGACTTTGAAAATTTTCGGAGAGGCGTCAGACTTAGAAAAAATTCTGTCCAGCATGGGACTTTGAAAATTTTCAGCCAGGAGTCAGACTTAGAAAAAATTCTGGCCAGCATGGGACTTTGAAATATTTCAGGCAGGCGTCAGACTTAGAAAAAATTCTGGCCAGCATGGGACTTTGAAAATTTTTGGCCAGGCATCAGACTTAGAAAAAATTCTGGCCAGCATGGGACTTTGAAAAAATTCTGGCCAGCATGGGACTTTGAAAATTTTCAGCCAGGCATCAGACTTAGAAAAAATTCTGGCCAGCATGGGACTTTGAAAATGTTCGGCCAGGCGTCAGACTTAGAAAAAATTCTGGCCAGCATGGGACTTTGAAAAAATTCTGGCCAGCATGGGACTGAAAATTTTCAGCCAGGAGTCAGACTTAGAAAAAATTCTGGCCAGCATGGGACTTTGAAAATTTTCGGAGAGGCGTCAGACTTAGAAAAAATTCTGGCCAGCATGGGACTTTGAAAAAATTCTGGCCAGCATGGGACTTTGAAAATTTTCGGCCAGGCGTCAGACTTAGAAAAAATTCTGGCCAGCATGGGACTTTGAAATTTTTCGGCCAGGCATCAGACTTAGAAAAAATTCTGGCCAGCATGGGACTTTGAAAATTTTCAGGCAGGCATCAGACTTGGAAAAAATTCTGGCCAGCATGGGACTTTGAAAAAATTCTGGCCAGCATGGGACTTTGAAAATTTTTGGCCAAGCGTCAGACTTAGAAAAAATTCTGGCCAGCATGGGACTTAGAAAAAATTCTGGCCAGCATGGGACTTTGAAAATTTTCGGCCAGGCGTCAGACTTAGAAAAAATTCTGGCCTGCTTGGGACTTTGAAATATTTCAGGCAGGCATCAGACTTAGAAAAAATTCTGGCCAGCAAGGGACTTAGAAAAAATTCTGGCCAGCATGGGACTTTGAAAAAATTCTGGCCAGCATGGGACTTTGAAAATTTTCAGCCAGGAGTCAGACTTAGAAAAAATTCTGTCCAGCATGGGACTTTGAAAATTTTCAGGCAGGCATCAGACTTGGAAAAAATTCTGGCCAGCATGGGACTTTGAAAAATTTCTGGCCAGGCGTCAGACTTAGAAAACATTCTGGCCAGCATGGGACTTAGAAAAAATTCTGGCCAGCATGGGACTTTGAAAAAATTCTGGCCAGCATGGGACTTTGAAAAAATTCTGGCCTGCATGGGACTTTGAAATATTTCAGGCAGGTGTCAGACTTAGAAAAAATTCTGGCCTGCATGGGACTTTGAAAATTTTCGGCCAGGCGTCAGACTTAGAAAAAATTCTGGCCTGCATGGGACTTTGAAAATTTTCGGCCAGGCGTCAGACTTAGAAAAAATTCTGGCCAGCATGGGACTTTGAAAATTTTTGGCCAGGAGTCAGACTTAGAAAAAATTCTGGCCAGCATGGGACTTTGAAAATTTTTGGCCAGGAGTCAGACTTAGAAAAAATTCTGGCCAGCATGGGACTTTGAAAAAATTCTGGCCAGCATGGGACTTTGAAAATTTTCGGCCAGGCGTCAGACTTAGAAAAAATTCTGACCAGCATGGGACTTTGAAAAATTTCTGGCCAGGCGTCAGACTTAGAAAACATTCTGGCCAGCATGGGACTTAGAAAAAATTCTGGCCAGCATGGGACTTTGAAAAAAATCTGGCCAGCATGGGACTTTGAAAAAATTCTGGCCTGCATGGGACTTTGAAATATTTCAGGCAGGTGTCAGACTTAGAAAAAAATCTGGCCAGCATGGGACTTTGAAAATTTTCAGCCAGGCATCAGACTTAGAAAAAATTCTGGCCTGCATGGGACTTTGAAAATTTTCGGCCAGGCGTCAGACTTAGAAAAAATTCTGGCCTGCATGGGACTTTGAAAATTTTCGGCCAGGCGTCAGACTTAGAAAAAATTCTGGCCAGCATGGGACTTTGAAAATTTTTGGCCAGGAGTCAGACTTAGAAAAAATTCTGGCCTGCATGGGACTTTGAAAATTTTTGGCCAAGCGTCAGACTTAGAAAAAATTCTGGCCTGCTTGGGACTTTGAAATATTTCAGGCAGGCATCAGACTTAGAAAAAATTCTGGCCAGCATGGGACTTAGAAAAAATTCTGGCCAGCATGGGACTTTGAAAATTTTCGGCCAGGCGTCAGACTTTGAAAAAATTCTGACCAGCATGGGACTTTGTAAATTTTCTGGCCCAGGCGTCAGACTTAGAAAACATTCTGGCCAGCATGGGACTTAGAAAAAATTCTGGCCAGCATGGGACTTTGAAAATTTTCGGCCAAGCGTCAGACTTAGAAAAAATTCTGGCCAGCATGGGACTTTGAAAATTTTCAGCCAGGAGCCAGACTTAGAAAAAATTCTGGCCAGCATGGGACTTTGAAATATTTCAGGCAGGCGTCAGACTTAGAAAAAATTCTGGCCAGCATGGGACTTTGAAAATTTTTGGCCAGGCATCAGACTTAGAAAAAATTCTGGCCAGCATGGGACTTTGAAAAAATTCTGGCCAGCATGGGACTTTGAACATTTTTGGCCAGGAGTCAGACTTAGAAAAAATTCTGGCCAGCATGGGACATTGAAAAAATTCTGGCCAGCATGGGACTTTGAAAATTTTCAGCCAGGAGTCAGACTTAGAAAAAATTCTGGCCTGCTTGGGACTTAGAAAAAATTCTGGCCAGCATGGGACTTTGAAAATTTTCGGCCAGGCGTCAGACTTTGAAAAAATTCTGGCCAGCATGGGACTTTGAAAATTTTCGGCCAGGAGTCAGACTTAGAAAAAATTCTGGCCTGCTTGGGACTTTGAAATATTTCAGGCAGGCATCAGACTTAGAAAAAATTCTGGCCAGCATGGGACTTAGAAAAAATTCTGGCCAGCATGGGACTTTGAAAAAATTCTGGCCAGCATGGGACTTTGAAAATTTTCGGCCCGGCGTCAGACTTAGAAAAAATTCTGGCCAGCATGGGACTTTGAAAAATTTCTGGCCAGCATGGGACTTTGAAAAAATTCTGGCCAGCATGGGACTTAGAAAAAATTCTGGCCTGCATGGGACTTTGAAAATTTTTGGCCAAGCGTCAGACTTAGAAAAAATTCTGGCCTGCTTGGGACTTTGAAATATTTCAGGCAGGCATCAGACTTAGAAAAAATTCTGGCCTGCTTGGGACTTTGAAATATTTCAGGCAGGCATCAGACTTAGAAAAAATTCTGGCCAGCATGGGACTTAGAAAAAATTCTGGCCAGCATGGGACTTTGAAAATTTTCGGCCAGGCATCAGACTTAGAAAAAAATCTGGCCAGCATGGGACTTAGAAAAAATTCTGGCCAGCATGGGACTTTGAAAATTTTCGGCCAGGCGTCAGACTTTGAAAAAATTCTGGCCAGCATGGGACTTTGAAAATTTTCGGCCAGGAGTCAGACTTAGAAAAAATTCTGGCCTGCTTGGGACTTTGAAATATTTCAGGCAGGCATCAGACTTAGAAAAAATTCTGGCCAGCATGGGACTTAGAAAAAATTCTGGCCAGCATGGGACTTTGAAAATTTTCGGCCAGGCGTCAGACTTAGAAAAAATTCTGGCCAGCATGGGACTTTGAAAAAATTCTGGCCAGCATGGGACTTTGAAAAAATTCTGGCCAGCATGGGACTTTGAAAATTTTCGGCCAGGAGTCAGACTTAGAAAAAATTCTGGCCAGCATGGGACTTTGAAAATTTTCGGCCAGGCGTCAGACTTAGAAAAAACTCTGACCAGCATGGGACTTTGTAAATTTTCGGCCCGGCGTCAGACTTAGAAAAAATTCTGGCCAGCATGGGACTTTGAAAAAATTCTGGCCAGCATGGGACTTAGAAAAAATTCTGGCCAGCATGGGACTTTGAAAATTTTTGGCCAGGAGTCAGACTTAGAAAAAATTCTGGCCAGCATGGGACTTTGAAAAAATTCTGGCCAGCATGGGACTTTGAAAATTTTCGGCCAGGCGTCAGACTTAGAAAAAATTCTGACCAGCATGGGACTTTGTAAATTTTCGGCCCGGCGTCAGACTTAGAAAAAATTCTGGCCAGCATGGGACTTTGAAAAATTTCTGGCCAGGCGTCAGACTTAGAAAACATTCTGGCCAGCATGGGACTTAGAAAAAATTCTGGCCAGCATGGGACTTTGAAAAAATTCTGGCCAGCATGGGACTTTGAAAAAATTCTGGCCTGCATGGGACTTTGAAATATTTCAGGCAGGTGTCAGACTTAGAAAAAAATCTGGCCAGCATGGGACTTTGAAAATTTTCAGCCAGGCATCAGACTTAGAAAAAATTCTGGCCTGCATGGGACTTTGAAAATTTTTGGCCAAGCGTCAGACTTAGAAAAAATTCTGGCCAGCATGGGACTTTGAAAATTTTCGGCCAGGCATCAGACTTAGAAAAAAATCTGGCCAGCATGGGACTTAGAAAAAATTCTGGCCAGCATGGGACTTTGAAAATTTTCGGCCAGGCGTCAGACTTTGAAAAAATTCTGGCCAGCATGGGACTTTGAAAATTTTCGGCCAGGAGTCAGACTTAGAAAAAATTCTGGCCTGCTTGGGACTTTGAAATATTTCAGGCAGGCATCAGACTTAGAAAAAATTCTGGCCAGCATGGGACTTAGAAAAAATTCTGGCCAGCATGGGACTTTGAAAATTTTCGGCCAGGCGTCAGACTTTGAAAAAATTCTGGCCAGCATGGGACTTTGAAAATTTTCGGCCAGGAGTCAGACTTAGAAAAAATTCTGGCCTGCTTGGGACTTTGAAATATTTCAGGCAGGCATCAGACTTAGAAAAAATTCTGGCCAGCATGGGACTTAGAAAAAATTCTGGCCAGCATGGGACTTTGAAAATTTTCGGCCAGGCATCAGACTTAGAAAAAATTCTGGCCAGCATGGGACTTTGAAAAAATTCTGGCCAGCATGGGACTTTGAAAAAATTCTGGCCAGCATGGGACTTAGAGAAAAATCTGGCCAGCATGGGACTTAGAAAAAATTCTGGCCAGCATGGGACTTTGAAATATTTCAGGCAGGCGTCAGACTTAGAAAAAATTCTGGCCAGCATGGGACTTTGAAAATTTTCGGCCAGGAGTCAGACTTAGAAAAAATTCTGGCCTGCTTGGGACTTTGAAATATTTCAGGCAGGCATCAGACTTAGAAAAAATTCTGGCCAGCATGGGACTTAGAAAAAATTCTGGCCAGCATGGGACTTTGAAAATTTTCGGCCAGGCATCAGACTTAGAAAAAATTCTGACCAGCATGGGACTTTGTAAATTTTCGGCCCGGCGTCAGACTTAGAAAAAATTCTGGCCAGCATGGGACTTTGAAAAATTTCTGGCCAGCATGGGACTTTGAAAATTTTCAGCCAGGCATCAGACTTAGAAAAAATTCTGGCCTGCATGGGACTTTGAAAATTTTCGGCCAGGCGTCAGACTTAGAAAAAATTCTGGCCAGCATGGGACTTTGAAAATTTTCGGCCCGGCGTCAGACTTAGAAAAAATTCTGGCCAGCATGGGACTTTGAAAAAATTCTGGCCAGCATGGGACTTTGAACATTTTTGGCCAGGAGTCAGACTTAGAAAAAATTCTGGCCAGCATGGGACATTGAAATATTTCAGGCAGGCATCAGACTTAGAGAAAATTCTGGCCAGCATGGGACTTAGAAAAAATTCTGGCCAGCATGGGACTTTGAAAATTTTCGGCCAAGCGTCAGACTTAGAAAAAATTCTGGCCAGCATGGGACTTTGAAAATTTTCAGCCAGGAGCCAGACTTAGAAAAAATTCTGGCCAGCATGGGACTTTGAAATATTTCAGGCAGGCGTCAGACTTAGAAAAAATTCTGGCCAGCATGGGACTTTGAAAATTTTTGGCCAGGCATCAGACTTAGAAAAAATTCTGGCCAGCATGGGACTTTGAAAAATTTCTGGCCAGCATGGGACTTTGAAAAAATTCTGGCCAGCATGGGACTTTGAACATTTTTGGCCAGGAGTCAGACTTAGAAAAAATTCTGGCCAGCATGGGACATTGAAAAAATTCTGGCCAGCATGGGACTTTGAAAATTTTCAGCCAGGAGTCAGACTTAGAAAAAATTCTGGCCTGCTTGGGACTTAGAAAAAATTCTGGCCAGCATGGGACTTTGAAAATTTTCGGCCAGGCGTCAGACTTTGAAAAAATTCTGGCCAGCATGGGACTTTGAAAATTTTCGGCCAGGAGTCAGACTTAGAAAAAATTCTGGCCTGCTTGGGACTTTGAAATATTTCAGGCAGGCATCAGACTTAGAAAAAATTCTGGCCAGCATGGGACTTAGAAAAAATTCTGGCCAGCATGGGACTTTGAAAAAATTCTGGCCAGCATGGGACTTTGAAAATTTTCGGCCCGGCGTCAGACTTAGAAAAAATTCTGGCCAGCATGGGACTTTGAAAAATTTCTGGCCAGCATGGGACTTTGAAAAAATTCTGGCCAGCATGGGACTTAGAAAAAATTCTGGCCTGCATGGGACTTTGAAAATTTTTGGCCAAGCGTCAGACTTAGAAAAAATTCTGGCCTGCTTGGGACTTTGAAATATTTCAGGCAGGCATCAGACTTAGAAAAAATTCTGGCCAGCATGGGACTTAGAAAAAATTCTGGCCAGCATGGGACTTTGAAAATTTTCGGCCAGGCGTCAGACTTAGAAAAAATTCTGGCCTGCTTGGGACTTTGAAATATTTCAGGCAGGCATCAGACTTAGAAAAAATTCTGGCCAGCATGGGACTTAGAAAAAATTCTGGCCAGCATGGGACTTTGAAAATTTTCGGCCAGGCATCAGACTTAGAAAAAAATCTGGCCAGCATGGGACTTAGAAAAAATTCTGGCCAGCATGGGACTTTGAAAATTTTCGGCCAGGCGTCAGACTTTGAAAAAATTCTGGCCAGCATGGGACTTTGAAAATTTTCGGCCAGGAGTCAGACTTAGAAAAAATTCTGGCCTGCTTGGGACTTTGAAATATTTCAGGCAGGCATCAGACTTAGAAAAAATTCTGGCCAGCATGGGACTTAGAAAAAATTCTGGCCAGCATGGGACTTTGAAAATTTTCGGCCAGGCATCAGACTTAGAAAAAATTCTGGCCAGCATGGGACTTTGAAAAAATTCTGGCCAGCATGGGACTTTGAAAAAATTCTGGCCAGCATGGGACTTAGAAAAAATTCTGGCCAGCATGGGACTTTGAAAAAATTCTGGCCAGCATGGGACTTTGAAAATTTTCGGCCAGGCGTCAGACTTAGAAAAAATTCTGACCAGCATGGGACTTTGTAAATTTTCGGCCCGGCGTCAGACTTAGAAAAAATTCTGGCCAGCATGGGACTTTGAAAAATTTCTGGCCAGCATGGGACTTTGAAAATTTTCAGCCAGGCATCAGACTTAGAAAAAATTCTGGCCTGCATGGGACTTTGAAAATTTTCGGCCAGGCGTCAGACTTAGAAAAAATTCTGGCCTGCATGGGACTTTGAAAATTTTCGGCCAGAAGTCAGACTTAGAAAAAATTCTGGCCAGCATGGGACTTTGAAATATTTCAGGCAGGCATCAGACTTAGAGAAAATTCTGGCCAGCATGGGACTTAGAAAAAATTCTGGCCAGCATGGGACTTAGAAAAAATTCTGGCCAGCATGGGACTTTGAAAATTTTTGGCCAGGAGTCAGACTTAGAAAAAATTCTGGCCTGCTTGGGACTTTGAAATATTTCAGGCAGGCATCAGACTTAGAAAAAATTCTGGCCAGCATGGGACTTTGAAAATTTTCAGCCAGGAGTCAGACTTAGAAAAAATTCTGGCCAGCATGGGACTTTGAAAATTTTCGGAGAGGCGTCAGACTTAGAAAAAATTTTGTCCAGCATGGGACTTTGAAAATTTTCAGCCAGGAGTCAGACTTAGAAAAAATTCTGGCCAGCATGGGACTTTGAAAATTTTTGGCCAGGCATCAGACTTTGAAAAAATTCTGGCCAGCATGGGACTTTGAAAATTTTCGGCCAGGAGTCAGACTTAGAAAAAATTCTGGCCTGCTTGGGACTTTGAAATATTTCAGGCAGGCATCAGACTTAGAAAAAATTCTGGCCAGCATGGGACTTTGAAAATTTTCGGCCAGGCGTCAGACTTAGAAAAAATTCTGACCAGCATGGGACTTTGTAAATTTTCGGCCCGGCGTCAGACTTAGAAAAAATTCTGGCCTGCATGGGACTTTGAAAATTTTCGGCCAGGCGTCAGACTTAGAAAAAATTCTGGCCAGCATGGGACTTTGAAATATTTCAGGCAGGCATCAGACTTAGAGAAAATTCTGGCCAGCATGGGACTTATAAAAAATTCTGGCCACCATGGGACTTTGAAAATTTTCAGCCAGGAGTCAGACTTAGAAAAAATTCTGGCCAGCATGGGACTTTGAAAATTTTCGGAGAGGCGTCAGACTTAGAAAAAATTCTGTCCAGCATGGGACTTTGAAAATTTTCAGCCAGGAGTCAGACTTAGAAAAAATTCTGGCCAGCATGGGACTTTGAAAATTTTTGGCCAGGCGTCAGACTTAGAAAAAATTCTGACCAGCATGGGACTTTGTAAATTTTCGGCCCGGCGTCAGACTTAGAAAAAATTCTGGCCAGCATGGGACTTTGAAAAATTTCTGGCCAGGCGTCAGACTTAGAAAACATTCTGGCCAGCATGGGACTTAGAAAAAATTCTGGCCAGCATGGGACTTTGAAAAAATTCTGGCCAGCATGGGACTTTGAAAAAATTCTGGCCTGCATGGGACTTTGAAATATTTCAGGCAGGTGTCAGACTTAGAAAAAAATCTGGCCAGCATGGGACTTTGAAAATTTTCAGCCAGGCGTCAGACTTAGAAAAAATTCTGGCCTGCATGGGACTTTGAAAATTTTCGGCCAGGCGTCAGACTTAGAAAAAATTCTGGCCAGCATGGGACTTTGAAAATTTTTGGCCAGGAGTCAGACTTAGAAAAAATTCTGGCCTGCATGGGACTTTGAAAATTTTTGGCCAAGCGTCAGACTTAGAAAAAAATCTGGCCTGCTTGGGACTTTGAAATATTTCAGGCAGGCATCAGACTTAGAAAACATTCTGGCCAGCATGGGACTTAGAAAAAATTCTGGCCAGCATGGGACTTTGAAAATTTTCGGCCAAGCGTCAGACTTAGAAAAAATTCTGGCCAGCATGGGACTTTGAAAATTTTCAGCCAGGAGCCAGACTTAGAAAAAATTCTGGCCAGCATGGGACTTTGAAATATTTCAGGCAGGCGTCAGACTTAGAAAAAATTCTGGCCAGCATGGGACTTTGAAAATTTTTGGCCAGGCATCAGACTTAGAAAAAATTCTGGCCAGCATGGGACTTTGAAAAATTTCTGGCCAGCATGGGACTTTGAAAAAATTCTGGCCAGCATGGGACTTTGAACATTTTTGGCCAGGAGTCAGACTTAGAAAAAATTCTGGCCAGCATGGGACATTGAAAAAATTCTGGCCAGCATGGGACTTTGAAAATTTTCAGCCAGGAGTCAGACTTAGAAAAAATTCTGGCCTGCTTGGGACTTAGAAAAAATTCTGGCCAGCATGGGACTTTGAAAATTTTCGGGCAGGCGTCAGACTTTGAAAAAATTCTGGCCAGCATGGGACTTTGAAAATTTTCGGCCAGGAGTCAGACTTAGAAAAAATTCTGGCCTGCTTGGGACTTTGAAATATTTCAGGCAGGCATCAGACTTAGAAAAAATTCTGGCCAGCATGGGACTTAGAAAAAATTCTGGCCAGCATGGGACTTTGAAAAAATTCTGGCCAGCATGGGACTTTGAAAATTTTCGGCCCGGCGTCAGACTTAGAAAAAATTCTGGCCAGCATGGGACTTTGAAAAATTTCTGGCCAGCATGGGACTTTGAAAAAATTCTGGCCAGCATGGGACTTAGAAAAAATTCTGGCCTGCATGGGACTTTGAAAATTTTTGGCCAAGCGTCAGACTTAGAAAAAATTCTGGCCTGCTTGGGACTTTGAAATATTTCAGGCAGGCATCAGACTTAGAAAAAATTCTGGCCAGCATGGGACTTAGAAAAAATTCTGGCCAGCATGGGACTTTGAAAATTTTCGGCCAGGCGTCAGACTTAGAAAAAATTCTGGCCTGCTTGGGACTTTGAAATATTTCAGGCAGGCATCAGACTTAGAAAAAATTCTGGCCAGCATGGGACTTTGAAAATTTTCGGCCAAGCGTCAGACTTAGAAAAAATTCTGGCCAGCATGGGACTTTGAAAATTTTCAGCCAGGAGCCAGACTTAGAAAAAATTCTGGCCAGCATGGGACTTTGAAATATTTCAGGCAGGCGTCAGACTTAGAAAAAATTCTGGCCAGCATGGGACTTTGAAAATTTTTGGCCAGGCATCAGACTTAGAAAAAATTCTGGCCAGCATGGGACTTTGAAAAAATTCTGGCCAGCATGGGACTTTGAACATTTTTGGCCAGGAGTCAGACTTAGAAAAAATTCTGGCCAGCATGGGACATTGAAAAAATTCTGGCCAGCATGGGACTTTGAAAATTTTCAGCCAGGAGTCAGACTTAGAAAAAATTCTGGCCTGCTTGGGACTTAGAAAAAATTCTGGCCAGCATGGGACTTTGAAAATTTTCGGGCAGGCGTCAGACTTTGAAAAAATTCTGGCCAGCATGGGACTTTGAAAATTTTCGGCCAGGAGTCAGACTTAGAAAAAATTCTGGCCTGCTTGGGACTTTGAAATATTTCAGGCAGGCATCAGACTTAGAAAAAATTCTGGCCAGCATGGGACTTAGAAAAAATTCTGGCCAGCATGGGACTTTGAAAAAATTCTGGCCAGCATGGGACTTTGAAAATTTTCGGCCCGGCGTCAGACTTAGAAAAAATTCTGGCCAGCATGGGACTTTGAAAAATTTCTGGCCAGCATGGGACTTTGAAAAAATTCTGGCCAGCATGGGACTTAGAAAAAATTCTGGCCTGCATGGGACTTTGAAAATTTTTGGCCAAGCGTCAGACTTAGAAAAAATTCTGGCCTGCTTGGGACTTTGAAATATTTCAGGCAGGCATCAGACTTAGAAAAAATTCTGGCCAGCATGGGACTTAGAAAAAATTCTGGCCAGCATGGGACTTTGAAAATTTTCGGCCAGGCGTCAGACTTAGAAAAAATTCTGGCCTGCTTGGGACTTTGAAATATTTCAGGCAGGCATCAGACTTAGAAAAAATTCTGGCCAGCATGGGACTTAGAAAAAATTCTGGCCAGCATGGGACTTTGAAAATTTTCGGCCAGGCATCAGACTTAGAAAAAAATCTGGCCAGCATGGGACTTAGAAAAAATTCTGGCCAGCATGGGACTTTGAAAATTTTCGGCCAGGCGTCAGACTTTGAAAAAATTCTGGCCAGCATGGGACTTTGAAAATTTTCGGCCAGGAGTCAGACTTAGAAAAAATTCTGGCCTGCTTGGGACTTTGAAATATTTCAGGCAGGCATCAGACTTAGAAAAAATTCTGGCCAGCATGGGACTTAGAAAAAATTCTGGCCAGCATGGGACTTTGAAAATTTTCGGCCAGGCGTCAGACTTAGAAAAAATTCTGGCCAGCATGGGACTTAGAAAAAATTCTGGCCAGCATGGGACTTTGAAAATTTTCGGCCAGGCATCAGACTTAGAAAAAATTCTGGCCAGCATGGGACTTTGAAAAAATTCTGGCCAGCATGGGACTTTGAAAAAATTCTGGCCAGCATGGGACTTTGAAAATTTTTGGCCAGGCATCAGACTTAGAAAAAATTCTGGCCAGCATGGGACTTTGAAAAATTTCTGGCCAGCATGGGACTTTGAAAAAATTCTGGCCAGCATGGGACTTTGAACATTTTTGGCCAGGAGTCAGACTTAGAAAAAATTCTGGCCAGCATGGGACATTGAAAAAATTCTGGCCAGCATGGGACTTTGAAAATTTTCAGCCAGGAGTCAGACTTAGAAAAAATTCTGGCCTGCTTGGGACTTAGAAAAAATTCTGGCCAGCATGGGACTTTGAAAATTTTCGGGCAGGCGTCAGACTTTGAAAAAATTCTGGCCAGCATGGGACTTTGAAAATTTTCGGCCAGGAGTCAGACTTAGAAAAAATTCTGGCCTGCTTGGGACTTTGAAATATTTCAGGCAGGCATCAGACTTAGAAAAAATTCTGGCCAGCATGGGACTTAGAAAAAATTCTGGCCAGCATGGGACTTTGAAAAAATTCTGGCCAGCATGGGACTTTGAAAATTTTCGGCCCGGCGTCAGACTTAGAAAAAATTCTGGCCAGCATGGGACTTTGAAAAATTTCTGGCCAGCATGGGACTTTGAAAAAATTCTGGCCAGCATGGGACTTAGAAAAAATTCTGGCCTGCATGGGACTTTGAAAATTTTTGGCCAAGCGTCAGACTTAGAAAAAATTCTGGCCTGCTTGGGACTTTGAAATATTTCAGGCAGGCATCAGACTTAGAAAAAATTCTGGCCAGCATGGGACTTAGAAAAAATTCTGGCCAGCATGGGACTTTGAACATTTTCGGCCAGGCGTCAGACTTAGAAAAAATTCTGGCCTGCTTGGGACTTTGAAATATTTCAGGCAGGCATCAGACTTAGAAAAAATTCTGGCCAGCATGGGAC
Source organism: Festucalex cinctus (assembly GCF_051991245.1). Lineage (NCBI taxonomy): Eukaryota > Metazoa > Chordata > Actinopteri > Syngnathiformes > Syngnathidae > Festucalex > Festucalex cinctus. The sequence continues at coordinate 5,661,124 of NC_135420.1, read as the reverse complement.
TTAGAAAAAATTCTGGCCAGCATGGGACTTTGAAAATTTTCGGCCAGGCATCAGACTTAGAAAAAAATCTGGCCAGCATGGGACTTAGAAAAAATTCTGGCCAGCATGGGACTTTGAAAATTTTCGGCCAGGCGTCAGACTTTGAAAAAATTCTGGCCAGCATGGGACTTAGAAAAAATTCTGGCCAGCATGGGACTTTGAAAATTTTCGGCCAGGCATCAGACTTAGAAAAAATTCTGGCCAGCATGGGACTTTGAAAAAATTCTGGCCAGCATGGGACTTTGAAAAAATTCTGGCCAGCATGGGACTTAGAAAAAATTCTGGCCAGCATGGGACTTTGAAAAAATTCTGGCCAGCATGGGACTTTGAAAATTTTCGGCCAGGCGTCAGACTTAGAAAAAATTCTGACCAGCATGGGACTTTGTAAATTTTCGGCCCGGCGTCAGACTTAGAAAAAATTCTGGCCAGCATGGGACTTTGAAAAATTTCTGGCCAGCATGGGACTTTGAAAATTTTCAGCCAGGCATCAGACTTAGAAAAAATTCTGGCCTGCATGGGACTTTGAAAATTTTCGGCCAGGCGTCAGACTTAGAAAAAATTCTGGCCTGCATGGGACTTTGAAAATTTTCGGCCAGAAGTCAGACTTAGAAAAAATTCTGGCCAGCATGGGACTTTGAAATATTTCAGGCAGGCATCAGACTTAGAAAAAATTCTGGCCAGCATGGGACTTTGAAAAAATTCTGGCCAGCATGGGACTTAGAAAAAATTCTGGCCAGCATGGGACTTTGAAAATTTTTGGCCAGGAGTCAGACTTAGAAAAAATTCTGGCCTGCTTGGGACTTTGAAATATTTCAGGCAGGCATCAGACTTAGAAAAAATTCTGGCCAGCATGGGACTTTGAAAATTTTCAGCCAGGAGTCAGACTTAGAAAAAATTCTGGCCAGCATGGGACTTTGAAAATTTTTGGCCAGGCATCAGACTTTGAAAAAATTCTGGCCAGCATGGGACTTTGAAAATTTTCGGCCAGGAGTCAGACTTAGAAAAAATTCTGGCCTGCTTGGGACTTTGAAATATTTCAGGCAGGCATCAGACTTAGAAAAAATTCTGGCCAGCATGGGACTTTGAAAATTTTCGGCCAGGCGTCAGACTTAGAAAAAATTCTGACCAGCATGGGACTTTGTAAATTTTCGGCCCGGCGTCAGACTTAGAAAAAATTCTGGCCTGCATGGGACTTTGAAAATTTTCGGCCAGGCGTCAGACTTAGAAAAAATTCTGGCCAGCATGGGACTTTGAAATATTTCAGGCAGGCATCAGACTTAGAGAAAATTCTGGCCAGCATGGGACTTAGAAAAAATTCTGGCCAGCATGGGACTTTGAAAATTTTCAGCCAGGAGTCAGACTTAGAAAAAATTCTGGCCAGCATGGGACTTTGAAAATTTTCGGAGAGGCGTCAGACTTAGAAAAAATTCTGTCCAGCATGGGACTTTGAAAATTTTCAGCCAGGAGTCAGACTTAGAAAAAATTCTGGCCAGCATGGGACTTTGAAAATTTTTGGCCAGGCATCAGACTTTGAAAAAATTCTGGCCAGCATGGGACTTTGAAAATTTTCGGCCAGGAGTCAGACTTAGAAAAAATTCTGGCCAGCATGGGACTTTGAAAATTTTCGGCCAGGCGTCAGACTTAGAAAAAATTCTGACCAGCATGGGACTTTGTAAATTTTCGGCCCGGCGTCAGACTTAGAAAAAATTCTGGCCAGCATGGGACTTTGAAAAAATTCTGGCCAGCATGGGACTTAGAAAAAATTCTGGCCAGCATGGGACTTTGAAAATTTTTGGCCAGGAGTCAGACTTAGAAAAAATTCTGGCCAGCATGGGACTTTGAAAAAATTCTGGCCAGCATGGGACTTTGAAAATTTTCGGCCAGGCGTCAGACTTAGAAAAAATTCTGGCCTGCATGGGACTTTGAAAATTTTCGGCCAGAAGTCAGACTTAGAAAAAATTCTGGCCAGCATGGGACTTTGAAATATTTCAGGCAGGCATCAGACTTAGAGAAAATTCTGGCCAGCATGGGACTTAGAAAAAATTCTGGCCAGCATGGGACTTAGAAAAAATTCTGGCCAGCATGGGACTTTGAAAATTTTTGGCCAGGAGTCAGACTTAGAAAAAATTCTGGCCTGCTTGGGACTTTGAAATATTTCAGGCAGGCATCAGACTTAGAAAAAATTCTGGCCAGCATGGGACTTAGAAAAAATTCTGGCCAGCATGGGACTTTGAAAATTTTTGGCCAGGAGTCAGACTTAGAAAAAATTCTGGCCAGCATGGGACTTTGAAAATTTTCAGCCAGGAGTCAGACTTAGAAAAAATTCTGGCCAGCATGGGACTTTGAAAATTTTCGGAGAGGCGTCAGACTTAGAAAAAATTCTGTCCAGCATGGGACTTTGAAAATTTTCAGCCAGGAGTCAGACTTAGAAAAAATTCTGGCCAGCATGGGACTTTGAAAATTTTTGGCCAGGCATCAGACTTTGAAAAAATTCTGGCCAGCATGGGACTTTGAAAATTTTCGGCCAGGAGTCAGACTTAGAAAAAATTCTGGCCTGCTTGGGACTTTGAAATATTTCAGGCAGGCATCAGACTTAGAAAAAATTCTGGCCTGCATGGGACTTTGAAAATTTTCGGCCAGGCGTCAGACTTAGAAAAAATTCTGGCCAGCATGGGACTTTGAAATATTTCAGGCAGGCATCAGACTTAGAGAAAATTCTGGCCAGCATGGGACTTAGAAAAAATTCTGGCCAGCATGGGACTTTGAAAAAATTCTGGCCAGCATGGGACTTTGAAAAAATTCTGGCCAGCATGGGACTTTGAAAATTTTCGGCCAGGCGTCAGACTTAGAAAAAATTCTGGCCAGCATGGGACTTTGAAAATTTTCGGCCAGGCGTCAGACTTAGAAAAAATTCTGGCCAGCATGGGACTTTGAAATATTTCAGGCAGGCATCAGACTTAGAGAAAATTCTGGCCAGCATGGGACTTAGAAAAAATTCTGGCCAGCATGGGACTTTGAAAATTTTCAGCCAGGAGTCAGACTTAGAAAAAATTCTGGCCAGCATGGGACTTTGAAAATTTTCGGAGAGGCGTCAGACTTAGAAAAAATTCTGTCCAGCATGGGACTTTGAAAATTTTCAGCCAGGAGTCAGACTTAGAAAAAATTCTGGCCAGCATGGGACTTTGAAAATTTTTGGCCAGGCATCAGACTTTGAAAAAATTCTGGCCAGCATGGGACTTTGAAAATTTTCGGCCAGGCGTCAGACTTAGAAAAAATTCTGACCAGCATGGGACTTTGTAAATTTTCGGCCCGGCGTCAGACTTAGAAAAAATTCTGGCCAGCATGGGACTTTGAAAAAATTCTGGCCAGCATGGGACTTAGAAAAAATTCTGGCCAGCATGGGACTTTGAAAATTTTTGGCCAGGAGTCAGACTTAGAAAAAATTCTGGCCAGCATGGGACTTTGAAAAAATTCTGGCCAGCATGGGACTTTGAAAATTTTCGGCCAGGCGTCAGACTTAGAAAAAATTCTGACCAGCATGGGACTTTGTAAATTTTCGGCCCGGCGTCAGACTTAGAAAAAATTCTGGCCTGCATGGGACTTTGAAAATTTTCAGCCAGGCGTCAGACTTAGAAAAAATTCTGGCCTGCATGGGACTTTGAAAATTTTCGGCCAGGCGTCAGACTTAGAAAAAATTCTGGCCAGCATGGGACTTTGAAAATTTTTGGCCAGGAGTCAGACTTAGAAAAAATTCTGGCCTGCATGGGACTTTGAAAATTTTTGGCCAAGCGTCAGACTTAGAAAAAATTCTGGCCTGCTTGGGACTTTGAAATATTTCAGGCAGGCATCAGACTTAGAAAACATTCTGGCCAGCATGGGACTTAGAAAAAATTCTGGCCAGCATGGGACTTTGAAAATTTTCGGCCAAGCGTCAGACTTAGAAAAAATTCTGGCCAGCATGGGACTTTGAAAATTTTCAGCCAGGAGCCAGACTTAGAAAAAATTCTGGCCAGCATGGGACTTTGAAATATTTCAGGCAGGCGTCAGACTTAGAAAAAATTCTGGCCAGCATGGGACTTTGAAAATTTTTGGCCAGGCATCAGACTTAGAAAAAATTCTGGCCAGCATGGGACTTTGAAAAATTTCTGGCCAGCATGGGACTTTGAAAAAATTCTGGCCAGCATGGGACTTTGAACATTTTTGGCCAGGAGTCAGACTTAGAAAAAATTCTGGCCAGCATGGGACATTGAAAAAATTCTGGCCAGCATGGGACTTTGAAAATTTTCAGCCAGGAGTCAGACTTAGAAAAAATTCTGGCCTGCTTGGGACTTAGAAAAAATTCTGGCCAGCATGGGACTTTGAAAATTTTCGGGCAGGCGTCAGACTTTGAAAAAATTCTGGCCAGCATGGGACTTTGAAAATTTTCGGCCAGGAGTCAGACTTAGAAAAAATTCTGGCCTGCTTGGGACTTTGAAATATTTCCGGCAGGCATCAGACTTAGAAAAAATTCTGGCCAGCATGGGACTTAGAAAAAATTCTGGCCAGCATGGGACTTTGAAAAAATTCTGGCCAGCATGGGACTTTGAAAAATTTCTGGCCAGCATGGGACTTTGAAAAAATTCTGGCCAGCATGGGACTTAGAAAAAATTCTGGCCTGCATGGGACTTTGAAAATTTTTGGCCAAGCGTCAGACTTAGAAAAAATTCTGGCCTGCTTGGGACTTTGAAATATTTCAGGCAGGCATCAGACTTAGAAAAAATTCTGGCCAGCATGGGACTTAGAAAAAATTCTGGCCAGCATGGGACTTTGAAAATTTTCGGCCAGGCGTCAGACTTAGAAAAAATTCTGGCCTGCTTGGGACTTTGAAATATTTCAGGCAGGCATCAGACTTAGAAAAAATTCTGGCCAGCATGGGACTTAGAAAAAATTCTGGCCAGCATGGGACTTTGAAAATTTTCGGCCAGGCATCAGACTTAGAAAAAAATCTGGCCAGCATGGGACTTAGAAAAAATTCTGGCCAGCATGGGACTTTGAAAATTTTCGGCCAGGCGTCAGACTTTGAAAAAATTCTGGCCAGCATGGGACTTTGAAAATTTTCGGCCAGGAGTCAGACTTAGAAAAAATTCTGGCCTGCTTGGGACTTTGAAATATTTCAGGCAGGCATCAGACTTAGAAAAAATTCTGGCCAGCATGGGACTTAGAAAAAATTCTGGCCAGCATGGGACTTTGAAAATTTTCGGCCAGGCGTCAGACTTAGAAAAAATTCTGGCCAGCATGGGACTTAGAAAAAATTCTGGCCAGCATGGGACTTTGAAAATTTTCGGCCAGGCATCAGACTTAGAAAAAATTCTGGCCAGCATGGGACTTTGAAAAAATTCTGGCCAGCATGGGACTTTGAAAAAATTCTGGCCAGCATGGGACTTTGAAAATTTTCGGCCAGGCGTCAGACTTAGAAAAAATTCTGACCAGCATGGGACTTTGTAAATTTTCGGCCCGGCGTCAGACTTAGAAAAAATTCTGGCCAGCATGGGACTTTGAAAAATTTCTGGCCAGCATGGGACTTTGAAAATTTTCAGCCAGGCATCAGACTTAGAAAAAATTCTGGCCTGCATGGGACTTTGAAAATTTTCGGCCAGGCGTCAGACTTAGAAAAAATTCTGGCCTGCATGGGACTTTGAAAATTTTCGGCCAGAAGTCAGACTTAGAAAAAATTCTGGCCAGCATGGGACTTTGAAATATTTCAGGCAGGCATCAGACTTAGAGAAAATTCTGGCCAGCATGGGACTTAGAAAAAATTCTGGCCAGCATGGGACTTAGAAAAAATTCTGGCCAGCATGGGACTTTGAAAATTTTTGGCCAGGAGTCAGACTTAGAAAAAATTCTGGCCTGCTTGGGACTTTGAAATATTTCAGGCAGGCATCAGACTTAGAAAAAATTCTGGCCAGCATGGGACTTTGAAAATTTTCAGCCAGGAGTCAGACTTAGAAAAAATTCTGGCCAGCATGGGACTTTGAAAATTTTTGGCCAGGCATCAGACTTTGAAAAAATTCTGGCCAGCATGGGACTTTGAAAATTTTCGGCCAGGAGTCAGACTTAGAAAAAATTCTGGCCTGCTTGGGACTTTGAAATATTTCAGGCAGGCATCAGACTTAGAAAAAATTCTGGCCAGCATGGGACTTTGAAAATTTTCGGCCAGGCGTCAGACTTAGAAAAAATTCTGACCAGCATGGGACTTTGTAAATTTTCGGCCCGGCGTCAGACTTAGAAAAAATTCTGGCCTGCATGGGACTTTGAAAATTTTCGGCCAGGCGTCAGACTTAGAAAAAATTCTGGCCAGCATGGGACTTTGAAATATTTCAGGCAGGCATCAGACTTAGAGAAAATTCTGGCCAGCATGGGACTTAGAAAAAATTCTGGCCAGCATGGGACTTAGAAAAAATTCTGGCCAGCATGGGACTTTGAAATATTTCAGGCAGGCATCAGACTTAGAAAAAATTCTGGCCAGCATGGGACTTTGAAAATTTTCAGCCAGGAGTCAGACTTAGAAAAAATTCTGGCCAGCATGGGACTTTGAAAATTTTCGGAGAGGCGTCAGACTTAGAAAAAATTCTGTCCAGCATGGGACTTTGAAAATTTTCAGCCAGGAGTCAGACTTAGAAAAAATTCTGGCCAGCATGGGACTTTGAAAATTTTTGGCCAGGCATCAGACTTTGAAAAAATTCTGGCCAGCATGGGACTTTGAAAATTTTCGGCCAGGAGTCAGACTTAGAAAAAATTCTGGCCAGCATGGGACTTTGAAAATTTTTGGCCAGGCGTCAGACTTAGAAAAAATTCTGACCAGCATGGGACTTTGTAAATTTTCGGCCCGGCGTCAGACTTAGAAAAAATTCTGGCCAGCATGGGACTTTGAAAAAATTCTGGCCAGCATGGGACTTAGAAAAAATTCTGGCCAGCATGGGACTTTGAAAATTTTTGGCCAGGAGTCAGACTTAGAAAAAATTCTGGCCAGCATGGGACTTTGAAAAAATTCTGGCCAGCATGGGACTTTGAAAATTTTCGGCCAGGCGTCAGACTTAGAAAAAATTCTGACCAGCATGGGACTTTGTAAATTTTCGGCCCGGCGTCAGACTTAGAAAAAATTCTGGCCAGCATGGGACTTTGAAAAATTTCTGGCCAGCATGGGACTTTGAAAAAATTCTGGCCAGCATGGGACTTTGAAAAAATTCTGGCCTGCATGGGACTTTGAAATATTTCAGGCAGGTGTCAGACTTAGAAAAAAATCTGGCCAGCATGGGACTTTGAAAATTTTCAGCCAGGCATCAGACTTAGAAAAAATTCTGGCCTGCATGGGACTTTGAAAATTTTCGGCCAGGCGTCAGACTTAGAAAAAATTCTGGCCTGCATGGGACTTTGAAAATTTTCGGCCAGGCGTCAGACTTAGAAAAAATTCTGGCCAGCATGGGACTTTGAAAATTTTTGGCCAGGAGTCAGACTTAGAAAAAATTCTGGCCTGCATGGGACTTTGAAAATTTTTGGCCAAGCGTCAGACTTAGAAAAAATTCTGGCCTGCTTGGGACTTTGAAATATTTCAGGCAGGCATCAGACTTAGAAAAAATTCTGGCCAGCATGGGACTTAGAAAAAATTCTGGCCAGCATGGGACTTTGAAAATTTTCGGCCAGGCGTCAGACTTTGAAAAAATTCTGACCAGCATGGGACTTTGTAAATTTTCTGGCCCAGGCGTCAGACTTAGAAAACATTCTGGCCAGCATGGGACTTAGAAAAAATTCTGGCCAGCATGGGACTTTGAAAATTTTCGGCCAAGCGTCAGACTTAGAAAAAATTCTGGCCAGCATGGGACTTTGAACATTTTCAGCCAGGCATCAGACTTAGAAAAAATTCTGGCCAGCATGGGACTTTGAAAAAATTCTGGCCAGCATGGGACTTTGAAAATTTTCAGCCAGGCGTCAGACTTAGAAAAAATTCTGGCCAGCATGGGACTTTGAAAATTTTCGGCCAGGCGTCAGACTTAGAAAAAATTCTGGCCAGCATGGGACTTTGAAAAAATTCTGGCCAGCATGGGACTTTGAAAATTTTCGGCCAGGAGTCAGACTTAGAAAAAATTCTGGCCTGCATGGGACTTTGAAATATTTCAGGCAGGTGTCAGACTTAGAAAAAATTCTGGCCAGCATGGGACTTTGAAAATTTTCAGCCAGGCGTCAGACTTAGAAAAAAATCTGGCCTGCATGGGACTTTGAAAATTTTCGGCCAGGCGTCAGACTTAGAAAAAATTCTGGCCAGCATGGGACTTTGAAAATTTTTGGCCAGGAGTCAGACTTAGAAAAAATTCTGGCCTGCATGGGACTTTGAAAATTTTTGGCCAAGCGTCAGACTTAGAAAAAATTCTGGCCTGCTTGGGACTTTGAAATATTTCAGGCAGGCATCAGACTTAGAAAACATTCTGGCCAGCATGGGACTTAGAAAAAATTCTGGCCAGCATGGGACTTTGAAAATTTTCGGCCAAGCGTCAGACTTAGAAAAAATTCTGGCCAGCATGGGACTTTGAAAATTTTCAGCCAGGAGCCAGACTTAGAAAAAATTCTGGCCAGCATGGGACTTTGAAATATTTCAGGCAGGCGTCAGACTTAGAAAAAATTCTGGCCAGCATGGGACTTTGAAAATTTTTGGCCAGGCATCAGACTTAGAAAAAATTCTGGCCAGCATGGGACTTTGAAAAAATTCTGGCCAGCATGGGACTTTGAACATTTTTGGCCAGGAGTCAGACTTAGAAAAAATTCTGGCCAGCATGGGACATTGAAAAAATTCTGGCCAGCATGGGACTTTGAAAATGTTCAGCCAGGAGTCAGACTTAGAAAAAATTCTGGCCTGCTTGGGACTTAGAAAAAATTCTGGCCAGCATGGGACTTTGAAAATTTTCGGGCAGGCGTCAGACTTTGAAAAAATTCTGGCCAGCATGGGACTTTGAAAATTTTCGGCCAGGAGTCAGACTTAGAAAAAATTCTGGCCTGCTTGGGACTTTGAAATATTTCAGGCAGGCATCAGACTTAGAAAAAATTCTGGCCAGCATGGGACTTTGAAAAAATTCTGGCCAGCATGGGACTTTGAAAATTTTCAGCCAGGCGTCAGACTTAGAAAAAATTCTGGCCAGCATGGGACTTTGAAAATTTTCGGCCAGGCGTCAGACTTAGAAAAAATTCTGGCCAGCATGGGACTTTGAAAAAATTCTGGCCAGCATGGGACTTTGAAAATTTTCGGCCAGGAGTCAGACTTAGAAAAAATTCTGGCCTGCATGGGACTTTGAAATATTTCAGGCAGGTGTCAGACTTAGAAAAAATTCTGGCCAGCATGGGACTTTGAAAATTTTCAGCCAGGCATCAGACTTAGAAAAAATTCTGGCCTGCATGGGACTTTGAAAATTTTCGGCCAGGCGTCAGACTTAGAAAAAATTCTGGCCAGCATGGGACTTTGAAAAAATTCTGGCCAGCATGGGACTTTGAAAATTTTCGGCCAGGAGTCAGACTTAGAAAAAATTCTGGCCTGCATGGGACTTTGAAATATTTCAGGCAGGTGTCAGACTTAGAAAAAATTCTGGCCAGCATGGGACTTTGAAATATTTCAGGCAGGTGTCAGACTTAGAAAAAATTCTGGCCAGCATGGGACTTTGAAATATTTCAGGCAGGCGTCAGACTTAGAAAAAATTCTGGCCAGCATGGGACTTTGAAAATTTTTGGCCAGGCATCAGACTTAGAAAAAATTCTGGCCAGCATGGGACTTTGAAAAATTTCTGGCCAGCATGGGACTTTGAAAAAATTCTGGCCAGCATGGGACATTGAAAAAATTCTGGCCAGCATGGGACTTTGAAAATTTTCAGCCAGGAGTCAGACTTAGAAAAAATTCTGGCCTGCTTGGGACTTAGAAAAAATTCTGGCCAGCATGGGACTTTGAAAATTTTCGGGCAGGCGTCAGACTTTGAAAAAATTCTGGCCAGCATGGGACTTTGAAAATTTTCGGCCAGGAGTCAGACTTAGAAAAAATTCTGGCCTGCTTGGGACTTTGAAATATTTCAGGCAGGCATCAGACTTAGAAAAAATTCTGGCCAGCATGGGACTTTGAAAAAATTCTGGCCAGCATGGGACTTTGAAAATTTTCAGCCAGGCGTCAGACTTAGAAAAAATTCTGGCCAGCATGGGACTTTGAAAATTTTCGGCCAGGCGTCAGAATTAGAAAAAATTCTGGCCAGCATGGGACTTTGAAAAAATTCTGGCCAGCATGGGACTTTGAAAATTTTCAGCCAGGCGTCAGACTTAGAAAAAATTCTGGCCAGCATGGGACTTTGAAAATTTTCGGCCAGGCGTCAGACTTAGAAAAAATTCTGGCCAGCATGGGACTTTGAAAAAATTCTGGCCAGCATGGGACTTTGAAAATTTTCGGCCAGGAGTCAGACTTAGAAAAAATTCTGGCCTGCATGGGACTTTGAAATATTTCAGGCAGGTGTCAGACTTAGAAAAAATTCTGGCCAGCATGGGACTTTGAAAATTTTCAGCCAGGCATCAGACTTAGAAAAAATTCTGGCCTGCATGGGACTTTGAAAATTTTCGGCCAGGCGTCAGACTTAGAAAAAATTCTGGCCAGCATGGGACTTTGAAAAATTCTGGCCAGGAGTCAGACTTAGAAAAAATTCTGGCCAGCATGGGACTTTGAAAATTTTCGGCCAGGCGTCAGACTTAGAAAAAATTCTGGCCTGCTTGGGACTTTGAAATATTTCAGGCAGGCATCAGACTTAGAAAAAATTCTGGCCAGCATTGGACTTTGAAAATTTTCAGCCAGGAGTCAGACTTAGAAAAAATTCTGGCCAGCATGGGACTTTGAAAATTTTCGGAGAGGCGTCAGACTTAGAAAAAATTCTGTCCAGCATGGGACTTTGAAAATTTTCAGCCAGGAGTCAGACTTAGAAAAAATTCTGGCCAGCATGGGACTTTGAAATATTTCAGGCAGGCGTCAGACTTAGAAAAAATTCTGGCCTGCATGGGACTTTGAAAATTTTCGGCCAGGCGTCAGACTTAGAAAAAATTCTGGCCAGCATGGGACTTTGAAAAATTCTGGCCAGGAGTCAGACTTAGAAAAAATTCTGGCCAGCATGGGACTTTGAAAAAATTCTGGCCAGCATGGGACTTTGAAAATTTTCGGCCAGGCGTCAGACTTAGAAAAAATTCTGGCCTGCTTGGGACTTTGAAATATTTCAGGCAGGCATCAGACTTAGAAAAAATTCTGGCCAGCATGGGACTTTGAAAATTTTCAGCCAGGAGTCAGACTTAGAAAAAATTCTGGCCAGCATGGGACTTTGAAAATTTTCGGAGAGGCGTCAGACTTAGAAAAAATTCTGTCCAGCATGGGACTTTGAAAATTTTCAGCCAGGAGTCAGACTTAGAAAAAATTCTGGCCAGCATGGGACTTTGAAATATTTCAGGCAGGCGTCAGACTTAGAAAAAATTCTGGCCAGCATGGGACTTTGAAAATTTTTGGCCAGGCATCAGACTTAGAAAAAATTCTGGCCAGCATGGGACTTTGAAAAAATTCTGGCCAGCATGGGACTTTGAAAATTTTCGGCCAGGAGTCAGACTTAGAAAAAATTCTGGCCAGCATGGGACTTTGAAAAAATTCTGGCCAGCATGGGACTTTGAAATTTTTCAGGCAGGCATCAGACTTAGAAAAAATTCTGGCCTGCATGGGACTTTGAAAACTTTCGGCCAGGCGTCAGACTTAGAAAAAATTCTGGCCAGCATGGGACTTTGAAAAATTCTGGCCAGGAGTCAGACTTAGAAAAAATTCTGGCCAGCATGGGACTTTGAAAATTTTCAGCCAGGCATCAGACTTAGAAAAAATTCTGGCCAGCATGGGACTTTGAAAATTTTCGGCCAGGAGTCAGACTTAGAAAAAATTCTGGCCTGCATGGGACTTTGAAATATTTCAGGCAGGCGTCAGACTTAGAAAAAATTCTGGCCAGCATGGGACTTAGAAAAAAAATCTGGCCAGCATGGGACTTTGAAAAAATTCTGGCCTGCATGGGACTTTGAAATATTTCAGCCAGGCATCAGACTTAGAAAAAATTCTGGCCTGCATGGGACTTTGAAAATTTTCGGCCAGGCGTCAGACTTAGAAAAAATTCTGACCAGCATGGGACTTTGTAAATTTTCGGCCCGGCGTCAGACTTAGAAAAAATTCTGGCCAGCATGGGACTTTGAAAAATTTCTGGCCAGCATGGGACTTTGAAAATTTTCAGCCAGGCATCAGACTTAGAAAAAATTCTGGCCTGCTTGGGACTTTGAAATATTTCAGGCAGGCATCAGACTTAGAAAAAATTCTGGCCAACATGGGACTTAGAAAAAATTCTGGCCAACATGGGACTTAGAAAAAAATCTGGCCAGCATGGGACTTTGAAAAAATTCTGGCCAGCATGGGACTTTGAAAATTTTCAGCCAGGCATCAGACTTAGAAAAAATTCTGGCCAGCATGGGACTTTGAAAAAATTCTGGCCAGCATGGGACTTTGAAAATTTTTGGCCAAGCGTCAGACTTAGAAAAAATTCTGGCCAGCATGGGACTTTGAAAATTTTCGGAGAGGCGTCAGACTTAGAAAAAATTCTGTCCAGCATGGGACTTTGAAAATTTTCAGCCAGGAGTCAGACTTAGAAAAAATTCTGGCCAGCATGGGACTTTGAAATATTTCAGGCAGGCGTCAGACTTAGAAAAAATTCTGGCCAGCATGGGACTTTGAAAATTTTTGGCCAGGCATCAGACTTAGAAAAAATTCTGGCCAGCATGGGACTTTGAAAAAATTCTGGCCAGCATGGGACTTTGAAAATTTTCAGCCAGGCATCAGACTTAGAAAAAATTCTGGCCAGCATGGGACTTTGAAAATGTTCGGCCAGGCGTCAGACTTAGAAAAAATTCTGGCCAGCATGGGACTTTGAAAAAATTCTGGCCAGCATGGGACTTTGAAAATTTTCAGCCAGGAGTCAGACTTAGAAAAAATTCTGGCCAGCATGGGACTTTGAAAATTTTCGGAGAGGCGTCAGACTTAGAAAAAATTCTGGCCAGCATGGGACTTTGAAAAAATTCTGGCCAGCATGGGACTTTGAAATTTTTCGGCCAGGCATCAGACTTAGAAAAAATTCTGGCCAGCTTGGGACTTTGAAAATTTTCAGGCAGGCATCAGACTTGGAAAAAATTCTGGCCAGCATGGGACTTTGAAAAAATTCTGGCCAGCATGGGACTTTGAAAATTTTCGGCCAGGCGTCAGACTTAGAAAAAATTCTGGCCAGCATGGGACTTAGAAAAAATTCTGGCCAGCATGGGACTTTGAAAAAATTCTGGCCAGCATGGGACTTTGAAAATTTTCAGCCAGGAGTCAGACTTAGAAAAAATTCTGTCCAGCATGGGACTTTGAAAATTTTCAGCCAGGAGTCAGACTTAGAAAAAATTCTGGCCAGCATGGGACTTTGAAATATTTCAGGCAGGCATCAGACTTAGAAAAAATTCTGGCCAGCATGGGACTTTGAAAATGTTCGGCCAGGCGTCAGACTTAGAAAAAATTCTGGCCAGCATGGGACTTTGAAAAAATTCTGGCCAGCATGGGACTTTGAAAAAATTCTGGCCAGCATGGGACTTTGAAAAATTTCTGGCCAGCATGGGACTTTGAACATTTTTGGCCAGGAGTCAGACTTAGAAAAAATTCTGGCCAGCATGGGACTTTGAAAAAATTCTGGCCAGCATGGGACTTTGAAAATTTTCAGCCAGGAGTCAGACTTAGAAAAAATTCTGGCCAGCATGGGACTTTGAAAATTTTCGGCCAGGCGTCAGACTTTGAAAAAATTCTGGCCAGCATGGGACTTTGAAAATTTTCGGCCAGGAGTCAGACTTAGAAAAAATTCTGGCCTGCTTGGGACTTTGAAAATTTTCGGCCAGGCGTCAGACTTAGAAAAAATTCTGACCAGCATGGGACTTTGTAAATTTTCGGCCCGGCGTCAGACTTAGAAAAAATTCTGGCCAGCATGGGACTTTGAAAAATTTCTGGCCAGGCGTCAGACTTAGAAAACATTCTGGCCAGCATGGGACTTTGAAAATTTTCAGCCAGGCGTCAGACTTAGAAAAAATTCTGGCCAGCATGGGACTTTGAAAATTTTCGGCCAGGCGTCAGACTTAGAAAAAATTCTGGCCTGCTTGGGACTTTGAAATATTTCAGGCAGGCATCAGACTTAGAAAAAATTCTGGCCAGCATGGGACTTTGAAAATTTTCGGCCAGGCGTCAGACTTAGAAAAAATTCTGACCAGCATGGGACTTTGTAAATTTTCGGCCCGGCGTCAGACTTAAAAAAAATTCTGGCCAGCATGGGACTTTGAAAAATTTCTGGCCAGCATGGGACTTTGAAAATTTTCAGGCAGGCATCAGACTTAGAAAAAATTCTGGCCTGCATGGGACTTTGAAAACTTTCGGCCAGGCGTCAGACTTAGAAAAAATTCTGGCCAGCATGGGACTTTGAAAAATTCTGGCCAGGAGTCAGACTTAGAAAAAATTCTGGCCAGCATGGGACTTTGAAAATTTTCAGCCAGGCATCAGACTTAGAAAAAATTCTGGCCAGCATGGGACTTTGTAAATTTTCGGCCAGGCGTCAGACTTAGAAAAAATTCTGGCCAGCATGGGACTTTGAAAATTTTCGGCCAGGAGTCAGACTTAGAAAAAATTCTGGCCTGCATGGGACTTTGAAATATTTCAGGCAGGCGTCAGACTTAGAAAAAATTCTGGCCAGCATGGGACTTAGAAAAAAATCTGGCCAGCATGGGACTTTGAAAAAATTCTGGCCTGCATGGGACTTTGAAATATTTCAGCCAGGCATCAGACTTAGAAAAAATTCTGGCCTGCATGGGACTTTGAAAATTTTCGGCCAGGCGTCAGACTTAGAAAAAATTCTGGCCAGCATGGGACTTTGAAATTTTTCGGCCAGGCATCAGACTTAGAAAAAATTCTGACCAGCATGGGACTTTGTAAATTTTCGGCCCGGCGTCAGACTTAGAAAAAATTCTGGCCAGCATGGGACTTTGAAAAAATTCTGGCCAGCATGGGACTTTGAAAATTTTCAGCCAGGAGTCAGACTTAGAAAAAATTCTGGCCAGCATGGGACTTTGAAAATTTTCGGAGAGGCGTCAGACTTAGAAAAAATTCTGGCCAGCATGGGACTTTGAAAAAATTCTGGCCAGCATGGGACTTTGAAAATTTTCGGCCAGGCGTCAGACTTAGAAAAAATTCTGGCCAGCATGGGACTTTGAAATTTTTCGGCCAGGCATCAGACTTAGAAAAAATTCTGGCCAGCTTGGGACTTTGAAAATTTTCAGGCAGGCATCAGACTTGGAAAAAATTCTGGCCAGCATGGGACTTTGAAAAAATTCTGGCCAGCATGGGACTTTGAAAATTTTTGGCCAAGCGTCAGACTTAGAAAAAATTCTGGCCAGCATGGGACTTAGAAAAAATTCTGGCCAGCATGGGACTTTGAAAATTTTCGGCCAGGCGTCAGACTTAGAAAAAATTCTGTCCAGCATGGGACTTTGAAAATTTTCAGCCAGGAGTCAGACTTAGAAAAAATTCTGGCCAGCATGGGACTTTGAAATATTTCAGGCAGGCGTCAGACTTAGAAAAAATTCTGGCCTGCATGGGACTTTGAAAATTTTCGGCCAGGCGTCAGACTTAGAAAAAATTCTGGCCAGCATGGGACTTTGAAAAATTCTGGCCAGGAGTCAGACTTAGAAAAAATTCTGGCCAGCATGGGACTTTGAAAAAATTCTGGCCAGCATGGGACTTTGAAAATTTTCGGCCAGGCGTCAGACTTAGAAAAAATTCTGGCCTGCTTGGGACTTTGAAATATTTCAGGCAGGCATCAGACTTAGAAAAAATTCTGGCCAGCATGGGACTTTGAAAATTTTCAGCCAGGAGTCAGACTTAGAAAAAATTCTGGCCAGCATGGGACTTTGAAAATTTTCGGAGAGGCGTCAGACTTAGAAAAAATTCTGTCCAGCATGGGACTTTGAAATATTTCAGGCAGGCGTCAGACTTAGAAAAAATTCTGGCCAGCATGGGACTTTGAAAATTTTTGGCCAGGCATCAGACTTAGAAAAAATTCTGGCCAGCATGGGACTTTGAAAAAATTCTGGCCAGCATGGGACTTTGAAAATTTTCGGCCAGGAGTCAGACTTAGAAAAAATTCTGGCCAGCATGGGACTTTGAAAAAATTCTGGCCAGCATGGGACTTTGAAATTTTTCAGGCAGGCATCAGACTTAGAAAAAATTCTGGCCTGCATGGGACTTTGAAAACTTTCGGCCAGGCGTCAGACTTAGAAAAAATTCTGGCCAGCATGGGACTTTGAAAAATTCTGGCCAGGAGTCAGACTTAGAAAAAATTCTGGCCAGCATGGGACTTTGAAAATTTTCAGCCAGGCATCAGACTTAGAAAAAATTCTGGCCAGCATGGGACTTTGAAAATTTTCGGCCAGGAGTCAGACTTAGAAAAAATTCTGGCCTGCATGGGACTTTGAAATATTTCAGGCAGGCGTCAGACTTAGAAAAAATTCTGGCCAGCATGGGACTTAGAAAAAAAATCTGGCCAGCATGGGACTTTGAAAAAATTCTGGCCTGCATGGGACTTTGAAATATTTCAGCCAGGCATCAGACTTAGAAAAAATTCTGGCCTGCATGGGACTTTGAAAATTTTCGGCCAGGCGTCAGACTTAGAAAAAATTCTGACCAGCATGGGACTTTGTAAATTTTCGGCCCGGCGTCAGACTTAGAAAAAATTCTGGCCAGCATGGGACTTTGAAAAATTTCTGGCCAGCATGGGACTTTGAAAATTTTCAGCCAGGCATCAGACTTAGAAAAAATTCTGGCCTGCTTGGGACTTTGAAATATTTCAGGCAGGCATCAGACTTAGAAAAAATTCTGGCCAACATGGGACTTAGAAAAAATTCTGGCCAACATGGGACTTAGAAAAAAATCTGGCCAGCATGGGACTTTGAAAAAATTCTGGCCAGCATGGGACTTTGAAAATTTTCAGCCAGGCATCAGACTTAGAAAAAATTCTGGCCAGCATGGGACTTTGAAAAAATTCTGGCCAGCATGGGACTTTGAAAATTTTTGGCCAAGCGTCAGACTTAGAAAAAATTCTGGCCAGCATGGGACTTTGAAAATTTTCGGAGAGGCGTCAGACTTAGAAAAAATTCTGTCCAGCATGGGACTTTGAAAATTTTCAGCCAGGAGTCAGACTTAGAAAAAATTCTGGCCAGCATGGGACTTTGAAATATTTCAGGCAGGCGTCAGACTTAGAAAAAATTCTGGCCAGCATGGGACTTTGAAAATTTTTGGCCAGGCATCAGACTTAGAAAAAATTCTGGCCAGCATGGGACTTTGAAAAAATTCTGGCCAGCATGGGACTTTGAAAATTTTCAGCCAGGCATCAGACTTAGAAAAAATTCTGGCCAGCATGGGACTTTGAAAATGTTCGGCCAGGCGTCAGACTTAGAAAAAATTCTGGCCAGCATGGGACTTTGAAAAAATTCTGGCCAGCATGGGACTTTGAAAATTTTCAGCCAGGAGTCAGACTTAGAAAAAATTCTGGCCAGCATGGGACTTTGAAAATTTTCGGAGAGGCGTCAGACTTAGAAAAAATTCTGGCCAGCATGGGACTTTGAAAAAATTCTGGCCAGCATGGGACTTTGAAATTTTTCGGCCAGGCATCAGACTTAGAAAAAATTCTGGCCAGCTTGGGACTTTGAAAATTTTCAGGCAGGCATCAGACTTGGAAAAAATTCTGGCCAGCATGGGACTTTGAAAAAATTCTGGCCAGCATGGGACTTTGAAAATTTTCGGCCAGGCGTCAGACTTAGAAAAAATTCTGGCCTGCTTGGGACTTTGAAATATTTCAGGCAGGCATCAGACTTAGAAAAAATTCTGGCCAGCATGGGACTTAGAAAAAATTCTGGCCAGCATGGGACTTTGAAAAAATTCTGGCCAGCATGGGACTTTGAAAATTTTCAGCCAGGAGTCAGACTTAGAAAAAATTCTGTCCAGCATGGGACTTTGAAAATTTTCAGCCAGGAGTCAGACTTAGAAAAAATTCTGGCCAGCATGGGACTTTGAAATATTTCAGGCAGGCATCAGACTTAGAAAAAATTCTGGCCAGCATGGGACTTTGAAAATGTTCGGCCAGGCGTCAGACTTAGAAAAAATTCTGGCCAGCATGGGACTTTGAAAAAATTCTGGCCAGCATGGGACTTTGAAAAAATTCTGGCCAGCATGGGACTTTGAAAAATTTCTGGCCAGCATGGGACTTTGAAAAAATTCTGGCCAGCATGGGACTTTGAACATTTTTGGCCAGGAGTCAGACTTAGAAAAAATTCTGGCCAGCATGGGACTTTGAAAAAATTCTGGCCAGCATGGGACTTTGAAAATTTTCAGCCAGGAGTCAGACTTAGAAAAAATTCTGGTCAGCATGGGACTTTGAAAATTTTCGGCCAGGCGTCAGACTTTGAAAAAATTCTGGCCAGCATGGGACTTTGAAAATTTTCGGCCAGGAGTCAGACTTAGAAAAAATTCTGGCCTGCTTGGGACTTTGAAAATTTTCGGCCAGGCGTCAGACTTAGAAAAAATTCTGACCAGCATGGGACTTTGTAAATTTTCGGCCCGGCGTCAGACTTAGAAAAAATTCTGGCCAGCATGGGACTTTGAAAAATTTCTGGCCAGGCGTCAGACTTAGAAAACATTCTGGCCAGCATGGGACTTTGAAAATTTTCAGCCAGGCGTCAGACTTAGAAAAAATTCTGGCCAGCATGGGACTTTGAAAATTTTCGGCCAGGCGTCAGACTTAGAAAAAATTCTGGCCTGCTTGGGACTTTGAAATATTTCAGGCAGGCATCAGACTTAGAAAAAATTCTGGCCAGCATGGGACTTTGAAAATTTTCGGCCAGGCGTCAGACTTAGAAAAAATTCTGACCAGCATGGGACTTTGTAAATTTTCGGCCCGGCGTCAGACTTAAAAAAAATTCTGGCCAGCATGGGACTTTGAAAAATTTCTGGCCAGCATGGGACTTTGAAAATTTTCAGGCAGGCATCAGAC
This sequence comes from Festucalex cinctus, assembly GCF_051991245.1. Taxonomy (NCBI): domain Eukaryota; kingdom Metazoa; phylum Chordata; class Actinopteri; order Syngnathiformes; family Syngnathidae; genus Festucalex; species Festucalex cinctus. Next base: position 5,641,910 of record NC_135420.1, on the reverse strand, counting down.
TTAGAAAAAATTCTGGCCTGCATGGGACTTTGAAAACTTTCGGCCAGGCGTCAGACTTAGAAAAAATTCTGGCCAGCATGGGACTTTGAAAAATTCTGGCCAGGAGTCAGACTTAGAAAAAATTCTGGCCAGCATGGGACTTTGAAAATTTTCAGCCAGGCATCAGACTTAGAAAAAATTCTGGCCAGCATGGGACTTTGTAAATTTTCGGCCAGGCGTCAGACTTAGAAAAAATTCTGGCCAGCATGGGACTTTGAAAATTTTCGGCCAGGAGTCAGACTTAGAAAAAATTCTGGCCTGCATGGGACTTTGAAATATTTCAGGCAGGCGTCAGACTTAGAAAAAATTCTGGCCAGCATGGGACTTAGAAAAAAATCTGGCCAGCATGGGACTTTGAAAAAATTCTGGCCTGCATGGGACTTTGAAATATTTCAGCCAGGCATCAGACTTAGAAAAAATTCTGGCCTGCATGGGACTTTGAAAATTTTCGGCCAGGCGTCAGACTTAGAAAAAATTCTGGCCAGCATGGGACTTTGAAATTTTTCGGCCAGGCATCAGACTTAGAAAAAATTCTGACCAGCATGGGACTTTGTAAATTTTCGGCCCGGCGTCAGACTTAGAAAAAATTCTGGCCAGCATGGGACTTTGAAAAAATTCTGGCCAGCATGGGACTTTGAAAATTTTCAGCCAGGAGTCAGACTTAGAAAAAATTCTGGCCAGCATGGGACTTTGAAAATTTTCGGAGAGGCGTCAGACTTAGAAAAAATTCTGGCCAGCATGGGACTTTGAAAAAATTCTGGCCAGCATGGGACTTTGAAAATTTTCGGCCAGGCGTCAGACTTAGAAAAAATTCTGGCCAGCATGGGACTTTGAAATTTTTCGGCCAGGCATCAGACTTAGAAAAAATTCTGGCCAGCTTGGGACTTTGAAAATTTTCAGGCAGGCATCAGACTTGGAAAAAATTCTGGCCAGCATGGGACTTTGAAAAAATTCTGGCCAGCATGGGACTTTGAAAATTTTTGGCCAAGCGTCAGACTTAGAAAAAATTCTGGCCAGCATGGGACTTAGAAAAAATTCTGGCCAGCATGGGACTTTGAAAATTTTCGGCCAGGCGTCAGACTTAGAAAAAATTCTGGCCTGCTTGGGACTTTGAAATATTTCAGGCAGGCATCAGACTTAGAAAAAATTCTGGCCAGCATGGGACTTAGAAAAAATTCTGGCCAGCATGGGACTTTGAAAAAATTCTGGCCAGCATGGGACTTTGAAAATTTTCAGCCAGGAGTCAGACTTAGAAAAAATTCTGTCCAGCATGGGACTTTGAAAATTTTCAGCCAGGAGTCAGACTTAGAAAAAATTCTGGCCAGCATGGGACTTTGAAATATTTCAGGCAGGCGTCAGACTTAGAAAAAATTCTGGCCAGCATGGGACTTTGAAAATTTTTGGCCAGGCATCAGACTTAGAAAAAATTCTGGCCAGCATGGGACTTTGAAAAAATTCTGGCCAGCATGGGACTTTGAAAATTTTCAGCCAGGCATCAGACTTAGAAAAAATTCTGGCCAGCATGGGACTTTGAAAAAATTCTGGCCAGCATGGGACTTTGAAAAAATTCTGGCCAGCATGGGACTTTGAAAATTTTCAGCCAGGAGTCAGACTTAGAAAAAATTCTGGCCAGCATGGGACTTTGAAAATTTTCGGCCAGGCGTCAGACTTTGAAAAAATTCTGGCCAGCATGGGACTTTGAAAATTTTCGGCCAGGAGTCAGACTTAGAAAAAATTCTGGCCTGCTTGGGACTTTGAAAATTTTCGGCCAGGCGTCAGACTTAGAAAAAATTCTGACCAGCATGGGACTTTGTAAATTTTCGGCCCGGCGTCAGACTTAGAAAAAATTCTGGCCAGCATGGGACTTTGAAAAATTTCTGGCCAGGCGTCAGACTTAGAAAACATTCTGGCCAGCATGGGACTTAGAAAAAATTCTGGCCAGCATGGGACTTTGAAAATTTTCAGCCAGGCGTCAGACTTAGAAAAAATTCTGGCCAGCATGGGACTTTGAAAATTTTCGGCCAGGCGTCAGACTTAGAAAAAATTCTGGCCTGCTTGGGACTTTGAAATATTTCAGGCAGGCATCAGACTTAGAAAAAATTCTGGCCAGCATGGGACTTAGAAAAAATTCTGGCCAGCATGGGACTTTGAAAATTTTCGGCCAGGCGTCAGACTTAGAAAAAATTCTGGCCAGCATGGGACTTTGAAAAATTCTGGCCAGGAGTCAGACTTAGAAAAAATTCTGGCCTGCTTGGGACTTTGAAATATTTCAGGCAGGCATCAGACTTAGAAAAAATTCTGGCCAGCATGGGACTTAGAAAAAATTCTGGCCAGCATGGGACTTTGAAAATTTTCAGCCAGGCATCAGACTTAGAAAAAATTCTGGCCTGCATGGGACTTTGAAAATTTTCGGCCAGGCGTCAGACTTAGAAAAAATTCTGGCCAGCATGGGACTTTGAAAAATTCTGGCCAGGAGTCAGACTTAGAAAAAATTCTGGCCAGCATGGGACTTTGAAAAAATTCTGGCCAGCATGGGACTTTGAAAATTTTCGGCCAGGCGTCAGACTTAGAAAAAATTCTGGCCTGCTTGGGACTTTGAAATATTTCAGGCAGGCATCAGACTTAGAAAAAATTCTGGCCAGCATTGGACTTTGAAAATTTTCAGCCAGGAGTCAGACTTAGAAAAAATTCTGGCCTGCTTGGGACTTTGAAATATTTCAGGCAGGCATCAGACTTAGAAAAAATTCTGGCCAGCATGGGACTTTGAAAATTTTCGGAGAGGCGTCAGACTTAGAAAAAATTCTGTCCAGCATGGGACTTTGAAAATTTTCAGCCAGGAGTCAGACTTAGAAAAAATTCTGGCCAGCATGGGACTTTGAAATATTTCAGGCAGGCGTCAGACTTAGAAAAAATTCTGGCCTGCATGGGACTTTGAAAATTTTCGGCCAGGCGTCAGACTTAGAAAAAATTCTGGCCAGCATGGGACTTTGAAAAATTCTGGCCAGGAGTCAGACTTAGAAAAAATTCTGGCCAGCATGGGACTTTGAAAAAATTCTGGCCAGCATGGGACTTTGAAAATTTTCGGCCAGGCGTCAGACTTAGAAAAAATTCTGGCCTGCTTGGGACTTTGAAATATTTCAGGCAGGCATCAGACTTAGAAAAAATTCTGGCCAGCATGGGACTTTGAAAATTTTCAGCCAGGAGTCAGACTTAGAAAAAATTCTGGCCAGCATGGGACTTTGAAAATTTTCGGAGAGGCGTCAGACTTAGAAAAAATTCTGTCCAGCATGGGACTTTGAAAATTTTCAGCCAGGAGTCAGACTTAGAAAAAATTCTGGCCAGCATGGGACTTTGAAATATTTCAGGCAGGCGTCAGACTTAGAAAAAATTCTGGCCAGCATGGGACTTTGAAAATTTTTGGCCAGGCATCAGACTTAGAAAAAATTCTGGCCAGCATGGGACTTTGAAAAAATTCTGGCCTGCATGGGACTTTGAAAACTTTCGGCCAGGCGTCAGACTTAGAAAAAATTCTGGCCAGCATGGGACTTTGAAAAATTCTGGCCAGGAGTCAGACTTAGAAAAAATTCTGGCCAGCATGGGACTTTGAAAATTTTCAGCCAGGCATCAGACTTAGAAAAAATTCTGGCCAGCATGGGACTTTGTAAATTTTCGGCCAGGCGTCAGACTTAGAAAAAATTCTGGCCAGCATGGGACTTTGAAAATTTTCGGCCAGGAGTCAGACTTAGAAAAAATTCTGGCCTGCATGGGACTTTGAAATATTTCAGGCAGGCGTCAGACTTAGAAAAAATTCTGGCCAGCATGGGACTTAGAAAAAAATCTGGCCAGCATGGGACTTTGAAAAAATTCTGGCCTGCATGGGACTTTGAAATATTTCAGCCAGGCATCAGACTTAGAAAAAATTCTGGCCTGCATGGGACTTTGAAAATTTTCGGCCAGGCGTCAGACTTAGAAAAAATTCTGGCCAGCATGGGACTTTGAAATTTTTCGGCCAGGCATCAGACTTAGAAAAAATTCTGACCAGCATGGGACTTTGTAAATTTTCGGCCCGGCGTCAGACTTAGAAAAAATTCTGGCCAGCATGGGACTTTGAAAAATTTCTGGCCAGCATGGGACTTTGAAAATTTTCAGCCAGGCATCAGACTTAGAAAAAATTCTGGCCTGCTTGGGACTTTGAAATATTTCAGGCAGGCATCAGACTTAGAAAAAATTCTGGCCAGCATGGGACTTTGAAAATTTTCAACCAGGAGTCAGACTTAGAAAAAATTCTGGCCAGCATGGGACTTTGAAAATTTTCGGAGAGGCGTCAGACTTAGAAAAAATTCTGTCCAGCATGGGACTTTGAAAATTTTCAGCCAGGAGTCAGACTTAGAAAAAATTCTGGCCAGCATGGGACTTTGAAAATTTTCGGCCAGGCGTCAGACTTAGAAAAAATTCTGGCCTGCTTGGGACTTTGAAATATTTCAGGCAGGCATCAGACTTAGAAAAAATTCTGGCCAGCATGGGACTTTGAAAATTTTCAGCCAGGAGTCAGACTTAGAAAAAATTCTGGCCAGCATGGGACTTTGAAAATTTTCGGAGAGGCGTCAGACTTAGAAAAAATTCTGTCCAGCATGGGACTTTGAAAATTTTCAGCCAGGAGTCAGACTTAGAAAAAATTCTGGCCAGCATGGGACTTTGAAATATTTCAGGCAGGCGTCAGACTTAGAAAAAATTCTGGCCAGCATGGGACTTTGAAAATTTTTGGCCAGGCATCAGACTTAGAAAAAATTCTGGCCAGCATGGGACTTTGAAAAAATTCTGGCCTGCATGGGACTTTGAAAACTTTCGGCCAGGCGTCAGACTTAGAAAAAATTCTGGCCAGCATGGGACTTTGAAAAATTCTGGCCAGGAGTCAGACTTAGAAAAAATTCTGGCCAGCATTGGACTTTGAAAATTTTCAGCCAGGCATCAGACTTAGAAAAAATTCTGGCCAGCATGGGACTTTGTAAATTTTCGGCCAGGCGTCAGACTTAGAAAAAATTCTGGCCAGCATGGGACTTTGAAAATTTTCGGCCAGGAGTCAGACTTAGAAAAAATTCTGGCCTGCATGGGACTTTGAAATATTTCAGGCAGGCGTCAGACTTAGAAAAAATTCTGGCCAGCATGGGACTTAGAAAAAAATCTGGCCAGCATGGGACTTTGAAAAAATTCTGGCCTGCATGGGACTTTGAAATATTTCAGCCAGGCATCAGACTTAGAAAAAATTCTGGCCTGCATGGGACTTTGAAAATTTTCGGCCAGGCGTCAGACTTAGAAAAAATTCTGGCCAGCATGGGACTTTGAAATTTTTCGGCCAGGCATCAGACTTAGAAAAAATTCTGACCAGCATGGGACTTTGTAAATTTTCGGCCCGGCGTCAGACTTAGAAAAAATTCTGGCCAGCATGGGACTTTGAAAAATTTCTGGCCAGCATGGGACTTTGAAAATTTTCAGCCAGGCATCAGACTTAGAAAAAATTCTGGCCTGCTTGGGACTTTGAAATATTTCAGGCAGGCATCAGACTTAGAAAAAATTCTGACCAGCATGGGACTTTGAAAATTTTCAGCCAGGAGTCAGACTTAGAAAAAATTCTGGCCAGCATGGGACTTTGAAAATTTTTGGCCAGGCATCAGACTTAGAAAAAATTCTGGCCAGCATGGGACTTTGAAAAAATTCTGGCCAGCATGGGACTTTGAAAATTTTCGGCCAGGAGTCAGACTTAGAAAAAATTCTGGCCAGCATGGGACTTTGAAAATTTTCGGCCAGGAGTCAGACTTAGAAAAAATTCTGGCCAGCATGGGACTTTGAAAAAATTCTGGCCAGCATGGGACTTTGAAATTTTTCAGGCAGGCATCAGACTTAGAAAAAATTCTGGCCAGCATGGGACTTTGAAAAATTCTGGCCAGGAGTCAGACTTAGAAAAAATTCTGGCCAGCATGGGACTTTGAAAATTTTCAGCCAGGCATCAGACTTAGAAAAAATTCTGGCCAGCATGGGACTTTGTAAATTTTCGGCCAGGCGTCAGACTTAGAAAAAATTCTGGCCAGCATGGGACTTTGAAAATTTTCGGCCAGGAGTCAGACTTAGAAAAAATTCTGGCCTGCATGGGACTTTGAAATATTTCAGGCAGGCGTCAGACTTAGAAAAAATTCTGGCCAGCATGGGACTTAGAAAAAAATCTGGCCAGCATGGGACTTTGAAAAAATTCTGGCCTGCATGGGACTTTGAAATATTTCAGCCAGGCATCAGACTTAGAAAAAATTCTGGCCTGCATGGGACTTTGAAAATTTTCGGCCAGGCGTCAGACTTAGAAAAAATTCTGGCCAGCATGGGACTTTGAAATTTTTCGGCCAGGCATCAGACTTAGAAAAAATTCTGACCAGCATGGGACTTTGTAAATTTTCGGCCCGGCGTCAGACTTAGAAAAAATTCTGGCCAGCATGGGACTTTGAAAAATTTCTGGCCAGCATGGGACTTTGAAAATTTTCAGCCAGGCATCAGACTTAGAAAAAATTCTGGCCTGCTTGGGACTTTGAAATATTTCAGGCAGGCATCAGACTTAGAAAAAATTCTGGCCAACATGGGACTTAGAAAAAATTCTGGCCAACATGGGACTTAGAAAAAAATCTGGCCAGCATGGGACTTTGAAAAAATTCTGGCCAGCATGGGACTTTGAAAATTTTCAGCCAGGCATCAGACTTAGAAAAAATTCTGGCCAGCTTGGGACTTTGAAAAAATTCTGGCCAGCATGGGACTTTGAAAATTTTTGGCCAAGCGTCAGACTTAGAAAAAATTCTGGCCAGCATGGGACTTTGAAAATTTTCGGAGAGGCGTCAGACTTAGAAAAAATTCTGGCCAGCATGGGACTTTGAAAAATTCTGGCCAGGAGTCAGACTTAGAAAAAATTCTGGCCAGCATGGGACTTTGAAAATTTTCAGCCAGGCATCAGACTTAGAAAAAATTCTGGCCAGCATGGGACTTTGTAAATTTTCGGCCAGGCGTCAGACTTAGAAAAAATTCTGGCCAGCATGGGACTTTGAAAATTTTCGGCCAGGAGTCAGACTTAGAAAAAATTCTGGCCTGCATGGGACTTTGAAATATTTCAGGCAGGCGTCAGACTTAGAAAAAATTCTGGCCAGCATGGGACTTAGAAAAAAATCTGGCCAGCATGGGACTTTGAAAAAATTCTGGCCTGCATGGGACTTTGAAATATTTCAGCCAGGCATCAGACTTAGAAAAAATTCTGGCCTGCATGGGACTTTGAAAATTTTCGGCCAGGCGTCAGACTTAGAAAAAATTCTGGCCAGCATGGGACTTTGAAATTTTTCGGCCAGGCATCAGACTTAGAAAAAATTCTGACCAGCATGGGACTTTGTAAATTTTCGGCCCGGCGTCAGACTTAGAAAAAATTCTGGCCAGCATGGGACTTTGAAAAATTTCTGGCCAGCATGGGACTTTGAAAATTTTCAGCCAGGCATCAGACTTAGAAAAAATTCTGGCCTGCTTGGGACTTTGAAATATTTCAGGCAGGCATCAGACTTAGAAAAAATTCTGGCCAACATGGGACTTAGAAAAAATTCTGGCCAACATGGGACTTAGAAAAAAATCTGGCCAGCATGGGACTTTGAAAAAATTCTGGCCAGCATGGGACTTTGAAAATTTTCAGCCAGGCATCAGACTTAGAAAAAATTCTGGCCAGCATGGGACTTAGAAAAAATTCTGGCCAGCATGGGACTTTGAAAAAATTCTGGCCAGCATGGGACTTTGAAAATTTTTGGCCAAGCGTCAGACTTAGAAAAAATTCTGGCCAGCATGGGACTTTGAAAATTTTCGGAGAGGCGTCAGACTTAGAAAAAATTCTGTCCAGCATGGGACTTTGAAAATTTTCAGCCAGGAGTCAGACTTAGAAAAAATTCTGGCCAGCATGGGACTTTGAAATATTTCAGGCAGGCGTCAGACTTAGAAAAAATTCTGGCCAGCATGGGACTTTGAAAATTTTTGGCCAGGCATCAGACTTAGAAAAAATTCTGGCCAGCATGGGACTTTGAAAAAATTCTGGCCAGCATGGGACTTTGAAAATTTTCAGCCAGGCATCAGACTTAGAAAAAATTCTGGCCAGCATGGGACTTTGAAAATGTTCGGCCAGGCGTCAGACTTAGAAAAAATTCTGGCCAGCATGGGACTTTGAAAAAATTCTGGCCAGCATGGGACTTTGAAAATTTTCGGCCAGGCGTCAGACTTAGAAAAAATTCTGGCCAGCATGGGACTTTGAAATTTTTCGGCCAGGCATCAGACTTAGAAAAAATTCTGGCCAGCATGGGACTTTGAAAATTTTCAGGCAGGCATCAGACTTGGAAAAAATTCTGGCCAGCATGGGACTTTGAAAAAATTCTGGCCAGCATGGGACTTTGAAAATTTTTGGCCAAGCGTCAGACTTAGAAAAAATTCTGGCCAGCATGGGACTTAGAAAAAATTCTGGCCTGCTTGGGACTTTGAAATATTTAAGGCAGGCATCAGACTTAGAAAAAATTCTGGCCAGCATGGGACTTAGAAAAAATTCTGGCCAGCATGGGACTTTGAAAAAATTCTGGCCAGCATGGGACTTTGAAAATTTTCAGCCAGGAGTCAGACTTAGAAAAAATTCTGTCCAGCATGGGACTTTGAAAATTTTCAGCCAGGAGTCAGACTTAGAAAAAATTCTGGCCAGCATGGGACTTGGAAATATTTCAGGCAGGCGTCAGACTTAGAAAAAATTCTGGCCAGCATGGGACTTTGAAAATTTTTGGCCAGGCATCAGACTTAGAAAAAATTCTGGCCAGCATGGGACTTTGAAAATGTTCGGCCAGGCGTCAGACTTAGAAAAAATTCTGGCCAGCATGGGACTTTGAAAAATTTCTGGCCAGCATGGGACTTTGAAAAAATTCTGGCCAGCATGGGACTTTGAACATTTTTGGCCAGGAGTCAGACTTAGAAAAAATTCTGGCCAGCATGGGACTTTGAAAAAATTCTGGCCAGCATGGGACTTTGAAAATTTTCAGCCAGGAGTCAGACTTAGAAAAAATTCTGGCCTGCTTGGGACTTAGAAAAAATTCTGGCCAGCATGGGACTTTGAAAATTTTCGGCCAGGCGTCAGACTTTGAAAAAATTCTGGCCAGCATGGGACTTTGAAAATTTTCGGCCAGGAGTCAGACTTAGAAAAAATTCTGGCCTGCTTGGGACTTTGAAAATTTTCGGCCAGGCGTCAGACTTAGAAAAAATTCTGACCAGCATGGGACTTTGTAAATTTTCGGCCCGGCGTCAGACTTAGAAAAAATTCTGGCCTGCTTGGGACTTTGAAATATTTCAGGCAGGCATCAGACTTAGAAAAAATTCTGGCCAGCATGGGACTTAGAAAAAATTCTGGCCAGCATGGGACTTAGAAAAAATTCTGGCCAGCATGGGACTTTGAAAAAATTCTGGCCAGCATGGGACTTTGAAAATTTTCGGCCAGGCGTCAGACTTAGAAAAAATTCTGACCAGCATGGGACTTTGAAAAATTTCTGGCCAGGCGTCAGACTTAGAAAACATTCTGGCCAGCATGGGACTTAGAAAAAATTCTGGCCAGCATGGGACTTTGAAAATTTTCAGCCAGGCGTCAGACTTAGAAAAAATTCTGGCCAGCATGGGACTTTGAAAATTTTCGGCCAGGCGTCAGACTTAGAAAAAATTCTGGCCTGCTTGGGACTTTGAAATATTTCAGGCAGGCATCAGACTTAGAAAAAATTCTGGCCAGCATGGGACTTAGAAAAAATTCTGGCCAGCATGGGACTTAGAAAAAATTCTGGCCAGCATGGGACTTTGAAAAAATTCTGGCCAGCATGGGACTTTGAAAATTTTCGGCCAGGCGTCAGACTTAGAAAAAATTCTGACCAGCATGGGACTTTGTAAATTTTCGGCCCGGCGTCAGACTTAGAAAAAATTCTGGCCAGCATGGGACTTTGAAAAATTTCTGGCCAGCATGGGACTTTGAAAATTTTCAGCCAGGCATCAGACTTAGAAAAAATTCTGGCCAGCATGGGACTTTGAAAAAATTCTGGCCAGCATGGGACTTTGAAAAAATTCTGGCCTGCATGGGACTTTGAAATATTTCAGGCAGGTGTCAGACTTAGAAAAAAATCTGGCCAGCATGGGACTTTGAAAATTTTCAGCCAGGCATCAGACTTAGAAAAAATTCTGGCCTGCATGGGACTTTGAAAATTTTCGGCCAGGCGTCAGACTTAGAAAAAATTCTGGCCAGCATGGGACTTTGAAAAATTCTGGCCAGGAGTCAGACTTAGAAAAAATTCTGGCCTGCTTGGGACTTTGAAATATTTCAGGCAGGCATCAGACTTAGAAAAAATTCTGGCCAGCATGGGACTTAGAAAAAATTCTGGCCAGCATGGGACTTTGAAAATTTTCGGCCAGGCGTCAGACTTTGAAAAAATTCTGGCCAGCATGGGACTTTGAAAATTTTCGGCCAGGAGTCAGACTTAGAAAAAATTCTGGCCTGCTTGGGACTTTGAAAATTTTCGGAGAGGCGTCAGACTTAGAAAAAATTCTGTCCAGCATGGGACTTTGAAAATTTTCAGCCAGGAGTCAGACTTAGAAAAAATTCTGGCCAGCATGGGACTTTGAAATATTTCAGGCAGGCGTCAGACTTAGAAAAAATTCTGGCCAGCATGGGACTTTGAAAATTTTTGGCCAGGCATCAGACTTAGAAAAAATTCTGGCCAGCATGGGACTTTGAAAAAATTCTGGCCAGCATGGGACTTTGAAAATTTTCGGCCAGGAGTCAGACTTAGAAAAAATTCTGGCCAGCATGGGACTTTGAAAAAATTCTGGCCAGCATGGGACTTTGAAATTTTTCAGGCAGGCATCAGACTTAGAAAAAATTCTGGCCAGCATGGGACTTTGAAAAATTCTGGCCAGGAGTCAGACTTAGAAAAAATTCTGGCCAGCATGGGACTTTGAAAATTTTCAGCCAGGCATCAGACTTAGAAAAAATTCTGGCCAGCATGGGACTTTGTAAATTTTCGGCCAGGCGTCAGACTTAGAAAAAATTCTGGCCAGCATGGGACTTTGAAAATTTTCGGCCAGGAGTCAGACTTAGAAAAAATTCTGGCCTGCATGGGACTTTGAAATATTTCAGGCAGGCGTCAGACTTAGAAAAAATTCTGGCCAGCATGGGACTTAGAAAAAAATCTGGCCAGCATGGGACTTTGAAAAAATTCTGGCCTGCATGGGACTTTGAAATATTTCAGCCAGGCATCAGACTTAGAAAAAATTCTGGCCTGCATGGGACTTTGAAAATTTTCGGCCAGGCGTCAGACTTAGAAAAAATTCTGGCCAGCATGGGACTTTGAAAAATTCTGGCCAGGAGTCAGACTTAGAAAAAATTCTGACCAGCATGGGACTTTGTAAATTTTCGGCCCGGCGTCAGACTTAGAAAAAATTCTGGCCAGCATGGGACTTTGAAAAATTTCTGGCCAGCATGGGACTTTGAAAATTTTCAGCCAGGCATCAGACTTAGAAAAAATTCTGGCCTGCTTGGGACTTTGAAATATTTCAGGCAGGCATCAGACTTAGAAAAAATTCTGGCCAACATGGGACTTAGAAAAAATTCTGACCAGCATGGGACTTTGTAAATTTTCGGCCCGGCGTCAGACTTAGAAAAAAATCTGGCCAGCATGGGACTTTGAAAAAATTCTGGCCAGCATGGGACTTGGAAATATTTCAGGCAGGCGTCAGACTTAGAAAAAATTCTGGCCAGCATGGGACTTTGAAAATTTTTGGCCAGGCATCAGACTTAGAAAAAATTCTGGCCAGCATGGGACTTTGAAAATGTTCGGCCAGGCGTCAGACTTAGAAAAAATTCTGGCCAGCATGGGACTTTGAAAAATTTCTGGCCAGCATGGGACTTTGAAAAAATTCTGGCCAGCATGGGACTTTGAACATTTTTGGCCAGGAGTCAGACTTAGAAAAAATTCTGGCCAGCATGGGACTTTGAAAAAATTCTGGCCAGCATGGGACTTTGAAAATTTTCAGCCAGGAGTCAGACTTAGAAAAAATTCTGGCCTGCTTGGGACTTAGAAAAAATTCTGGCCAGCATGGGACTTTGAAAATTTTCGGCCAGGCGTCAGACTTTGAAAAAATTCTGGCCAGCATGGGACTTTGAAAATTTTCGGCCAGGAGTCAGACTTAGAAAAAATTCTGGCCTGCTTGGGACTTTGAAAATTTTCGGCCAGGCGTCAGACTTAGAAAAAATTCTGACCAGCATGGGACTTTGTAAATTTTCGGCCCGGCGTCAGACTTAGAAAAAATTCTGGCCTGCTTGGGACTTTGAAATATTTCAGGCAGGCATCAGACTTAGAAAAAATTCTGGCCAGCATGGGACTTAGAAAAAATTCTGGCCAGCATGGGACTTAGAAAAAATTCTGGCCAGCATGGGACTTTGAAAAAATTCTGGCCAGCATGGGACTTTGAAAATTTTCGGCCAGGCGTCAGACTTAGAAAAAATTCTGACCAGCATGGGACTTTGAAAAATTTCTGGCCAGGCGTCAGACTTAGAAAACATTCTGGCCAGCATGGGACTTAGAAAAAATTCTGGCCAGCATGGGACTTTGAAAATTTTCAGCCAGGCGTCAGACTTAGAAAAAATTCTGGCCAGCATGGGACTTTGAAAATTTTCGGCCAGGCGTCAGACTTAGAAAAAATTCTGGCCTGCTTGGGACTTTGAAATATTTCAGGCAGGCATCAGACTTAGAAAAAATTCTGGCCAGCATGGGACTTAGAAAAAATTCTGGCCAGCATGGGACTTTGAAAAAATTCTGGCCAGCATGGGACTTTGAAAAAATTCTGGCCAGCATGGGACTTTGAAAATTTTCGGCCAGGCGTCAGACTTAGAAAAAATTCTGACCAGCATGGGACTTTGTAAATTTTCGGCCCGGCGTCAGACTTAGAAAAAATTCTGGCCAGCATGGGACTTTGAAAAATTTCTGGCCAGCATGGGACTTTGAAAATTTTCAGCCAGGCATCAGACTTAGAAAAAATTCTGGCCAGCATGGGACTTTGAAAAAATTCTGGCCAGCATGGGACTTTGAAAAAATTCTGGCCTGCATGGGACTTTGAAATATTTCAGGCAGGTGTCAGACTTAGAAAAAAATCTGGCCAGCATGGGACTTTGAAAATTTTCAGCCAGGCATCAGACTTAGAAAAAATTCTGGCCTGCATGGGACTTTGAAAATTTTCGGCCAGGCGTCAGACTTAGAAAAAATTCTGGCCAGCATGGGACTTTGAAAAATTCTGGCCAGGAGTCAGACTTAGAAAAAATTCTGGCCTGCTTGGGACTTTGAAATATTTCAGGCAGGCATCAGACTTAGAAAAAATTCTGGCCAGCATGGGACTTAGAAAAAATTCTGGCCAGCATGGGACTTTGAAAATTTTCGGCCAGGCGTCAGACTTTGAAAAAATTCTGGCCAGCATGGGACTTTGAAAATTTTCGGCCAGGAGTCAGACTTAGAAAAAATTCTGGCCTGCTTGGGACTTTGAAAATTTTCGGAGAGGCGTCAGACTTAGAAAAAATTCTGTCCAGCATGGGACTTTGAAAATTTTCAGCCAGGAGTCAGACTTAGAAAAAATTCTGGCCAGCATGGGACTTTGAAAATTTTTGGCCAGGCATCAGACTTAGAAAAAATTCTGGCCAGCATGGGACTTTGAAAAAATTCTGGCCAGCATGGGACTTTGAAAATTTTCGGCCAGGAGTCAGACTTAGAAAAAATTCTGGCCAGCATGGGACTTTGAAAAAATTCTGGCCAGCATGGGACTTTGAAATTTTTCAGGCAGGCATCAGACTTAGAAAAAATTCTGGCCAGCATGGGACTTTGAAAAATTCTGGCCAGGAGTCAGACTTAGAAAAAATTCTGGCCAGCATGGGACTTTGAAAATTTTCAGCCAGGCATCAGACTTAGAAAAAATTCTGGCCAGCATGGGACTTTGTAAATTTTCGGCCAGGCGTCAGACTTAGAAAAAATTCTGGCCAGCATGGGACTTTGAAAATTTTCGGCCAGGAGTCAGACTTAGAAAAAATTCTGGCCTGCATGGGACTTTGAAATATTTCAGGCAGGCGTCAGACTTAGAAAAAATTCTGGCCAGCATGGGACTTAGAAAAAAATCTGGCCAGCATGGGACTTTGAAAAAATTCTGGCCTGCATGGGACTTTGAAATATTTCAGCCAGGCATCAGACTTAGAAAAAATTCTGGCCTGCATGGGACTTTGAAAATTTTCGGCCAGGCGTCAGACTTAGAAAAAATTCTGGCCAGCATGGGACTTTGAAAAATTCTGGCCAGGAGTCAGACTTAGAAAAAATTCTGACCAGCATGGGACTTTGTAAATTTTCGGCCCGGCGTCAGACTTAGAAAAAATTCTGGCCAGCATGGGACTTTGAAAAATTTCTGGCCAGCATGGGACTTTGAAAATTTTCAGCCAGGCATCAGACTTAGAAAAAATTCTGGCCTGCTTGGGACTTTGAAATATTTCAGGCAGGCATCAGACTTAGAAAAAATTCTGGCCAACATGGGACTTAGAAAAAATTCTGACCAGCATGGGACTTTGTAAATTTTCGGCCCGGCGTCAGACTTAGAAAAAAATCTGGCCAGCATGGGACTTTGAAAAAATTCTGGCCAGCATGGGACTTTGAAAATTTTCAGCCAGGCATCAGACTTAGAAAAAATTCTGGCCAGCATGGGACTTAGAAAAAATTCTGGCCAGCATGGGACTTTGAAAAAATTCTGACCAGCATGGGACTTTGAAAATTTTCGGCCAGGCGTCAGACTTAGAAAAAATTCTGGCCTGCTTGGGACTTTGAAATATTTCAGGCAGGCATCAGACTTAGAAAAAATTCTGGCCAGCATGGGACTTAGAAAAAATTCTGGCCAGCATGGGACTTTGAAAATTTTCGGCCAGGCGTCAGACTTAGAAAAAATTCTGGCCAGCATGGGACTTTGAAAAATTCTGGCCAGGAGTCAGACTTAGAAAAAATTCTGGCCTGCTTGGGACTTTGAAATATTTCAGGCAGGCATCAGACTTAGAAAAAATTCTGGCCAGCATGGGACTTAGAAAAAATTCTGGCCAGCATGGGACTTTGAAAATTTTCAGCCAGGCATCAGACTTAGAAAAAATTCTGGCCTGCATGGGACTTTGAAAATTTTCGGCCAGGCGTCAGACTTAGAAAAAATTCTGGCCAGCATGGGACTTTGAAAAATTCTGGCCAGGAGTCAGACTTAGAAAAAATTCTGGCCAGCATGGGACTTTGAAAAAATTCTGGCCAGCATGGGACTTTGAAAATTTTCGGCCAGGCGTCAGACTTAGAAAAAATTCTGGCCTGCTTGGGACTTTGAAATATTTCAGGCAGGCATCAGACTTAGAAAAAATTCTGGCCAGCATTGGACTTTGAAAATTTTCAGCCAGGAGTCAGACTTAGAAAAAATTCTGGCCAGCATGGGACTTTGAAAATTTTCGGAGAGGCGTCAGACTTAGAAAAAATTCTGTCCAGCATGGGACTTTGAAAATTTTCAGCCAGGAGTCAGACTTAGAAAAAATTCTGGCCAGCATGGGACTTTGAAATATTTCAGGCAGGCGTCAGACTTAGAAAAAATTCTGGCCTGCATGGGACTTTGAAAATTTTCGGCCAGGCGTCAGACTTAGAAAAAATTCTGGCCAGCATGGGACTTTGAAAAATTCTGGCCAGGAGTCAGACTTAGAAAAAATTCTGGCCAGCATGGGACTTTGAAAAAATTCTGGCCAGCATGGGACTTTGAAAATTTTCGGCCAGGCGTCAGACTTAGAAAAAATTCTGGCCTGCTTGGGACTTTGAAATATTTCAGGCAGGCATCAGACTTAGAAAAAATTCTGGCCAGCATGGGACTTTGAAAATTTTCAGCCAGGAGTCAGACTTAGAAAAAATTCTGGCCAGCATGGGACTTTGAAAATTTTCGGAGAGGCGTCAGACTTAGAAAAAATTCTGTCCAGCATGGGACTTTGAAAATTTTCAGCCAGGAGTCAGACTTAGAAAAAATTCTGGCCAGCATGGGACTTTGAAATATTTCAGGCAGGCGTCAGACTTAGAAAAAATTCTGGCCAGCATGGGACTTTGAAAATTTTTGGCCAGGCATCAGACTTAGAAAAAATTCTGGCCAGCATGGGACTTTGAAAAAATTCTGGCCTGCATGGGACTTTGAAAACTTTCGGCCAGGCGTCAGACTTAGAAAAAATTCTGGCCAGCATGGGACTTTGAAAAATTCTGGCCAGGAGTCAGACTTAGAAAAAATTCTGGCCAGCATGGGACTTTGAAAATTTTCAGCCAGGCATCAGACTTAGAAAAAATTCTGGCCAGCATGGGACTTTGTAAATTTTCGGCCAGGCGTCAGACTTAGAAAAAATTCTGGCCAGCATGGGACTTTGAAAATTTTCGGCCAGGAGTCAGACTTAGAAAAAATTCTGGCCTGCATGGGACTTTGAAATATTTCAGGCAGGCGTCAGACTTAGAAAAAATTCTGGCCAGCATGGGACTTAGAAAAAAATCTGGCCAGCATGGGACTTTGAAAAAATTCTGGCCTGCATGGGACTTTGAAATATTTCAGCCAGGCATCAGACTTAGAAAAAATTCTGGCCTGCATGGGACTTTGAAAATTTTCGGCCAGGCGTCAGACTTAGAAAAAATTCTGGCCAGCATGGGACTTTGAAATTTTTCGGCCAGGCATCAGACTTAGAAAAAATTCTGACCAGCATGGGACTTTGTAAATTTTCGGCCCGGCGTCAGACTTAGAAAAAATTCTGGCCAGCATGGGACTTTGAAAAATTTCTGGCCAGCATGGGACTTTGAAAATTTTCAGCCAGGCATCAGACTTAGAAAAAATTCTGGCCTGCTTGGGACTTTGAAATATTTCAGGCAGGCATCAGACTTAGAAAAAATTCTGGCCAGCATGGGACTTTGAAAATTTTCAACCAGGAGTCAGACTTAGAAAAAATTCTGGCCAGCATGGGACTTTGAAAATTTTCGGAGAGGCGTCAGACTTAGAAAAAATTCTGTCCAGCATGGGACTTTGAAAATTTTCAGCCAGGAGTCAGACTTAGAAAAAATTCTGGCCAGCATGGGACTTTGAAAATTTTCGGCCAGGCGTCAGACTTAGAAAAAATTCTGGCCTGCTTGGGACTTTGAAATATTTCAGGCAGGCATCAGACTTAGAAAAAATTCTGGCCAGCATGGGACTTTGAAAATTTTCAGCCAGGAGTCAGACTTAGAAAAAATTCTGGCCAGCATGGGACTTTGAAAATTTTCGGAGAGGCGTCAGACTTAGAAAAAATTCTGTCCAGCATGGGACTTTGAAAATTTTCAGCCAGGAGTCAGACTTAGAAAAAATTCTGGCCAGCATGGGACTTTGAAATATTTCAGGCAGGCGTCAGACTTAGAAAAAATTCTGGCCAGCATGGGACTTTGAAAATTTTTGGCCAGGCATCAGACTTAGAAAAAATTCTGGCCAGCATGGGACTTTGAAAAAATTCTGGCCTGCATGGGACTTTGAAAACTTTCGGCCAGGCGTCAGACTTAGAAAAAATTCTGGCCAGCATGGGACTTTGAAAAATTCTGGCCAGGAGTCAGACTTAGAAAAAATTCTGGCCAGCATGGGACTTTGAAAATTTTCAGCCAGGCATCAGACTTAGAAAAAATTCTGGCCAGCATGGGACTTTGTAAATTTTCGGCCAGGCGTCAGACTTAGAAAAAATTCTGGCCAGCATGGGACTTTGAAAATTTTCGGCCAGGAGTCAGACTTAGAAAAAATTCTGGCCTGCATGGGACTTTGAAATATTTCAGGCAGGCGTCAGACTTAGAAAAAATTCTGGCCAGCATGGGACTTAGAAAAAAATCTGGCCAGCATGGGACTTTGAAAAAATTCTGGCCTGCATGGGACTTTGAAATATTTCAGCCAGGCATCAGACTTAGAAAAAATTCTGGCCTGCATGGGACTTTGAAAATTTTCGGCCAGGCGTCAGACTTAGAAAAAATTCTGGCCAGCATGGGACTTTGAAATTTTTCGGCCAGGCATCAGACTTAGAAAAAATTCTGACCAGCATGGGACTTTGTAAATTTTCGGCCCGGCGTCAGACTTAGAAAAAATTCTGGCCAGCATGGGACTTTGAAAAATTTCTGGCCAGCATGGGACTTTGAAAATTTTCAGCCAGGCATCAGACTTAGAAAAAATTCTGGCCTGCTTGGGACTTTGAAATATTTCAGGCAGGCATCAGACTTAGAAAAAATTCTGACCAGCATGGGACTTTGAAAATTTTCAGCCAGGAGTCAGACTTAGAAAAAATTCTGGCCAGCATGGGACTTTGAAAATTTTTGGCCAGGCATCAGACTTAGAAAAAATTCTGGCCAGCATGGGACTTTGAAAAAATTCTGGCCAGCATGGGACTTTGAAAATTTTCGGCCAGGAGTCAGACTTAGAAAAAATTCTGGCCAGCATGGGACTTTGAAAAAATTCTGGCCAGCATGGGACTTTGAAATTTTTCAGGCAGGCATCAGACTTAGAAAAAATTCTGGCCAGCATGGGACTTTGAAAAATTCTGGCCAGGAGTCAGACTTAGAAAAAATTCTGGCCAGCATGGGACTTTGAAAATTTTCGGCCAGGCGTCAGACTTAGAAAAAATTCTGGCCTGCTTGGGACTTTGAAATATTTCAGGCAGGCATCAGACTTAGAAAAAATTCTGGCCAGCATGGGACTTTGAAAATTTTCAGCCAGGAGTCAGACTTAGAAAAAATTCTGGCCAGCATGGGACTTTGAAAATTTTCGGAGAGGCGTCAGACTTAGAAAAAATTCTGTCCAGCATGGGACTTTGAAAATTTTCAGCCAGGAGTCAGACTTAGAAAAAATTCTGGCCAGCATGGGACTTTGAAATATTTCAGGCAGGCGTCAGACTTAGAAAAAATTCTGGCCAGCATGGGACTTTGAAAATTTTTGGCCAGGCATCAGACTTAGAAAAAATTCTGGCCAGCATGGGACTTTGAAAAAATTCTGGCCTGCATGGGACTTTGAAAACTTTCGGCCAGGCGTCAGACTTAGAAAAAATTCTGGCCAGCATGGGACTTTGAAAAATTCTGGCCAGGAGTCAGACTTAGAAAAAATTCTGGCCAGCATGGGACTTTGAAAATTTTCAGCCAGGCATCAGACTTAGAAAAAATTCTGGCCAGCATGGGACTTTGTAAATTTTCGGCCAGGCGTCAGACTTAGAAAAAATTCTGGCCAGCATGGGACTTTGAAAATTTTCGGCCAGGAGTCAGACTTAGAAAAAATTCTGGCCTGCATGGGACTTTGAAATATTTCAGGCAGGCGTCAGACTTAGAAAAAATTCTGGCCAGCATGGGACTTAGAAAAAAATCTGGCCAGCATGGGACTTTGAAAAAATTCTGGCCTGCATGGGACTTTGAAATATTTCAGCCAGGCATCAGACTTAGAAAAAATTCTGGCCTGCATGGGACTTTGAAAATTTTCGGCCAGGCGTCAGACTTAGAAAAAATTCTGGCCAGCATGGGACTTTGAAATTTTTCGGCCAGGCATCAGACTTAGAAAAAATTCTGACCAGCATGGGACTTTGTAAATTTTCGGCCCGGCGTCAGACTTAGAAAAAATTCTGGCCAGCATGGGACTTTGAAAAATTTCTGGCCAGCATGGGACTTTGAAAATTTTCAGCCAGGCATCAGACTTAGAAAAAATTCTGGCCTGCTTGGGACTTTGAAATATTTCAGGCAGGCATCAGACTTAGAAAAAATTCTGACCAGCATGGGACTTTGAAAATTTTCAGCCAGGAGTCAGACTTAGAAAAAATTCTGGCCAGCATGGGACTTTGAAAATTTTTGGCCAGGCATCAGACTTAGAAAAAATTCTGGCCAGCATGGGACTTTGAAAAAATTCTGGCCAGCATGGGACTTTGAAAATTTTCGGCCAGGAGTCAGACTTAGAAAAAATTCTGGCCAGCATGGGACTTTGAAAAAATTCTGGCCAGCATGGGACTTTGAAATTTTTCAGGCAGGCATCAGACTTAGAAAAAATTCTGGCCAGCATGGGACTTTGAAAAATTCTGGCCAGGAGTCAGACTTAGAAAAAATTCTGGCCAGCATGGGACTTTGAAAATTTTCAGCCAGGCATCAGACTTAGAAAAAATTCTGGCCAGCATGGGACTTTGTAAATTTTCGGCCAGGCGTCAGACTTAGAAAAAATTCTGGCCAGCATGGGACTTTGAAAATTTTCGGCCAGGAGTCAGACTTAGAAAAAATTCTGGCCTGCATGGGACTTTGAAATATTTCAGGCAGGCGTCAGACTTAGAAAAAATTCTGGCCAGCATGGGACTTAGAAAAAAATCTGGCCAGCATGGGACTTTGAAAAAATTCTGGCCTGCATGGGACTTTGAAATATTTCAGCCAGGCATCAGACTTAGAAAAAATTCTGGCCTGCATGGGACTTTGAAAATTTTCGGCCAGGCGTCAGACTTAGAAAAAATTCTGGCCAGCATGGGACTTTGAAATTTTTCGGCCAGGCATCAGACTTAGAAAAAATTCTGACCAGCATGGGACTTTGTAAATTTTCGGCCCGGCGTCAGACTTAGAAAAAATTCTGGCCAGCATGGGACTTTGAAAAATTTCTGGCCAGCATGGGACTTTGAAAATTTTCAGCCAGGCATCAGACTTAGAAAAAATTCTGGCCTGCTTGGGACTTTGAAATATTTCAGGCAGGCATCAGACTTAGAAAAAATTCTGGCCAACATGGGACTTAGAAAAAATTCTGGCCAACATGGGACTTAGAAAAAAATCTGGCCAGCATGGGACTTTGAAAAAATTCTGGCCAGCATGGGACTTTGAAAATTTTCAGCCAGGCATCAGACTTAGAAAAAATTCTGGCCAGCTTGGGACTTTGAAAAAATTCTGGCCAGCATGGGACTTTGAAAATTTTTGGCCAAGCGTCAGACTTAGAAAAAATTCTGGCCAGCATGGGACTTTGAAAATTTTCGGAGAGGCGTCAGACTTAGAAAAAATTCTGGCCAGCATGGGACTTTGAAAAATTCTGGCCAGGAGTCAGACTTAGAAAAAATTCTGGCCAGCATGGGACTTTGAAAATTTTCAGCCAGGCATCAGACTTAGAAAAAATTCTGGCCAGCATGGGACTTTGTAAATTTTCGGCCAGGCGTCAGACTTAGAAAAAATTCTGGCCAGCATGGGACTTTGAAAATTTTCGGCCAGGAGTCAGACTTAGAAAAAATTCTGGCCTGCATGGGACTTTGAAATATTTCAAGCAGGCGTCAGACTTAGAAAAAATTCTGGCCAGCATGGGACTTAGAAAAAAATCTGGCCAGCATGGGACTTTGAAAAAATTCTGGCCTGCATGGGACTTTGAAATATTTCAGCCAGGCATCAGACTTAGAAAAAATTCTGGCCTGCATGGGACTTTGAAAATTTTCGGCCAGGCGTCAGACTTAGAAAAAATTCTGGCCAGCATGGGACTTTGAAATTTTTCGGCCAGGCATCAGACTTAGAAAAAATTCTGACCAGCATGGGACTTTGTAAATTTTCGGCCCGGCGTCAGACTTAGAAAAAATTCTGGCCAGCATGGGACTTTGAAAAATTTCTGGCCAGCATGGGACTTTGAAAATTTTCAGCCAGGCATCAGACTTAGAAAAAATTCTGGCCTGCTTGGGACTTTGAAATATTTCAGGCAGGCATCAGACTTAGAAAAAATTCTGGCCAACATGGGACTTAGAAAAAATTCTGGCCAACATGGGACTTAGAAAAAAATCTGGCCAGCATGGGACTTTGAAAAAATTCTGGCCAGCATGGGACTTTGAAAATTTTCAGCCAGGCATCAGACTTAGAAAAAATTCTGGCCAGCATGGGACTTAGAAAAAATTCTGGCCAGCATGGGACTTTGAAAAAATTCTGGCCAGCATGGGACTTTGAAAATTTTTGGCCAAGCGTCAGACTTAGAAAAAATTCTGGCCAGCATGGGACTTTGAAAATTTTCGGAGAGGCGTCAGACTTAGAAAAAATTCTGTCCAGCATGGGACTTTGAAAATTTTCAGCCAGGAGTCAGACTTAGAAAAAATTCTGGCCAGCATGGGACTTTGAAATATTTCAGGCAGGCGTCAGACTTAGAAAAAATTCTGGCCAGCATGGGACTTTGAAAATTTTTGGCCAGGCATCAGACTTAGAAAAAATTCTGGCCAGCATGGGACTTTGAAAAAATTCTGGCCAGCATGGGACTTTGAAAATTTTCAGCCAGGCATCAGACTTAGAAAAAATTCTGGCCAGCATGGGACTTTGAAAATGTTCGGCCAGGCGTCAGACTTAGAAAAAATTCTGGCCAGCATGGGACTTTGAAAAAATTCTGGCCAGCATGGGACTTTGAAAATTTTCGGCCAGGCGTCAGACTTAGAAAAAATTCTGGCCAGCATGGGACTTTGAAATTTTTCGGCCAGGCATCAGACTTAGAAAAAATTCTGGCCAGCATGGGACTTTGAAAATTTTCAGGCAGGCATCAGACTTGGAAAAAATTCTGGCCAGCATGGGACTTTGAAAAAATTCTGGCCAGCATGGGACTTTGAAAATTTTTGGCCAAGCGTCAGACTTAGAAAAAATTCTGGCCAGCATGGGACTTAGAAAAAATTCTGGCCAGCATGGGACTTTGAAAATTTTCGGCCAGGCGTCAGACTTAGAAAAAATTCTGGCCTGCTTGGGACTTTGAAATATTTAAGGCAGGCATCAGACTTAGAAAAAATTCTGGCCAGCATGGGACTTAGAAAAAATTCTGGCCAGCATGGGACTTTGAAAAAATTCTGGCCAGCATGGGACTTTGAAAATTTTCAGCCAGGAGTCAGACTTAGAAAAAATTCTGTCCAGCATGGGACTTTGAAAATTTTCAGCCAGGAGTCAGACTTAGAAAAAATTCTGGCCAGCATGGGACTTGGAAATATTTCAGGCAGGCGTCAGACTTAGAAAAAATTCTGGCCAGCATGGGACTTTGAAAATTTTTGGCCAGGCATCAGACTTAGAAAAAATTCTGGCCAGCATGGGACTTTGAAAATGTTCGGCCAGGCGTCAGACTTAGAAAAAATTCTGGCCAGCATGGGACTTTGAAAAATTTCTGGCCAGCATGGGACTTTGAAAAAATTCTGGCCAGCATGGGACTTTGAACATTTTTGGCCAGGAGTCAGACTTAGAAAAAATTCTGGCCAGCATGGGACTTTGAAAAAATTCTGGCCAGCATGGGACTTTGAAAATTTTCAGCCAGGAGTCAGACTTAGAAAAAATTCTGGCCTGCTTGGGACTTAGAAAAAATTCTGGCCAGCATGGGACTTTGAAAATTTTCGGCCAGGCGTCAGACTTTGAAAAAATTCTGGCCAGCATGGGACTTTGAAAATTTTCGGCCAGGAGTCAGACTTAGAAAAAATTCTGGCCTGCTTGGGACTTTGAAAATTTTCGGCCAGGCGTCAGACTTAGAAAAAATTCTGACCAGCATGGGACTTTGTAAATTTTCGGCCCGGCGTCAGACTTAGAAAAAATTCTGGCCTGCTTGGGACTTTGAAATATTTCAGGCAGGCATCAGACTTAGAAAAAATTCTGGCCAGCATGGGACTTAGAAAAAATTCTGGCCAGCATGGGACTTAGAAAAAATTCTGGCCAGCATGGGACTTTGAAAAAATTCTGGCCAGCATGGGACTTTGAAAATTTTCGGCCAGGCGTCAGACTTAGAAAAAATTCTGACCAGCATGGGACTTTGAAAAATTTCTGGCCAGGCGTCAGACTTAGAAAACATTCTGGCCAGCATGGGACTTAGAAAAAATTCTGGCCAGCATGGGACTTTGAAAATTTTCAGCCAGGCGTCAGACTTAGAAAAAATTCTGGCCAGCATGGGACTTTGAAAATTTTCGGCCAGGCGTCAGACTTAGAAAAAATTCTGGCCTGCTTGGGACTTTGAAATATTTAAGGCAGGCATCAGACTTAGAAAAAATTCTGGCCAGCATGGGACTTAGAAAAAATTCTGGCCAGCATGGGACTTTGAAAAAATTCTGGCCAGCATGGGACTTTGAAAAAATTCTGGCCAGCATGGGACTTTGAAAATTTTCGGCCAGGCGTCAGACTTAGAAAAAATTCTGACCAGCATGGGACTTTGTAAATTTTCGGCCCGGCGTCAGACTTAGAAAAAATTCTGGCCAGCATGGGACTTTGAAAAATTTCTGGCCAGCATGGGACTTTGAAAATTTTCAGCCAGGCATCAGACTTAGAAAAAATTCTGGCCAGCATGGGACTTTGAAAAAATTCTGGCCAGCATGGGACTTTGAAAAAATTCTGGCCTGCATGGGACTTTGAAATATTTCAGGCAGGTGTCAGACTTAGAAAAAAATCTGGCCAGCATGGGACTTTGAAAATTTTCAGCCAGGCATCAGACTTAGAAAAAATTCTGGCCTGCATGGGACTTTGAAAATTTTCGGCCAGGCGTCAGACTTAGAAAAAATTCTGGCCAGCATGGGACTTTGAAAAATTCTGGCCAGGAGTCAGACTTAGAAAAAATTCTGGCCTGCTTGGGACTTTGAAATATTTCAGGCAGGCATCAGACTTAGAAAAAATTCTGGCCAGCATGGGACTTAGAAAAAATTCTGGCCAGCATGGGACTTTGAAAATTTTCGGCCAGGCGTCAGACTTTGAAAAAATTCTGGCCAGCATGGGACTTTGAAAATTTTCGGCCAGGAGTCAGACTTAGAAAAAATTCTGGCCTGCTTGGGACTTTGAAAATTTTCGGAGAGGCGTCAGACTTAGAAAAAATTCTGTCCAGCATGGGACTTTGAAAATTTTCAGCCAGGAGTCAGACTTAGAAAAAATTCTGGCCAGCATGGGACTTTGAAATATTTCAGGCAGGCGTCAGACTTAGAAAAAATTCTGGCCAGCATGGGACTTTGAAAATTTTTGGCCAGGCATCAGACTTAGAAAAAATTCTGGCCAGCATGGGACTTTGAAAAAATTCTGGCCAGCATGGGACTTTGAAAATTTTCGGCCAGGAGTCAGACTTAGAAAAAATTCTGGCCAGCATGGGACTTTGAAAAAATTCTGGCCAGCATGGGACTTTGAAATTTTTCAGGCAGGCATCAGACTTAGAAAAAATTCTGGCCAGCATGGGACTTTGAAAAATTCTGGCCAGGAGTCAGACTTAGAAAAAATTCTGGCCAGCATGGGACTTTGAAAATTTTCAGCCAGGCATCAGACTTAGAAAAAATTCTGGCCAGCATGGGACTTTGTAAATTTTCGGCCAGGCGTCAGACTTAGAAAAAATTCTGGCCAGCATGGGACTTTGAAAATTTTCGGCCAGGAGTCAGACTTAGAAAAAATTCTGGCCTGCATGGGACTTTGAAATATTTCAGGCAGGCGTCAGACTTAGAAAAAATTCTGGCCAGCATGGGACTTAGAAAAAAATCTGGCCAGCATGGGACTTTGAAAAAATTCTGGCCTGCATGGGACTTTGAAATATTTCAGCCAGGCATCAGACTTAGAAAAAATTCTGGCCTGCATGGGACTTTGAAAATTTTCGGCCAGGCGTCAGACTTAGAAAAAATTCTGGCCAGCATGGGACTTTGAAAAATTCTGGCCAGGAGTCAGACTTAGAAAAAATTCTGACCAGCATGGGACTTTGTAAATTTTCGGCCCGGCGTCAGACTTAGAAAAAATTCTGGCCAGCATGGGACTTTGAAAAATTTCTGGCCAGCATGGGACTTTGAAAATTTTCAGCCAGGCATCAGACTTAGAAAAAATTCTGGCCTGCTTGGGACTTTGAAATATTTCAGGCAGGCATCAGACTTAGAAAAAATTCTGGCCAACATGGGACTTAGAAAAAATTCTGACCAGCATGGGACTTTGTAAATTTTCGGCCCGGCGTCAGACTTAGAAAAAAATCTGGCCAGCATGGGACTTTGAAAAAATTCTGGCCAGCATGGGACTTTGAAAATTTTCAGCCAGGCATCAGACTTAGAAAAAATTCTGGCCAGCATGGGACTTAGAAAAAATTCTGGCCAGCATGGGACTTTGAAAAAATTCTGACCAGCATGGGACTTTGTAAATTTTCTGGCCCAGGCGTCAGACTTAGAAAACATTCTGGCCAGCATGGGACTTAGAAAAAATTCTGGCCAGCATGGGACTTTGAACATTTTCAGCCAGGCATCAGACTTAGAAAAAATTCTGGCCAGCATGGGACTTTGAAAAAATTCTGGCCAGCATGGGACTTTGAAAATTTTCAGCCAGGCGTCAGACTTAGAAAAAATTCTGGCCAGCATGGGACTTTGAAAATTTTCGGCCAGGCGTCAGACTTAGAAAAAATTCTGGCCAGCATGGGACTTTGAACATTTTTGGCCAGGAGTCAGACTTAGAAAAAATTCTGGCCTGCTTGGGACTTAGAAAAAATTCTGGCCAGCATGGGACTTTGAAAATTTTCGGCCAGGCGTCAGACTTTGAAAAAATTCTGGCCAGCATGGGACTTTGAAAATTTTCGGCCAGGAGTCAGACTTAGAAAAAATTCTGGCCTGCTTGGGACTTTGAAAATTTTCGGCCAGGCGTCAGACTTAGAAAAAATTCTGGCTAGCATGGGACTTAGAAAAAATTCTGGCCAGCATGGGACTTAGAAAAAATTCTGGCTAGCATGGGACTTTGAAAATTTTCAGCCAGGAGTCAGACTTAGAAAAAATTCTGGCCAGCATGGGACTTTGAAAATTTTCGGAGAGGCGTCAGACTTAGAAAAAATTCTGGCCAGCATGGGACTTTGAAAAAATTCTGGCCAGCATGGGACTTTGAAAATTTTCGGCCAGGCGTCAGACTTAGAAAAAATTCTGGCCAGCATGGGACTTTGAAATTTTTCGGCCAGGCATCAGACTTAGAAAAAATTCTGGCCAGCATGGGACTTTGAAAATTTTCAGGCAGGCATCAGACTTGGAAAAAATTCTGGCCAGCATGGGACTTTGAAAAAATTCTGGCCAGCATGGGACTTTGAAAATTTTTGGCCAAGCGTCAGACTTAGAAAAAATTCTGGCCAGCATGGGACTTAGAAAAAATTCTGGCCAGCATGGGACTTTGAAAATTTTCAGCCAGGAGTCAGACTTAGAAAAAATTCTGTCCAGCATGGGACTTTGAAAATTTTCAGCCAGGAGTCAGACTTAGAAAAAATTCTGGCCAGCATGGGACTTTGAAATATTTCAGGCAGGCGTCAGACTTAGAAAAAAATCTGGCCAGCATGGGACTTTGAAAATTTTTGGCCAGTCATCAGACTTAGAAAAAATTCTGGCCAGCATGGGACTTTGAAAATGTTCGGCCAGGCGTCAGACTTAGAAAAAATTCTGGCCAGCATGGGACTTTGAAAAATTTCTGGCCAGCATGGGACTTTGAAAAAATTCTGGCCAGCATGGGACTTTGAACATTTTTGGCCAGGAGTCAGACTTAGAAAAAATTCTGGCCAGCATGGGACTTTGAAAAAATTCTGGCCAGCATGGGACTTTGAAAATTTTCAGCCAGGAGTCAGACTTAGAAAAAATTCTGGCCTGCTTGGGACTTAGAAAAAATTCTGGCCAGCATGGGACTTTGAAAATTTTCGGCCAGGCGTCAGACTTTGAAAAAATTCTGGCCTGCTTGGGACTTTGAAATATTTCAGGCAGGCATCAGACTTAGAAAAAATTCTGGCCAGCATGGGACTTAGAAAAAATTCTGGCCAGCATGGGACTTTGAAAATTTTCAGCCAGGAGTCAGACTTAGAAAAAATTCTGTCCAGCATGGGACTTTGAAAATTTTCAGCCAGGAGTCAGACTTAGAAAAAATTCTGGCCAGCATGGGACTTTGAAATATTTCAGGCAGGCGTCAGACTTAGAAAAAAATCTGGCCAGCATGGGACTTTGAAAATTTTTGGCCAGGCATCAGACTTAGAAAAAATTCTGGCCAGCATGGGACTTTGAAAATGTTCGGCCAGGCGTCAGACTTAGAAAAAATTCTGGCCAGCATGGGACTTTGAAAAAATTCTGGCCAGCATGGGACTTTGAAAATTTTCAGCCAGGCATCAGACTTAGAAAAAATTCTGGCCAGCATGGGACTTTGAAAAATTTCTGGCCAGCATGGGACTTTGAAAAAATTCTGGCCAGCATGGGACTTTGAACATTTTTGGCCAGGAGTCAGACTTAGAAAAAATTCTGGCCAGCATGGGACTTTGAAAAAATTCTGGCCAGCATGGGACTTTGAAAATTTTCAGCCAGGAGTCAGACTTAGAAAAAATTCTGGCCTGCTTGGGACTTAGAAAAAATTCTGGCCAGCATGGGACTTTGAAAATTTTCGGCCAGGCGTCAGACTTTGAAAAAATTCTGGCCAGCATGGGACTTTGAAAATTTTCGGCCAGGAGTCAGACTTAGAAAAAATTCTGGCCTGCTTGGGACTTTGAAAATTTTCGGCCAGGCGTCAGACTTAGAAAAAATTCTGACCAGCATGGGACTTTGTAAATTTTCGGCCCGGCGTCAGACTTAGAAAAAATTCTGGCCAGCATGGGACTTTGAAAAATTTCTGGCCAGGCGTCAGACTTAGAAAACATTCTGGCCAGCATGGGACTTAGAAAAAATTCTGGCCAGCATGGGACTTTGAAAATTTTCAGCCAGGCGTCAGACTTAGAAAAAATTCTGGCCAGCATGGGACTTTGAAAATTTTCGGCCAGGCGTCAGACTTAGAAAAAATTCTGGCCTGCTTGGGACTTAGAAAAAATTCTGGCCAGCATGGGACTTTGAAATATTTCAGGCAGGCATCAGACTTAGAAAAAATTCTGGCCAGCATGGGACTTAGAAAAAATTCTGGCCAGCATGGGACTTAGAAAAAATTCTGGCCAGCATGGGACTTTGAAAAAATTCTGGCCAGCATGGGACTTTGAAAATTTTCGGCCAGGCGTCAGACTTAGAAAAAATTCTGACCAGCATGGGACTTTGTAAATTTTCGGCCCGGCGTCAGACTTAGAAAAAATTCTGGCCAGCATGGGACTTTGAAAAATTTCTGGCCAGCATGGGACTTTGAAAAAATTCTGGCCAGCATGGGACTTTGAAAAAATTCTGGCCTGCATGGGACTTTGAAATATTTCAGGCAGGTGTCAGACTTAGAAAAAAATCTGGCCAGCATGGGACTTTGAAAATTTTCAGCCAGGCATCAGACTTAGAAAAAATTCTGGCCTGCATGGGACTTTGAAAATTTTCGGCCAGGCGTCAGACTTAGAAAAAATTCTGGCCAGCATGGGACTTTGAAAAATTCTGGCCAGGAGTCAGACTTAGAAAAAATTCTGGCCTGCTTGGGACTTTGAAATATTTCAGGCAGGCATCAGACTTAGAAAAAATTCTGGCCAGCATGGGACTTAGAAAAAATTCTGGCCAGCATGGGACTTTGAAAATTTTCGGCCAGGCGTCAGACTTTGAAAAAATTCTGGCCAGCATGGGACTTTGAAAATTTTCGGCCAGGAGTCAGACTTAGAAAAAATTCTGGCCTGCTTGGGACTTTGAAATATTTCAGGCAGGCATCAGACTTAGAGAAAATTCTGGCCAGCATGGGACTTAGAAAAAATTCTGCCCAGCATGGGACTTAGAAAAAATTCTGGCCTGCATGGGACTTTGAAATATTTCAGGCAGGTGTCAGACTTAGAAAAAAATCTGGCCAGCATGGGACTTTGAAAATTTTCAGCCAGGCATCAGACTTAGAAAAAATTCTGGCCTGCATGGGACTTTGAAAATTTTCGGCCAGGCGTCAGACTTAGAAAAAATTCTGGCCAGCATGGGACTTTGAAAAATTCTGGCCAGGAGTCAGACTTAGAAAAAATTCTGGCCTGCTTGGGACTTTGAAATATTTCAGGCAGGCATCAGACTTAGAAAAAATTCTGGCCAGCATGGGACTTAGAAAAAATTCTGGCCAGCATGGGACTTTGAAAATTTTCGGCCAGGCGTCAGACTTTGAAAAAATTCTGGCCAGCATGGGACTTTGAAAATTTTCGGCCAGGAGTCAGACTTAGAAAAAATTCTGGCCTGCTTGGGACTTTGAAATATTTCAGGCAGGCATCAGACTTAGAGAAAATTCTGGCCAGCATGGGACTTAGAAAAAATTCTGCCCAGCATGGGACTTAGAAAAAATTCTGGCCAGCATGGGACTTTGAAAAAATTCTGGCCAGCATGGGACTTTGAAAATTTTCGGCCAGGCGTCAGACTTAGAAAAAATTCTGACCAGCATGGGACTTTGTAAATTTTCTGGCCCAGGCGTCAGACTTAGAAAACATTCTGGCCAGCATGGGACTTAGAAAAAATTCTGGCCAGCATGGGACTTTGAAAATTTTCAGCCAGGCGTCAGACTTAGAAAAAATTCTGGCCAGCATGGGACTTTGAAAATTTTCGGCCAGGCGTCAGACTTAGAAAAAATTCTGGCCTGCTTGGGACTTAGAAAAAATTCTGGCCAGCATGGGACTTTGAAATATTTCAGGCAGGCATCAGACTTAGAAAAAATTCTGGCCAGCATGGGACTTAGAAAAAATTCTGGCCAGCATGGGACTTAGAAAAAATTCTGGCCAGCATGGGACTTTGAAAAAATTCTGGCCAGCATGGGACTTTGAAAATTTTCGGCCAGGCGTCAGACTTAGAAAAAATTCTGACCAGCATGGGACTTTGTAAATTTT
Organism: Festucalex cinctus; assembly: GCF_051991245.1. Classification (NCBI taxonomy): domain Eukaryota; kingdom Metazoa; phylum Chordata; class Actinopteri; order Syngnathiformes; family Syngnathidae; genus Festucalex; species Festucalex cinctus. The sequence continues at coordinate 5,611,061 of NC_135420.1, read as the reverse complement.
CGGCCCGGCGTCAGACTTAGAAAAAATTCTGGCCAGCATGGGACTTTGAAAAATTTCTGGCCAGCATGGGACTTTGAAAAAATTCTGGCCAGCATGGGACTTTGAAAAAATTCTGGCCTGCATGGGACTTTGAAATATTTCAGGCAGGTGTCAGACTTAGAAAAAAATCTGGCCAGCATGGGACTTTGAAAATTTTCAGCCAGGCATCAGACTTAGAAAAAATTCTGGCCTGCATGGGACTTTGAAAATTTTCGGCCAGGCGTCAGACTTAGAAAAAATTCTGGCCAGCATGGGACTTTGAAAAATTCTGGCCAGGAGTCAGACTTAGAAAAAATTCTGGCCTGCTTGGGACTTTGAAATATTTCAGGCAGGCATCAGACTTAGAAAAAATTCTGGCCAGCATGGGACTTAGAAAAAATTCTGGCCAGCATGGGACTTTGAAAATTTTCGGCCAGGCGTCAGACTTTGAAAAAATTCTGGCCAGCATGGGACTTTGAAAATTTTCGGCCAGGAGTCAGACTTAGAAAAAATTCTGGCCTGCTTGGGACTTTGAAATATTTCAGGCAGGCATCAGACTTAGAGAAAATTCTGGCCAGCATGGGACTTAGAAAAAATTCTGCCCAGCATGGGACTTAGAAAAAATTCTGGCCAGCATGGGACTTTGAAAAAATTCTGGCCAGCATGGGACTTTGAAAATTTTCGGCCAGGCGTCAGACTTAGAAAAAATTCTGACCAGCATGGGACTTTGTAAATTTTCTGGCCCAGGCGTCAGACTTAGAAAACATTCTGGCCAGCATGGGACTTAGAAAAAATTCTGGCCAGCATGGGACTTTGAAAATTTTCGGCCAAGCGTCAGACTTAGAAAAAATTCTGGCCAGCATGGGACTTTGAACATTTTCAGCCAGGCATCAGACTTAGAAAAAATTCTGGCCAGCATGGGACTTTGAAAAAATTCTGGCCAGCATGGGACTTTGAAAATTTTCAGCCAGGCGTCAGACTTAGAAAAAATTCTGGCCAGCATGGGACTTTGAAAATTTTCGGCCAGGCGTCAGACTTAGAAAAAATTCTGGCCAGCATGGGACTTTGAAAAAATTCTGGCCAGCATGGGACTTTGAAAATTTTCGGCCAGGAGTCAGACTTAGAAAAAATTCTGGCCTGCATGGGACTTTGAAATATTTCAGGCAGGTGTCAGACTTAGAAAAAATTCTGGCCAGCATGGGACTTTGAAAATTTTCAGCCAGGCATCAGACTTAGAAAAAATTCTGGCCTGCATGGGACTTTGAAAATTTTTGGCCAGGCATCAGACTTAGAAAAAATTCTGGCCAGCATGGGACTTTGAAAAAATTCTGGCCAGCATGGGACTTTGAAAATTTTCGGCCAGGAGTCAGACTTAGAAAAAATTCTGGCCAGCATGGGACTTTGAAAAAATTCTGGCCAGCATGGGACTTTGAAATTTTTCAGGCAGGCATCAGACTTAGAAAAAATTCTGGCCAGCATGGGACTTTGAAAAATTCTGGCCAGGAGTCAGACTTAGAAAAAATTCTGGCCAGCATGGGACTTTGAAAATTTTCAGCCAGGCATCAGACTTAGAAAAAATTCTGGCCAGCATGGGACTTTGTAAATTTTCGGCCAGGCGTCAGACTTAGAAAAAATTCTGGCCAGCATGGGACTTTGAAAATTTTCGGCCAGGAGTCAGACTTAGAAAAAATTCTGGCCTGCATGGGACTTTGAAATATTTCAGGCAGGCGTCAGACTTAGAAAAAATTCTGGCCAGCATGGGACTTAGAAAAAAATCTGGCCAGCATGGGACTTTGAAAAAATTCTGGCCTGCATGGGACTTTGAAATATTTCAGCCAGGCATCAGACTTAGAAAAAATTCTGGCCTGCATGGGACTTTGAAAATTTTCGGCCAGGCGTCAGACTTAGAAAAAATTCTGGCCAGCATGGGACTTTGAAAAATTCTGGCCAGGAGTCAGACTTAGAAAAAATTCTGACCAGCATGGGACTTTGTAAATTTTCGGCCCGGCGTCAGACTTAGAAAAAATTCTGGCCAGCATGGGACTTTGAAAAATTTCTGGCCAGCATGGGACTTTGAAAATTTTCAGCCAGGCATCAGACTTAGAAAAAATTCTGGCCTGCTTGGGACTTTGAAATATTTCAGGCAGGCATCAGACTTAGAAAAAATTCTGGCCAACATGGGACTTAGAAAAAATTCTGACCAGCATGGGACTTTGTAAATTTTCGGCCCGGCGTCAGACTTAGAAAAAATTCTGGCCAGCATGGGACTTTGAAAAATTTCTGGCCAGCATGGGACTTTGAAAATTTTCAGCCAGGCATCAGACTTAGAAAAAATTCTGGCCTGCTTGGGACTTTGAAATATTTCAGGCAGGCATCAGACTTAGAAAAAATTCTGGCCTGCTTGGGACTTAGAAAAAATTCTGACCAGCATGGGACTTTGTAAATTTTCGGCCCGGCGTCAGACTTAGAAAAAAATCTGGCCAGCATGGGACTTTGAAAAAATTCTGGCCAGCATGGGACTTTGAAAATTTTCAGCCAGGCATCAGACTTAGAAAAAATTCTGGCCAGCATGGGACTTTGAAAAAATTCTGACCAGCATGGGACTTTGTAAATTTTCTGGCCCAGGCGTCAGACTTAGAAAACATTCTGGCCAGCATGGGACTTAGAAAAAATTCTGGCCAGCATGGGACTTTGAAAATTTTCGGCCAAGCGTCAGACTTAGAAAAAATTCTGGCCAGCATGGGACTTTGAACATTTTCAGCCAGGCATCAGACTTAGAAAAAATTCTGGCCAGCATGGGACTTTGAAAAAATTCTGGCCAGCATGGGACTTTGAAAATTTTCAGCCAGGCGTCAGACTTAGAAAAAATTCTGGCCAGCATGGGACTTTGAAAATTTTCGGCCAGGCGTCAGACTTAGAAAAAATTCTGGCCAGCATGGGAATTTGAACATTTTTGGCCAGGAGTCAGACTTAGAAAAAATTCTGGCCAGCATGGGACTTTGAAAAAATTCTGGCCAGCATGGGACTTTGAAAATTTTCAGCCAGGAGTCAGACTTAGAAAAAATTCTGGCCTGCTTGGGACTTAGAAAAAATTCTGGCCAGCATGGGACTTTGAAAATTTTCGGCCAGGCGTCAGACTTTGAAAAAATTCTGGCCAGCATGGGACTTTGAAAATTTTCGGCCAGGAGTCAGACTTAGAAAAAATTCTGGCCTGCTTGGGACTTTGAAAATTTTCGGCCAGGCGTCAGACTTAGAAAAAATTCTGGCTAGCATGGGACTTAGAAAAAATTCTGGCCAGCATGGGACTTAGAAAAAATTCTGGCTAGCATGGGACTTTGAAAATTTTCAGCCAGGAGTCAGACTTAGAAAAAATTCTGGCCAGCATGGGACTTTGAAAATTTTCGGAGAGGCGTCAGACTTAGAAAAAATTCTGGCCAGCATGGGACTTTGAAAAAATTCTGGCCAGCATGGGACTTTGAAAATTTTCGGCCAGGCGTCAGACTTAGAAAAAATTCTGGCCAGCATGGGACTTTGAAATTTTTCGGCCAGGCATCAGACTTAGAAAAAATTCTGGCCAGCATGGGACTTTGAAAATTTTCAGGCAGGCATCAGACTTGGAAAAAATTCTGGCCAGCATGGGACTTTGAAAAAATTCTGGCCAGCATGGGACTTTGAAAATTTTTGGCCAAGCGTCAGACTTAGAAAAAATTCTGGCCAGCATGGGACTTAGAAAAAATTCTGGCCAGCATGGGACTTTGAAAATTTTCAGCCAGGAGTCAGACTTAGAAAAAATTCTGTCCAGCATGGGACTTTGAAAATTTTCAGCCAGGAGTCAGACTTAGAAAAAATTCTGGCCAGCATGGGACTTTGAAATATTTCAGGCAGGCGTCAGACTTAGAAAAAAATCTGGCCAGCATGGGACTTTGAAAATTTTTGGCCAGGCATCAGACTTAGAAAAAATTCTGGCCAGCATGGGACTTTGAAAATGTTCGGCCAGGCGTCAGACTTAGAAAAAATTCTGGCCAGCATGGGACTTTGAAAAAATTCTGGCCAGCATGGGACTTTGAAAATTTTCAGCCAGGCATCAGACTTAGAAAAAATTCTGGCCAGCATGGGACTTTGAAAAATTTCTGGCCAGCATGGGACTTTGAAAAAATTCTGGCCAGCATGGGACTTTGAACATTTTTGGCCAGGAGTCAGACTTAGAAAAAATTCTGGCCAGCATGGGACTTTGAAAAAATTCTGGCCAGCATGGGACTTTGAAAATTTTCAGCCAGGAGTCAGACTTAGAAAAAATTCTGGCCTGCTTGGGACTTAGAAAAAATTCTGGCCAGCATGGGACTTTGAAAATTTTCGGCCAGGCGTCAGACTTTGAAAAAATTCTGGCCAGCATGGGACTTTGAAAATTTTCGGCCAGGAGTCAGACTTAGAAAAAATTCTGGCCTGCTTGGGACTTTGAAAATTTTCGGCCAGGCGTCAGACTTAGAAAAAATTCTGACCAGCATGGGACTTTGTAAATTTTCGGCCCGGCGTCAGACTTAGAAAAAATTCTGGCCAGCATGGGACTTTGAAAAATTTCTGGCCAGGCGTCAGACTTAGAAAACATTCTGGCCAGCATGGGACTTAGAAAAAATTCTGGCCAGCATGGGACTTTGAAAATTTTCAGCCAGGCGTCAGACTTAGAAAAAATTCTGGCCAGCATGGGACTTTGAAAATTTTCGGCCAGGCGTCAGACTTAGAAAAAATTCTGGCCTGCTTGGGACTTTGAAATATTTCAGGCAGGCATCAGACTTAGAAAAAATTCTGGCCAGCATGGGACTTAGAAAAAATTCTGGCCAGCATGGGACTTAGAAAAAATTCTGGCCAGCATGGGACTTTGAAAAAATTCTGGCCAGCATGGGACTTTGAAAATTTTCGGCCAGGCGTCAGACTTAGAAAAAATTCTGACCAGCATGGGACTTTGTAAATTTTCGGCCCGGCGTCAGACTTAGAAAAAATTCTGGCCAGCATGGGACTTTGAAAAAATTCTGGCCTGCATGGGACTTTGAAATATTTCAGGCAGGTGTCAGACTTAGAAAAAAATCTGGCCAGCATGGGACTTTGAAAATTTTCAGCCAGGCATCAGACTTAGAAAAAATTCTGGCCTGCATGGGACTTTGAAAATTTTCGGCCAGGCGTCAGACTTAGAAAAAATTCTGGCCAGCATGGGACTTTGAAAAATTCTGGCCAGGAGTCAGACTTAGAAAAAATTCTGGCCTGCTTGGGACTTTGAAATATTTCAGGCAGGCATCAGACTTAGAAAAAATTCTGGCCAGCATGGGACTTAGAAAAAATTCTGGCCAGCATGGGACTTTGAAAATTTTCGGCCAGGCGTCAGACTTTGAAAAAATTCTGGCCAGCATGGGACTTTGAAAATTTTCGGCCAGGAGTCAGACTTAGAAAAAATTCTGGCCTGCTTGGGACTTTGAAATATTTCAGGCAGGCATCAGACTTAGAGAAAATTCTGGCCAGCATGGGACTTAGAAAAAATTCTGCCCAGCATGGGACTTAGAAAAAATTCTGGCCAGCATGGGACTTTGAAAAAATTCTGGCCAGCATGGGACTTTGAAAATTTTCGGCCAGGCGTCAGACTTAGAAAAAATTCTGACCAGCATGGGACTTTGTAAATTTTCTGGCCCAGGCGTCAGACTTAGAAAACATTCTGGCCAGCATGGGACTTAGAAAAAATTCTGGCCAGCATGGGACTTTGAAAATTTTCGGCCAAGCGTCAGACTTAGAAAAAATTCTGGCCAGCATGGGACTTTGAACATTTTCAGCCAGGCATCAGACTTAGAAAAAATTCTGGCCAGCATGGGACTTTGAAAAAATTCTGGCCAGCATGGGACTGAAAATTTTCAGCCAGGCGTCAGACTTAGAAAAAATTCTGGCCAGCATGGGACTTTGAAAATTTTCGGCCAGGCGTCAGACTTAGAAAAAATTCTGGCCAGCATGGGACTTTGAAAAAATTCTGGCCAGCATGGGACTTTGAAAATTTTCGGCCAGGAGTCAGACTTAGAAAAAATTCTGGCCTGCATGGGACTTTGAAATATTTCAGGCAGGTGTCAGACTTAGAAAAAATTCTGGCCAGCATGGGACTTTGAAAATTTTCAGCCAGGCATCAGACTTAGAAAAAATTCTGGCCTGCATGGGACTTTGAAAATTTTCGGCCAGGCGTCAGACTTAGAAAAAATTCTGGCCAGCATGGGACTTTGAAAAATTCTGGCCAGGAGTCAGACTTAGAAAAAATTCTGGCCAGCATGGGACTTTGAAAAAATTCTGGCCAGCATGGGACTTTGAAAATTTTCGGCCAGGCGTCAGACTTAGAAAAAATTCTGGCCTGCTTGGGACTTTGAAATATTTCAGGCAGGCATCAGACTTAGAAAAAATTCTGGCCAGCATGGGACTTTGAAAATTTTCAGCCAGGAGTCAGACTTAGAAAAAATTCTGGCCAGCATGGGACTTTGAAAATTTTCGGAGAGGCGTCAGACTTAGAAAAAATTCTGGCCAGCATGGGACTTTGAAATATTTCAGGCAGGCGTCAGACTTAGAAAAAATTCTGGCCTGCATGGGACTTTGAAAATTTTCGGCCAGGCGTCAGACTTAGAAAAAATTCTGGCCAGCATGGGACTTTGAAAAATTCTGGCCAGGAGTCAGACTTAGAAAAAATTCTGGCCAGCATGGGACTTTGAAAAAATTCTGGCCAGCATGGGACTTTGAAAATTTTCGGCCAGGCGTCAGACTTAGAAAAAATTCTGGCCTGCTTGGGACTTTGAAATATTTCAGGCAGGCATCAGACTTAGAAAAAATTCTGGCCAGCATGGGACTTTGAAAATTTTCAGCCAGGAGTCAGACTTAGAAAAAATTCTGGCCAGCATGGGACTTTGAAATATTTCAGGCAGGCGTCAGACTTAGAAAAAATTCTGGCCAGCATGGGACTTTGAAAATTTTTGGCCAGGCATCAGACTTAGAAAAAATTCTGGCCAGCATGGGACTTTGAAAAAATTCTGGCCAGCATGGGACTTTGAAAATTTTCGGCCAGGAGTCAGACTTAGAAAAAATTCTGGCCAGCATGGGACTTTGAAAAAATTCTGGCCAGCATGGGACTTTGAAAAAATTCTGGCCAGCATGGGACTTTGTAAATTTTCGGCCAGGCGTCAGACTTAGAAAAAATTCTGGCCAGCATGGGACTTTGAAAATTTTCGGCCAGGAGTCAGACTTAGAAAAAATTCTGGCCTGCATGGGACTTTGAAATATTTCAGGCAGGCGTCAGACTTAGAAAAAATTCTGGCCAGCATGGGACTTAGAAAAAAATCTGGCCAGCATGGGACTTTGAAAAAATTCTGGCCTGCATGGGACTTTGAAATATTTCAGCCAGGCATCAGACTTAGAAAAAATTCTGGCCTGCATGGGACTTTGAAAATTTTCGGCCAGGCGTCAGACTTAGAAAAAATTCTGGCCAGCATGGGACTTTGAAAAAATTCTGGCCAGCATGGGACTTTGAAAATTTTCAGCCAGGCATCAGACTTAGAAAAAATTCTGGCCAGCATGGGACTTAGAAAAAATTCTGGCCAGCATGGGACTTTGAAAAAATTCTGGCCAGCATGGGACTTTGAAAATTTTTGGCCAAGCGTCAGACTTAGAAAAAATTCTGGCCAGCATGGGACTTTGAAAATTTTCGGAGAGGCGTCAGACTTAGAAAAAATTCTGTCCAGCATGGGACTTTGAAAATTTTCAGCCAGGAGTCAGACTTAGAAAAAATTCTGGCCAGCATGGGACTTTGAAATATTTCAGGCAGGCGTCAGACTTAGAAAAAATTCTGGCCAGCATGGGACTTTGAAAATTTTTGGCCAGGCATCAGACTTAGAAAAAATTCTGGCCAGCATGGGACTTTGAAAAAATTCTGGCCAGCATGGGACTTTGAAAATTTTCAGCCAGGCATCAGACTTAGAAAAAATTCTGGCCAGCATGGGACTTTGAAAATGTTCGGCCAGGCGTCAGACTTAGAAAAAATTCTGGCCAGCATGGGACTTTGAAAAAATTCTGGCCAGCATGGGACTGAAAATTTTCAGCCAGGAGTCAGACTTAGAAAAAATTCTGGCCTGCATGGGACTTTGAAAATTTTCGGAGAGGCGTCAGACTTAGAAAAAATTCTGGCCAGCATGGGACTTTGAAAAAATTCTGGCCAGCATGGGACTTTGAAAATTTTCGGCCAGGCGTCAGACTTAGAAAAAATTCTGGCCAGCATGGGACTTTGAAATTTTTCGGCCAGGCATCAGACTTAGAAAAAATTCTGGCCAGCATGGGACTTTGAAAATTTTCAGGCAGGCATCAGACTTGGAAAAAATTCTGGCCAGCATGGGACTTTGAAAAAATTCTGGCCAGCATGGGACTTTGAAAATTTTTGGCCAAGCGTCAGACTTAGAAAAAATTCTGGCCAGCATGGGACTTAGAAAAAATTCTGGCCAGCATGGGACTTTGAAAATTTTCGGCCAGGCGTCAGACTTAGAAAAAATTCTGGCCTGCTTGGGACTTTGAAATATTTCAGGCAGGCATCAGACTTAGAAAAAATTCTGGCCAGCATGGGACTTAGAAAAAATTCTGGCCAGCATGGGACTTTGAAAAAATTCTGGCCAGCATGGGACTTTGAAAATTTTCAGCCAGGAGTCAGACTTAGAAAAAATTCTGTCCAGCATGGGACTTTGAAAATTTTCAGCCAGGAGTCAGACTTAGAAAAAATTCTGGCCAGCATGGGACTTGGAAATATTTCAGGCAGGCGTCAGACTTAGAAAAAATTCTGGCCAGCATGGGACTTTGAAAATTTTTGGCCAGGCATCAGACTTAGAAAAAATTCTGGCCAGCATGGGACTTTGAAAATGTTCGGCCAGGCGTCAGACTTAGAAAAAATTCTGGCCAGCATGGGACTTTGAAAAAATTCTGGCCAGCATGGGACTTTGAAAATTTTCAGCCAGGCATCAGACTTAGAAAAAATTCTGGCCAGCATGGGACTTTGAAAAATTTCTGGCCAGCATGGGACTTTGAAAAAATTCTGGCCAGCATGGGACTTTGAACATTTTTGGCCAGGAGTCAGACTTAGAAAAAATTCTGGCCAGCATGGGACTTTGAAAAAATTCTGGCCAGCATGGGACTTTGAAAATTTTCAGCCAGGCATCAGACTTAGAAAAAATTCTGGCCAGCATGGGACTTTGAAAATGTTCGGCCAGGCGTCAGACTTAGAAAAAATTCTGGCCAGCATGGGACTTTGAAAAAATTCTGGCCAGCATGGGACTGAAAATTTTCAGCCAGGAGTCAGACTTAGAAAAAATTCTGGCCAGCATGGGACTTTGAAAAATTTCTGGCCAGCATGGGACTTAGAAAAAAATCTGGCCAGCATGGGACTTTGAAAAAATTCTGGCCTGCATGGGACTTTGAAATATTTCAGCCAGGCATCAGACTTAGAAAAAATTCTGGCCTGCATGGGACTTTGAAAATTTTCGGCCAGGCGTCAGACTTAGAAAAAATTCTGGCCAGCATGGGACTTTGAAAAAATTCTGGCCAGCATGGGACTTTGAAAATTTTCAGCCAGGCATCAGACTTAGAAAAAATTCTGGCCAGCATGGGACTTAGAAAAAATTCTGGCCAGCATGGGACTTTGAAAAAATTCTGGCCAGCATGGGACTTTGAAAATTTTTGGCCAAGCGTCAGACTTAGAAAAAATTCTGGCCAGCATGGGACTTTGAAAATTTTCGGAGAGGCGTCAGACTTAGAAAAAATTCTGTCCAGCATGGGACTTTGAAAATTTTCAGCCAGGAGTCAGACTTAGAAAAAATTCTGGCCAGCATGGGACTTTGAAATATTTCAGGCAGGCGTCAGACTTAGAAAAAATTCTGGCCAGCATGGGACTTTGAAAATTTTTGGCCAGGCATCAGACTTAGAAAAAATTCTGGCCAGCATGGGACTTTGAAAAAATTCTGGCCAGCATGGGACTTTGAAAATTTTCAGCCAGGCATCAGACTTAGAAAAAATTCTGGCCAGCATGGGACTTTGAAAATGTTCGGCCAGGCGTCAGACTTAGAAAAAATTCTGGCCAGCATGGGACTTTGAAAAAATTCTGGCCAGCATGGGACTGAAAATTTTCAGCCAGGAGTCAGACTTAGAAAAAATTCTGGCCTGCATGGGACTTTGAAAATTTTCGGAGAGGCGTCAGACTTAGAAAAAATTCTGGCCAGCATGGGACTTTGAAAAAATTCTGGCCAGCATGGGACTTTGAAAATTTTCGGCCAGGCGTCAGACTTAGAAAAAATTCTGGCCAGCATGGGACTTTGAAATTTTTCGGCCAGGCATCAGACTTAGAAAAAATTCTGGCCAGCATGGGACTTTGAAAATTTTCAGGCAGGCATCAGACTTGGAAAAAATTCTGGCCAGCATGGGACTTTGAAAAAATTCTGGCCAGCATGGGACTTTGAAAATTTTTGGCCAAGCGTCAGACTTAGAAAAAATTCTGGCCAGCATGGGACTTAGAAAAAATTCTGGCCAGCATGGGACTTTGAAAATTTTCGGCCAGGCGTCAGACTTAGAAAAAATTCTGGCCTGCTTGGGACTTTGAAATATTTCAGGCAGGCATCAGACTTAGAAAAAATTCTGGCCAGCATGGGACTTAGAAAAAATTCTGGCCAGCATGGGACTTTGAAAAAATTCTGGCCAGCATGGGACTTTGAAAATTTTCAGCCAGGAGTCAGACTTAGAAAAAATTCTGTCCAGCATGGGACTTTGAAAATTTTCAGCCAGGAGTCAGACTTAGAAAAAATTCTGGCCAGCATGGGACTTGGAAATATTTCAGGCAGGCGTCAGACTTAGAAAAAATTCTGGCCAGCATGGGACTTTGAAAATTTTTGGCCAGGCATCAGACTTAGAAAAAATTCTGGCCAGCATGGGACTTTGAAAATGTTCGGCCAGGCGTCAGACTTAGAAAAAATTCTGGCCAGCATGGGACTTTGAAAAAATTCTGGCCAGCATGGGACTTTGAAAATTTTCAGCCAGGCATCAGACTTAGAAAAAATTCTGGCCAGCATGGGACTTTGAAAAATTTCTGGCCAGCATGGGACTTTGAAAAAATTCTGGCCAGCATGGGACTTTGAACATTTTTGGCCAGGAGTCAGACTTAGAAAAAATTCTGGCCAGCATGGGACTTTGAAAAAATTCTGGCCAGCATGGGACTTTGAAAATTTTCAGCCAGGAGTCAGACTTAGAAAAAATTCTGGCCTGCTTGGGACTTAGAAAAAATTCTGGCCAGCATGGGACTTTGAAAATTTTCGGCCAGGCGTCAGACTTTGAAAAAATTCTGGCCAGCATGGGACTTTGAAAATTTTCGGCCAGGAGTCAGACTTAGAAAAAATTCTGGCCTGCTTGGGACTTTGAAAATTTTCGGCCAGGCGTCAGACTTAGAAAAGATTCTGACCAGCATGGGACTTTGAAAAATTTCTGGCCAGGCGTCAGACTTAGAAAACATTCTGGCCAGCATGGGACTTAGAAAAAATTCTGGCCAGCATGGGACTTTGAAAATTTTCAGCCAGGCGTCAGACTTAGAAAAAATTCTGGCCAGCATGGGACTTTGAAAATTTTCGGCCAGGCGTCAGACTTAGAAAAAATTCTGGCCTGCTTGGGACTTTGAAATATTTCAGGCAGGCATCAGACTTAGAAAAAATTCTGGCCAGCATGGGACTTAGAAAAAATTCTGGCCAGCATGGGACTTAGAAAAAATTCTGGCCAGCATGGGACTTTGAAAAAATTCTGGCCAGCATGGGACTTTGAAAATTTTCGGCCAGGCGTCAGACTTAGAAAAAATTCTGACCAGCATGGGACTTTGTAAATTTTCGGCCCGGCGTCAGACTTAGAAAAAATTCTGGCCAGCATGGGACTTTGAAAAATTTCTGGCCAGCATGGGACTTTGAAAATTTTCAGCCAGGCATCAGACTTAGAAAAAATTCTGGCCAGCATGGGACTTTGAAAAAATTCTGGCCAGCATGGGACTTTGAAAAAATTCTGGCCTGCATGGGACTTTGAAATATTTCAGGCAGGTGTCAGACTTAGAAAAAAATCTGGCCAGCATGGGACTTTGAAAATTTTCAGCCAGGCATCAGACTTAGAAAAAATTCTGGCCTGCATGGGACTTTGAAAATTTTCGGCCAGGCGTCAGACTTAGAAAAAATTCTGGCCAGCATGGGACTTTGAAAAATTCTGGCCAGGAGTCAGACTTAGAAAAAATTCTGGCCTGCTTGGGACTTTGAAATATTTCAGGCAGGCATCAGACTTAGAAAAAATTCTGGCCAGCATGGGACTTAGAAAAAATTCTGGCCAGCATGGGACTTTGAAAATTTTCGGCCAGGCGTCAGACTTTGAAAAAATTCTGGCCAGCATGGGACTTTGAAAATTTTCGGCCAGGCGTCAGACTTAGAAAAAATTCTGGCCTGCTTGGGACTTTGAAAATTTTCGGCCCGGCGTCAGACTTAGAAAAAAATCTGGCCAGCATGGGACTTTGAAAAAATTCTGGCCAGCATGGGACTTTGAAAATTTTCAGCCAGGCATCAGACTTAGAAAAAATTCTGGCCAGCATGGGACTTTGAAAAATTCTGGCCAGGAGTCAGACTTAGAAAAAATTCTGGCCAGCATGGGACTTTGAAAATTTTCAGCCAGGCATCAGACTTAGAAAAAATTCTGGCCAGCATGGGACTTTGTAAATTTTCGGCCAGGCGTCAGACTTAGAAAAAATTCTGGCCAGCATGGGACTTTGAAAATTTTCGGCCAGGAGTCAGACTTAGAAAAAATTCTGGCCTGCATGGGACTTTGAAATATTTCAGGCAGGCGTCAGACTTAGAAAAAATTCTGGCCAGCATGGGACTTAGAAAAAAATCTGGCCAGCATGGGACTTTGAAAAAATTCTGGCCTGCATGGGACTTTGAAATATTTCAGCCAGGCATCAGACTTAGAAAAAATTCTGGCCTGCATGGGACTTTGAAAATTTTCGGCCAGGCGTCAGACTTAGAAAAAATTCTGGCCAGCATGGGACTTTGAAAAATTCTGGCCAGGAGTCAGACTTAGAAAAAATTCTGACCAGCATGGGACTTTGTAAATTTTCGGCCCGGCGTCAGACTTAGAAAAAATTCTGGCCAGCATGGGACTTTGAAAAATTTCTGGCCAGCATGGGACTTTGAAAATTTTCAGCCAGGCATCAGACTTAGAAAAAATTCTGGCCTGCTTGGGACTTTGAAATATTTCAGGCAGGCATCAGACTTAGAAAAAATTCTGGCCAACATGGGACTTAGAAAAAATTCTGACCAGCATGGGACTTTGTAAATTTTCGGCCCGGCGTCAGACTTAGAAAAAATTCTGGCCAGCATGGGACTTTGAAAAATTTCTGGCCAGCATGGGACTTTGAAAATTTTCAGCCAGGCATCAGACTTAGAAAAAATTCTGGCCTGCTTGGGACTTTGAAATATTTCAGGCAGGCATCAGACTTAGAAAAAATTCTGGCCTGCTTGGGACTTAGAAAAAATTCTGACCAGCATGGGACTTTGTAAATTTTCGGCCCGGCGTCAGACTTAGAAAAAAATCTGGCCAGCATGGGACTTTGAAAAAATTCTGGCCAGCATGGGACTTTGAAAATTTTCAGCCAGGCATCAGACTTAGAAAAAATTCTGGCCAGCATGGGACTTAGAAAAAATTCTGGCCAGCATGGGACTTTGAAAAAATTCTGACCAGCATGGGACTTTGTAAATTTTCTGGCCCAGGCGTCAGACTTAGAAAACATTCTGGCCAGCATGGGACTTAGAAAAAATTCTGGCCAGCATGGGACTTTGAAAATTTTCGGCCAAGCGTCAGACTTAGAAAAAATTCTGGCCAGCATGGGACTTTGAACATTTTCAGCCAGGCATCAGACTTAGAAAAAATTCTGGCCAGCATGGGACTTTGAAAAAATTCTGGCCAGCATGGGACTTTGAAAAAATTCTGGCCAGCATGGGACTGAAAATTTTCAGCCAGGAGTCAGACTTAGAAAAAATTCTGGCCTGCATGGGACTTTGAAAATTTTCGGAGAGGCGTCAGACTTAGAAAAAATTCTGGCCAGCATGGGACTTTGAAAAAATTCTGGCCAGCATGGGACTTTGAAAATTTTCGGCCAGGCGTCAGACTTAGAAAAAATTCTGGCCAGCATGGGACTTTGAAATTTTTCGGCCAGGCATCAGACTTAGAAAAAATTCTGGCCAGCATGGGACTTTGAAAATTTTCAGGCAGGCATCAGACTTGGAAAAAATTCTGGCCAGCATGGGACTTTGAAAAAATTCTGGCCAGCATGGGACTTTGAAAATTTTTGGCCAAGCGTCAGACTTAGAAAAAATTCTGGCCAGCATGGGACTTTGAAAATTTTCGGCCAGGCGTCAGACTTAGAAAAAATTCTGGCCAGCATGGGACTTTGAAAAAATTCTGGCCAGCATGGGACTTTGAAAATTTTCGGCCAGGCATCAGACTTAGAAAAAATTCTGGCCAGCATGGGACTTTGAAAAAATTCTGGCCAGCATGGGACTTTGAAAATTTTCAGCCAGGCATCAGACTTAGAAAAAATTCTGGCCAGCATGGGACTTTGAAAATGTTCGGCCAGGCGTCAGACTTAGAAAAAATTCTGGCCAGCATGGGACTTTGAAAAAATTCTGGCCAGCATGGGACTGAAAATTTTCAGCCAGGAGTCAGACTTAGAAAAAATTCTGGCCTGCATGGGACTTTGAAAATTTTCTGGCCCAGGCGTCAGACTTAGAAAACATTCTGGCCAGCATGGGACTTAGAAAAAATTCTGGCCAGCATGGGACTTTGAAAATTTTCGGCCAAGCGTCAGACTTAGAAAAAATTCTGGCCAGCATGGGACTTTGAACATTTTCAGCCAGGCATCAGACTTAGAAAAAATTCTGGCCAGCATGGGACTTTGAAAAAATTCTGGCCAGCATGGGACTTTGAAAATTTTCAGCCAGGCGTCAGACTTAGAAAAAATTCTGACCAGCATGGGACTTTGTAAATTTTCGGCCCGGCGTCAGACTTAGAAAAAATTCTGGCCAGCATGGGACTTTGAAAAATTTCTGGCCAGCATGGGACTTTGAAAATTTTCAGCCAGGCATCAGACTTAGAAAAAATTCTGGCCTGCTTGGGACTTTGAAATATTTCAGGCAGGCATCAGACTTAGAAAAAATTCTGGCCAACATGGGACTTAGAAAAAATTCTGACCAGCATGGGACTTTGTAAATTTTCGGCCCGGCGTCAGACTTAGAAAAAATTCTGGCCAGCATGGGACTTTGAAAAATTTCTGGCCAGCATGGGACTTTGAAAATTTTCAGCCAGGCATCAGACTTAGAAAAAATTCTGGCCTGCTTGGGACTTTGAAATATTTCAGGCAGGCATCAGACTTAGAAAAAATTCTGGCCTGCTTGGGACTTAGAAAAAATTCTGACCAGCATGGGACTTTGTAAATTTTCGGCCCGGCGTCAGACTTAGAAAAAAATCTGGCCAGCATGGGACTTTGAAAAAATTCTGGCCAGCATGGGACTTTGAAAATTTTCAGCCAGGCATCAGACTTAGAAAAAATTCTGGCCAGCATGGGACTTAGAAAAAATTCTGGCCAGCATGGGACTTTGAAAAAATTCTGACCAGCATGGGACTTTGTAAATTTTCTGGCCCAGGCGTCAGACTTAGAAAACATTCTGGCCAGCATGGGACTTAGAAAAAATTCTGGCCAGCATGGGACTTTGAAAATTTTCGGCCAAGCGTCAGACTTAGAAAAAATTCTGGCCAGCATGGGACTTTGAACATTTTCAGCCAGGCATCAGACTTAGAAAAAATTCTGGCCAGCATGGGACTTTGAAAAAATTCTGGCCAGCATGGGACTTTGAAAATTTTCAGCCAGGCGTCAGACTTAGAAAAAATTCTGGCCAGCATGGGACTTTGAAAATTTTCGGCCAGGCGTCAGACTTAGAAAAAATTCTGGCCAGCATGGGACTTTGAACATTTTTGGCCAGGAGTCAGACTTAGAAAAAATTCTGGCCAGCATGGGACTTTGAAAAAATTCTGGCCAGCATGGGACTTTGAAAATTTTCAGCCAGGAGTCAGACTTAGAAAAAATTCTGGCCTGCTTGGGACTTAGAAAAAATTCTGGCCAGCATGGGACTTTGAAAATTTTCGGCCAGGCGTCAGACTTTGAAAAAATTCTGGCCAGCATGGGACTTTGAAAATTTTCGGCCAGGAGTCAGACTTAGAAAAAATTCTGGCCTGCTTGGGACTTTGAAAATTTTCGGCCAGGCGTCAGACTTAGAAAAAATTCTGGCTAGCATGGGACTTAGAAAAAATTCTGGCCAGCATGGGACTTAGAAAAAATTCTGGCTAGCATGGGACTTTGAAAATTTTCAGCCAGGAGTCAGACTTAGAAAAAATTCTGGCCAGCATGGGACTTTGAAATTTTTCGGCCAGGCATCAGACTTAGAAAAAATTCTGGCCAGCATGGGACTTTGAAAATTTTCAGGCAGGCATCAGACTTGGAAAAAATTCTGGCCAGCATGGGACTTTGAAAAAATTCTGGCCAGCATGGGACTTTGAAAATTTTTGGCCAAGCGTCAGACTTAGAAAAAATTCTGGCCAGCATGGGACTTAGAAAAAATTCTGGCCAGCATGGGACTTTGAAAATTTTCAGCCAGGAGTCAGACTTAGAAAAAATTCTGTCCAGCATGGGACTTTGAAAATTTTCAGCCAGGAGTCAGACTTAGAAAAAATTCTGGCCAGCATGGGACTTTGAAATATTTCAGGCAGGCGTCAGACTTAGAAAAAAATCTGGCCAGCATGGGACTTTGAAAATTTTTGGCCAGTCATCAGACTTAGAAAAAATTCTGGCCAGCATGGGACTTTGAAAATGTTCGGCCAGGCGTCAGACTTAGAAAAAATTCTGGCCAGCATGGGACTTTGAAAAAATTCTGGCCAGCATGGGACTTTGAAAATTTTCAGCCAGGCATCAGACTTAGAAAAAATTCTGGCCAGCATGGGACTTTGAAAAATTTCTGGCCAGCATGGGACTTTGAAAAAATTCTGGCCAGCATGGGACTTTGAACATTTTTGGCCAGGAGTCAGACTTAGAAAAAATTCTGGCCTGCTTGGGACTTAGAAAAAATTCTGGCCAGCATGGGACTTTGAAAATTTTCGGCCAGGCGTCAGACTTTGAAAAAATTCTGGCCAGCATGGGACTTTGAAAATTTTCGGCCAGGAGTCAGACTTAGAAAAAATTCTGGCCTGCTTGGGACTTTGAAAATTTTCGGCCAGGCGTCAGACTTAGAAAAAATTCTGGCTAGCATGGGACTTAGAAAAAATTCTGGCCAGCATGGGACTTAGAAAAAATTCTGGCTAGCATGGGACTTTGAAAATTTTCAGCCAGGAGTCAGACTTAGAAAAAATTCTGGCCAGCATGGGACTTTGAAATTTTTCGGCCAGGCATCAGACTTAGAAAAAATTCTGGCCAGCATGGGACTTTGAAAATTTTCAGGCAGGCATCAGACTTGGAAAAAATTCTGGCCAGCATGGGACTTTGAAAAAATTCTGGCCAGCATGGGACTTTGAAAATTTTTGGCCAAGCGTCAGACTTAGAAAAAATTCTGGCCAGCATGGGACTTAGAAAAAATTCTGGCCAGCATGGGACTTTGAAAATTTTCAGCCAGGAGTCAGACTTAGAAAAAATTCTGTCCAGCATGGGACTTTGAAAATTTTCAGCCAGGAGTCAGACTTAGAAAAAATTCTGGCCAGCATGGGACTTTGAAATATTTCAGGCAGGCGTCAGACTTAGAAAAAAATCTGGCCAGCATGGGACTTTGAAAATTTTTGGCCAGTCATCAGACTTAGAAAAAATTCTGGCCAGCATGGGACTTTGAAAATGTTCGGCCAGGCGTCAGACTTAGAAAAAATTCTGGCCAGCATGGGACTTTGAAAAAATTCTGGCCAGCATGGGACTTTGAAAATTTTCAGCCAGGCATCAGACTTAGAAAAAATTCTGGCCAGCATGGGACTTTGAAAAATTTCTGGCCAGCATGGGACTTTGAAAAAATTCTGGCCAGCATGGGACTTTGAACATTTTTGGCCAGGAGTCAGACTTAGAAAAAATTCTGGCCAGCATGGGACTTTGAAAAAATTCTGGCCAGCATGGGACTTTGAAAATTTTCAGCCAGGAGTCAGACTTAGAAAAAATTCTGGCCTGCTTGGGACTTAGAAAAAATTCTGGCCAGCATGGGACTTTGAACATTTTCGGCCAGGCGTCAGACTTTGAAAAAATTCTGGCCTGCTTGGGACTTTGAAATATTTCAGGCAGGCATCAGACTTAGAAAAAATTCTGGCCAGCATGGGACTTAGAAAAAATTCTGTCCAGCATGGGACTTTGAAAATTTTCAGCCAGGAGTCAGACTTAGAAAAAATTCTGGCCAGCATGGGACTTTGAAATATTTCAGGCAGGCGTCAGACTTAGAAAAAATTCTGGCCAGCATGGGACTTTGAAAATTTTTGGCCAGGCATCAGACTTAGAAAAAATTCTGGCCAGCATGGGACTTTGAAAAAATTCTGGCCAGCATGGGACTTTGAAAATTTTCAGCCAGGCATCAGACTTAGAAAAAATTCTGGCCAGCATGGGACTTTGAAAATGTTCGGCCAGGCGTCAGACTTAGAAAAAATTCTGGCCAGCATGGGACTTTGAAAAAATTCTGGCCAGCATGGGACTGAAAATTTTCAGCCAGGAGTCAGACTTAGAAAAAATTCTGGCCTGCATGGGACTTTGAAAATTTTCGGAGAGGCGTCAGACTTAGAAAAAATTCTGGCCAGCATGGGACTTTGAAAAAATTCTGGCCAGCATGGGACTTTGAAAATTTTCGGCCAGGCGTCAGACTTAGAAAAAATTCTGGCCAGCATGGGACTTTGAAATTTTTCGGCCAGGCATCAGACTTAGAAAAAATTCTGGCCAGCATGGGACTTTGAAAATTTTCAGGCAGGCATCAGACTTGGAAAAAATTCTGGCCAGCATGGGACTTTGAAAAAATTCTGGCCAGCATGGGACTTTGAAAATTTTTGGCCAAGCGTCAGACTTAGAAAAAATTCTGGCCAGCATGGGACTTTGAAAATTTTCGGCCAGGCGTCAGACTTAGAAAAAATTCTGGCCAGCATGGGACTTTGAAAAAATTCTGGCCAGCATGGGACTTTGAAAATTTTCGGCCAGGCATCAGACTTAGAAAAAATTCTGGCCAGCATGGGACTTTGAAAAAATTCTGGCCAGCATGGGACTTTGAAAATTTTCAGCCAGGCATCAGACTTAGAAAAAATTCTGGCCAGCATGGGACTTTGAAAATGTTCGGCCAGGCGTCAGACTTAGAAAAAATTCTGGCCAGCATGGGACTTTGAAAAAATTCTGGCCAGCATGGGACTGAAAATTTTCAGCCAGGAGTCAGACTTAGAAAAAATTCTGGCCTGCATGGGACTTTGAAAATTTTCGGAGAGGCGTCAGACTTAGAAAAAATTCTGGCCAGCATGGGACTTAGAAAAAATTCTGGCCAGCATGGGACTTTGAAATTTTTCGGCCAGGCATCAGACTTAGAAAAAATTCTGGCCAGCATGGGACTTTGAAAATTTTCAGGCAGGCATCAGACTTGGAAAAAATTCTGGCCAGCATGGGACTTTGAAAATTTTTGGCCAAGCGTCAGACTTAGAAAAAATTCTGGCCAGCATGGGACTTTGAAAATTTTCGGCCAGGCGTCAGACTTAGAAAAAATTCTGGCCTGCTTGGGACTTTGAAATATTTCAGGCAGGCATCAGACTTAGAAAAAATTCTGGCCAGCATGGGACTTAGAAAAAATTCTGGCCAGCATGGGACTTTGAAAATTTTCGGCCAGGCGTCAGACTTTGAAAAAATTCTGGCCAGCATGGGACTTTGAAAATTTTCGGCCAGGCGTCAGACTTAGAAAAAATTCTGGCCTGCTTGGGACTTTGAAAATTTTCGGCCAGGCGTCAGACTTAGAAAAAATTCTGGCTAGCATGGGACTTAGAAAAAATTCTGGCCAGCATGGGACTTAGAAAAAATTCTGGCTAGCATGGGACTTTGAAAATTTTCAGCCAGGAGTCAGACTTAGAAAAAATTCTGGCCAGCATGGGACTTTGAAAATTTTCGGAGAGGCGTCAGACTTAGAAAAAATTCTGGCCAGCATGGGACTTTGAAAAAATTCTGGCCAGCATGGGACTTTGAAAATTTTCAGCCAGGAGTCAGACTTAGAAAAAATTCTGGCCAGCATGGGACTTTGAAATATTTCAGGCAGGCGTCAGACTTAGAAAAAATTCTGGCCAGCATGGGACTTTGAAAATTTTTGGCCAGGCATCAGACTTAGAAAAAATTCTGGCCAGCATGGGACTTTGAAAAAATTCTGGCCAGCATGGGACTTTGAAAATTTTCGGCCAGGAGTCAGACTTAGAAAAAATTCTGGCCAGCATGGGACTTTGAAAAAATTCTGGCCAGCATGGGACTTTGAAATTTTTCAGGCAGGCATCAGACTTAGAAAAAATTCTGGCCAGCATGGGACTTTGAAAAATTCTGGCCAGGAGTCAGACTTAGAAAAAATTCTGGCCAGCATGGGACTTTGAAAATTTTCAGCCAGGCATCAGACTTAGAAAAAATTCTGGCCAGCATGGGACTTTGTAAATTTTCGGCCAGGCGTCAGACTTAGAAAAAATTCTGGCCTGCATGGGACTTTGAAATATTTCAGGCAGGCGTCAGACTTAGAAAAAATTCTGGCCAGCATGGGACTTAGAAAAAAATCTGGCCAGCATGGGACTTTGAAAAAATTCTGGCCTGCATGGGACTTTGAAATATTTCAGCCAGGCATCAGACTTAGAAAAAATTCTGGCCTGCATGGGACTTTGAAAATTTTCGGCCAGGCGTCAGACTTAGAAAAAATTCTGGCCAGCATGGGACTTTGAAAAATTCTGGCCAGGAGTCAGACTTAGAAAAAATTCTGACCAGCATGGGACTTTGTAAATTTTCTGGCCCAGGCGTCAGACTTAGAAAACATTCTGGCCAGCATGGGACTTAGAAAAAATTCTGGCCAGCATGGGACTTTGAAAATTTTCGGCCAAGCGTCAGACTTAGAAAAAATTCTGGCCAGCATGGGACTTTGAACATTTTCAGCCAGGCATCAGACTTAGAAAAAATTCTGGCCAGCATGGGACTTTGAAAAAATTCTGGCCAGCATGGGACTTTGAAAATTTTCAGCCAGGCGTCAGACTTAGAAAAAATTCTGGCCAGCATGGGACTTTGAAAATTTTCGGCCAGGCGTCAGACTTAGAAAAAATTCTGGCCAGCATGGGACTTTGAACATTTTTGGCCAGCATGGGACTTTGAAAATTTTCAGCCAGGCATCAGACTTAGAAAAAATTCTGGCCTGCTTGGGACTTTGAAATATTTCAGGCAGGCATCAGACTTAGAAAAAATTCTGGCCAACATGGGACTTAGAAAAAATTCTGACCAGCATGGGACTTTGTAAATTTTCGGCCCGGCGTCAGACTTAGAAAAAATTCTGGCCAGCATGGGACTTTGAAAAATTTCTGGCCAGCATGGGACTTTGAAAATTTTCAGCCAGGCATCAGACTTAGAAAAAATTCTGGCCTGCTTGGGACTTTGAAATATTTCAGGCAGGCATCAGACTTAGAAAAAATTCTGGCCTGCTTGGGACTTAGAAAAAATTCTGACCAGCATGGGACTTTGTAAATTTTCGGCCCGGCGTCAGACTTAGAAAAAAATCTGGCCAGCATGGGACTTTGAAAAAATTCTGGCCAGCATGGGACTTTGAAAATTTTCAGCCAGGCATCAGACTTAGAAAAAATTCTGGCCAGCATGGGACTTAGAAAAAATTCTGGCCAGCATGGGACTTTGAAAAAATTCTGACCAGCATGGGACTTTGTAAATTTTCTGGCCCGGCGTCAGACTTAGAAAAAATTCTGGCCAGCATGGGACTTTGAAAAATTTCTGGCCAGCATGGGACTTTGAAAATTTTCAGCCAGGCATCAGACTTAGAAAAAATTCTGGCCTGCTTGGGACTTTGAAATATTTCAGGCAGGCATCAGACTTAGAAAAAATTCTGGCCTGCTTGGGACTTAGAAAAAATTCTGACCAGCATGGGACTTTGTAAATTTTCGGCCCGGCGTCAGACTTAGAAAAAAATCTGGCCAGCATGGGACTTTGAAAAAATTCTGGCCAGCATGGGACTTTGAAAATTTTCAGCCAGGCATCAGACTTAGAAAAAATTCTGGCCAGCATGGGACTTAGAAAAAATTCTGGCCAGCATGGGACTTTGAAAAAATTCTGACCAGCATGGGACTTTGTAAATTTTCTGGCCCAGGCGTCAGACTTAGAAAAAATTCTGTCCAGCATGGGACTTTGAAAATTTTCAGCCAGGAGTCAGACTTAGAAAAAATTCTGGCCAGCATGGGACTTTGAAATATTTCAGGCAGGCGTCAGACTTAGAAAAAAATCTGGCCAGCATGGGACTTTGAAAATTTTTGGCCAGTCATCAGACTTAGAAAAAATTCTGGCCAGCATGGGACTTTGAAAATGTTCGGCCAGGCGTCAGACTTAGAAAAAATTCTGGCCAGCATGGGACTTTGAAAAAATTCTGGCCAGCATGGGACTTTGAAAATTTTCAGCCAGGCATCAGACTTAGAAAAAATTCTGGCCAGCATGGGACTTTGAAAAATTTCTGGCCAGCATGGGACTTTGAAAAAATTCTGGCCAGCATGGGACTTTGAACATTTTTGGCCAGGAGTCAGACTTAGAAAAAATTCTGGCCAGCATGGGACTTTGAAAAAATTCTGGCCAGCATGGGACTTTGAAAATTTTCAGCCAGGAGTCAGACTTAGAAAAAATTCTGGCCTGCTTGGGACTTAGAAAAAATTCTGGCCAGCATGGGACTTTGAACATTTTCGGCCAGGCGTCAGACTTTGAAAAAATTCTGGCCTGCTTGGGACTTTGAAATATTTCAGGCAGGCATCAGACTTAGAAAAAATTCTGGCCAGCATGGGACTTAGAAAAAATTCTGTCCAGCATGGGACTTTGAAAATTTTCAGCCAGGAGTCAGACTTAGAAAAAATTCTGGCCAGCATGGGACTTTGAAATATTTCAGGCAGGCGTCAGACTTAGAAAAAATTCTGGCCAGCATGGGACTTTGAAAATTTTTGGCCAGGCATCAGACTTAGAAAAAATTCTGGCCAGCATGGGACTTTGAAAAAATTCTGGCCAGCATGGGACTTTGAAA
This sequence comes from Festucalex cinctus, assembly GCF_051991245.1. Lineage (NCBI taxonomy): Eukaryota > Metazoa > Chordata > Actinopteri > Syngnathiformes > Syngnathidae > Festucalex > Festucalex cinctus. The sequence continues at coordinate 5,587,656 of NC_135420.1, read as the reverse complement.
ATTTTCAGCCAGGCATCAGACTTAGAAAAAATTCTGGCCAGCATGGGACTTTGAAAATGTTCGGCCAGGCGTCAGACTTAGAAAAAATTCTGGCCAGCATGGGACTTTGAAAAAATTCTGGCCAGCATGGGACTGAAAATTTTCAGCCAGGAGTCAGACTTAGAAAAAATTCTGGCCTGCATGGGACTTTGAAAATTTTCGGAGAGGCGTCAGACTTAGAAAAAATTCTGGCCAGCATGGGACTTTGAAAAAATTCTGGCCAGCATGGGACTTTGAAAATTTTCGGCCAGGCGTCAGACTTAGAAAAAATTCTGGCCAGCATGGGACTTTGAAATTTTTCGGCCAGGCATCAGACTTAGAAAAAATTCTGGCCAGCATGGGACTTTGAAAATTTTCAGGCAGGCATCAGACTTGGAAAAAATTCTGGCCAGCATGGGACTTTGAAAAAATTCTGGCCAGCATGGGACTTTGAAAATTTTTGGCCAAGCGTCAGACTTAGAAAAAATTCTGGCCAGCATGGGACTTTGAAAATTTTCGGCCAGGCGTCAGACTTAGAAAAAATTCTGGCCAGCATGGGACTTTGAAAAAATTCTGGCCAGCATGGGACTTTGAAAATTTTCGGCCAGGCATCAGACTTAGAAAAAATTCTGGCCAGCATGGGACTTTGAAAAAATTCTGGCCAGCATGGGACTGAAAATTTTCAGCCAGGAGTCAGACTTAGAAAAAATTCTGGCCTGCATGGGACTTTGAAAATTTTCGGAGAGGCGTCAGACTTAGAAAAAATTCTGGCCAGCATGGGACTTTGAAAAAATTCTGGCCAGCATGGGACTTTGAAAATTTTCGGCCAGGCGTCAGACTTAGAAAAAATTCTGGCCAGCATGGGACTTTGAAATTTTTCGGCCAGGCATCAGACTTAGAAAAAATTCTGGCCAGCATGGGACTTTGAAAATTTTCAGGCAGGCATCAGACTTGGAAAAAATTCTGGCCAGCATGGGACTTTGAAAATTTTTGGCCAAGCGTCAGACTTAGAAAAAATTCTGGCCAGCATGGGACTTTGAAAATTTTCGGCCAGGCGTCAGACTTAGAAAAAATTCTGGCCTGCTTGGGACTTTGAAATATTTCAGGCAGGCATCAGACTTAGAAAAAATTCTGGCCAGCATGGGACTTAGAAAAAATTCTGGCCAGCATGGGACTTTGAAAATTTTCGGCCAGGCGTCAGACTTTGAAAAAATTCTGGCCAGCATGGGACTTTGAAAATTTTCGGCCAGGCGTCAGACTTAGAAAAAATTCTGGCCTGCTTGGGACTTTGAAAATTTTCGGCCAGGCGTCAGACTTAGAAAAAATTCTGGCTAGCATGGGACTTAGAAAAAATTCTGGCCAGCATGGGACTTAGAAAAAATTCTGGCTAGCATGGGACTTTGAAAATTTTCAGCCAGGAGTCAGACTTAGAAAAAATTCTGGCCAGCATGGGACTTTGAAAATTTTCGGAGAGGCGTCAGACTTAGAAAAAATTCTGGCCAGCATGGGACTTTGAAAAAATTCTGGCCAGCATGGGACTTTGAAAATTTTCAGCCAGGAGTCAGACTTAGAAAAAATTCTGGCCAGCATGGGACTTTGAAATATTTCAGGCAGGCGTCAGACTTAGAAAAAATTCTGGCCAGCATGGGACTTTGAAAATTTTTGGCCAGGCATCAGACTTAGAAAAAATTCTGGCCAGCATGGGACTTTGAAAAAATTCTGGCCAGCATGGGACTTTGAAAATTTTCGGCCAGGAGTCAGACTTAGAAAAAATTCTGGCCAGCATGGGACTTTGAAAAAATTCTGGCCAACATGGGACTTTGAAATTTTTCAGGCAGGCATCAGACTTAGAAAAAATTCTGGCCAGCATGGGACTTTGAAAAATTCTGGCCAGGAGTCAGACTTAGAAAAAATTCTGGCCAGCATGGGACTTTGAAAATTTTCAGCCAGGCATCAGACTTAGAAAAAATTCTGGCCAGCATGGGACTTTGTAAATTTTCGGCCAGGCGTCAGACTTAGAAAAAATTCTGGCCAGCATGGGACTTTGAAAATTTTCGGCCAGGAGTCAGACTTAGAAAAAATTCTGGCCTGCATGGGACTTAGAAAAAAATCTGGCCAGCATGGGACTTTGAAAAAATTCTGGCCTGCATGGGACTTTGAAATATTTCAGCCAGGCATCAGACTTAGAAAAAATTCTGGCCTGCATGGGACTTTGAAAATTTTCGGCCAGGCGTCAGACTTAGAAAAAATTCTGGCCAGCATGGGACTTTGAAAAATTCTGGCCAGGAGTCAGACTTAGAAAAAATTCTGACCAGCATGGGACTTTGTAAATTTTCTGGCCCAGGCGTCAGACTTAGAAAACATTCTGGCCAGCATGGGACTTAGAAAAAATTCTGGCCAGCATGGGACTTTGAAAATTTTCGGCCAAGCGTCAGACTTAGAAAAAATTCTGGCCAGCATGGGACTTTGAACATTTTCAGCCAGGCATCAGACTTAGAAAAAATTCTGGCCAGCATGGGACTTTGAAAAAATTCTGGCCAGCATGGGACTTTGAAAATTTTCAGCCAGGCGTCAGACTTAGAAAAAATTCTGGCCAGCATGGGACTTTGAAAATTTTCGGCCAGGCGTCAGACTTAGAAAAAATTCTGGCCAGCATGGGACTTTGAACATTTTTGGCCAGCATGGGACTTTGAAAATTTTCAGCCAGGCATCAGACTTAGAAAAAATTCTGGCCTGCTTGGGACTTTGAAATATTTCAGGCAGGCATCAGACTTAGAAAAAATTCTGGCCAACATGGGACTTAGAAAAAATTCTGACCAGCATGGGACTTTGTAAATTTTCGGCCCGGCGTCAGACTTAGAAAAAATTCTGGCCAGCATGGGACTTTGAAAAATTTCTGGCCAGCATGGGACTTTGAAAATTTTCAGCCAGGCATCAGACTTAGAAAAAATTCTGGCCTGCTTGGGACTTTGAAATATTTCAGGCAGGCATCAGACTTAGAAAAAATTCTGGCCTGCTTGGGACTTAGAAAAAATTCTGACCAGCATGGGACTTTGTAAATTTTCGGCCCGGCGTCAGACTTAGAAAAAAATCTGGCCAGCATGGGACTTTGAAAAAATTCTGGCCAGCATGGGACTTTGAAAATTTTCAGCCAGGCATCAGACTTAGAAAAAATTCTGGCCAGCATGGGACTTAGAAAAAATTCTGGCCAGCATGGGACTTTGAAAAAATTCTGACCAGCATGGGACTTTGTAAATTTTCTGGCCCAGGCGTCAGACTTAGAAAACATTCTGGCCAGCATGGGACTTAGAAAAAATTCTGGCCAGCATGGGACTTTGAAAATTTTCGGCCAAGCGTCAGACTTAGAAAAAATTCTGGCCAGCATGGGACTTTGAACATTTTCAGCCAGGCATCAGACTTAGAAAAAATTCTGGCCAGCATGGGACTTTGAAAAAATTCTGGCCAGCATGGGACTTTGAAAATTTTCAGCCAGGCGTCAGACTTAGAAAAAATTCTGGCCAGCATGGGACTTTGAAAATTTTCGGCCAGGCGTCAGACTTAGAAAAAATTCTGGCCAGCATGGGACTTTGAACATTTTTGGCCAGGAGTCAGACTTAGAAAAAATTCTGGCCAGCATGGGACTTTGAAAAAATTCTGGCCAGCATGGGACTTTGAAAATTTTCAGCCAGGAGTCAGACTTAGAAAAAATTCTGGCCTGCTTGGGACTTAGAAAAAATTCTGGCCAGCATGGGACTTTGAAAATTTTCGGCCAGGCGTCAGACTTTGAAAAAATTCTGGCCAGCATGGGACTTTGAAAATTTTCGGCCAGGAGTCAGACTTAGAAAAAATTCTGGCCTGCTTGGGACTTTGAAAATTTTCGGCCAGGCGTCAGACTTAGAAAAAATTCTGGCTAGCATGGGACTTAGAAAAAATTCTGGCCAGCATGGGACTTAGAAAAAATTCTGGCTAGCATGGGACTTTGAAAATTTTCAGCCAGGAGTCAGACTTAGAAAAAATTCTGGCCAGCATGGGACTTTGAAATTTTTCGGCCAGGCATCAGACTTAGAAAAAATTCTGGCCAGCATGGGACTTTGAAAATTTTCAGGCAGGCATCAGACTTGGAAAAAATTCTGGCCAGCATGGGACTTTGAAAAAATTCTGGCCAGCATGGGACTTTGAAAATTTTTGGCCAAGCGTCAGACTTAGAAAAAATTCTGGCCAGCATGGGACTTAGAAAAAATTCTGGCCAGCATGGGACTTTGAAAATTTTCAGCCAGGAGTCAGACTTAGAAAAAATTCTGTCCAGCATGGGACTTTGAAAATTTTCAGCCAGGAGTCAGACTTAGAAAAAATTCTGGCCAGCATGGGACTTTGAAATATTTCAGGCAGGCGTCAGACTTAGAAAAAAATCTGGCCAGCATGGGACTTTGAAAATTTTTGGCCAGTCATCAGACTTAGAAAAAATTCTGGCCAGCATGGGACTTTGAAAATGTTCGGCCAGGCGTCAGACTTAGAAAAAATTCTGGCCAGCATGGGACTTTGAAAAAATTCTGGCCAGCATGGGACTTTGAAAATTTTCAGCCAGGCATCAGACTTAGAAAAAATTCTGGCCAGCATGGGACTTTGAAAAATTTCTGGCCAGCATGGGACTTTGAAAAAATTCTGGCCAGCATGGGACTTTGAACATTTTTGGCCAGGAGTCAGACTTAGAAAAAATTCTGGCCTGCTTGGGACTTAGAAAAAATTCTGGCCAGCATGGGACTTTGAAAATTTTCGGCCAGGCGTCAGACTTTGAAAAAATTCTGGCCAGCATGGGACTTTGAAAATTTTCGGCCAGGAGTCAGACTTAGAAAAAATTCTGGCCTGCTTGGGACTTTGAAAATTTTCGGCCAGGCGTCAGACTTAGAAAAAATTCTGGCTAGCATGGGACTTAGAAAAAATTCTGGCCAGCATGGGACTTAGAAAAAATTCTGGCTAGCATGGGACTTTGAAAATTTTCAGCCAGGAGTCAGACTTAGAAAAAATTCTGGCCAGCATGGGACTTTGAAATTTTTCGGCCAGGCATCAGACTTAGAAAAAATTCTGGCCAGCATGGGACTTTGAAAATTTTCAGGCAGGCATCAGACTTGGAAAAAATTCTGGCCAGCATGGGACTTTGAAAAAATTCTGGCCAGCATGGGACTTTGAAAATTTTTGGCCAAGCGTCAGACTTAGAAAAAATTCTGGCCAGCATGGGACTTAGAAAAAATTCTGGCCAGCATGGGACTTTGAAAATTTTCAGCCAGGAGTCAGACTTAGAAAAAATTCTGTCCAGCATGGGACTTTGAAAATTTTCAGCCAGGAGTCAGACTTAGAAAAAATTCTGGCCAGCATGGGACTTTGAAATATTTCAGGCAGGCGTCAGACTTAGAAAAAAATCTGGCCAGCATGGGACTTTGAAAATTTTTGGCCAGTCATCAGACTTAGAAAAAATTCTGGCCAGCATGGGACTTTGAAAATGTTCGGCCAGGCGTCAGACTTAGAAAAAATTCTGGCCAGCATGGGACTTTGAAAAAATTCTGGCCAGCATGGGACTTTGAAAATTTTCAGCCAGGCATCAGACTTAGAAAAAATTCTGGCCAGCATGGGACTTTGAAAAATTTCTGGCCAGCATGGGACTTTGAAAAAATTCTGGCCAGCATGGGACTTTGAAAATTTTCAGCCAGGAGTCAGACTTAGAAAAAATTCTGGCCTGCTTGGGACTTAGAAAAAATTCTGGCCAGCATGGGACTTTGAACATTTTCGGCCAGGCGTCAGACTTTGAAAAAATTCTGGCCTGCTTGGGACTTTGAAATATTTCAGGCAGGCATCAGACTTAGAAAAAATTCTGGCCAGCATGGGACTTAGAAAAAATTCTGTCCAGCATGGGACTTTGAAAATTTTCAGCCAGGAGTCAGACTTAGAAAAAATTCTGGCCAGCATGGGACTTTGAAATATTTCAGGCAGGCGTCAGACTTAGAAAAAATTCTGGCCAGCATGGGACTTTGAAAATTTTTGGCCAGGCATCAGACTTAGAAAAAATTCTGGCCAGCATGGGACTTTGAAAAAATTCTGGCCAGCATGGGACTTTGAAAATTTTCAGCCAGGCATCAGACTTAGAAAAAATTCTGGCCAGCATGGGACTTTGAAAATGTTCGGCCAGGCGTCAGACTTAGAAAAAATTCTGGCCAGCATGGGACTTTGAAAAAATTCTGGCCAGCATGGGACTGAAAATTTTCAGCCAGGAGTCAGACTTAGAAAAAATTCTGGCCTGCATGGGACTTTGAAAATTTTCGGAGAGGCGTCAGACTTAGAAAAAATTCTGGCCAGCATGGGACTTTGAAAAAATTCTGGCCAGCATGGGACTTTGAAAATTTTCGGCCAGGCGTCAGACTTAGAAAAAATTCTGGCCAGCATGGGACTTTGAAATTTTTCGGCCAGGCATCAGACTTAGAAAAAATTCTGGCCAGCATGGGACTTTGAAAATTTTCAGGCAGGCATCAGACTTGGAAAAAATTCTGGCCAGCATGGGACTTTGAAAAAATTCTGGCCAGCATGGGACTTTGAAAATTTTTGGCCAAGCGTCAGACTTAGAAAAAATTCTGGCCAGCATGGGACTTTGAAAATTTTCGGCCAGGCGTCAGACTTAGAAAAAATTCTGGCCAGCATGGGACTTTGAAAAAATTCTGGCCAGCATGGGACTTTGAAAATTTTCGGCCAGGCATCAGACTTAGAAAAAATTCTGGCCAGCATGGGACTTTGAAAAAATTCTGGCCAGCATGGGACTTTGAAAATTTTCAGCCAGGCATCAGACTTAGAAAAAATTCTGGCCAGCATGGGACTTTGAAAATGTTCGGCCAGGCGTCAGACTTAGAAAAAATTCTGGCCAGCATGGGACTTTGAAAAAATTCTGGCCAGCATGGGACTGAAAATTTTCAGCCAGGAGTCAGACTTAGAAAAAATTCTGGCCTGCATGGGACTTTGAAAATTTTCGGAGAGGCGTCAGACTTAGAAAAAATTCTGGCCAGCATGGGACTTTGAAAAAATTCTGGCCAGCATGGGACTTTGAAAATTTTCGGCCAGGCGTCAGACTTAGAAAAAATTCTGGCCAGCATGGGACTTTGAAATTTTTCGGCCAGGCATCAGACTTAGAAAAAATTCTGGCCAGCATGGGACTTTGAAAATTTTCAGGCAGGCATCAGACTTGGAAAAAATTCTGGCCAGCATGGGACTTTGAAAATTTTTGGCCAAGCGTCAGACTTAGAAAAAATTCTGGCCAGCATGGGACTTTGAAAATTTTCGGCCAGGCGTCAGACTTAGAAAAAATTCTGGCCTGCTTGGGACTTTGAAATATTTCAGGCAGGCATCAGACTTAGAAAAAATTCTGGCCAGCATGGGACTTAGAAAAAATTCTGGCCAGCATGGGACTTTGAAAAAATTCTGGCCAGCATGGGACTTTGAAAATTTTCAGCCAGGAGTCAGACTTAGAAAAAATTCTGTCCAGCATGGGACTTTGAAAATTTTCAGCCAGGAGTCAGACTTAGAAAAAATTCTGGCCAGCATGGGACTTGGAAATATTTCAGGCAGGCGTCAGACTTAGAAAAAATTCTGGCCAGCATGGGACTTTGAAAATTTTTGGCCAGGCATCAGACTTAGAAAAAATTCTGGCCAGCATGGGACTTTGAAAATGTTCGGCCAGGCGTCAGACTTAGAAAAAATTCTGGCCAGCATGGGACTTTGAAAAAATTCTGGCCAGCATGGGACTTTGAAAATTTTCAGCCAGGCATCAGACTTAGAAAAAATTCTGGCCAGCATGGGACTTTGAAAAATTTCTGGCCAGCATGGGACTTTGAAAAAATTCTGGCCAGCATGGGACTTTGAACATTTTTGGCCAGGAGTCAGACTTAGAAAAAATTCTGGCCAGCATGGGACTTTGAAAAAATTCTGGCCAGCATGGGACTTTGAAAATTTTCAGCCAGGAGTCAGACTTAGAAAAAATTCTGGCCTGCTTGGGACTTAGAAAAAATTCTGGCCAGCATGGGACTTTGAAAATTTTCGGCCAGGCGTCAGACTTTGAAAAAATTCTGGCCAGCATGGGACTTTGAAAATTTTCGGCCAGGAGTCAGACTTAGAAAAAATTCTGGCCTGCTTGGGACTTTGAAAATTTTCGGCCAGGCGTCAGACTTAGAAAAAATTCTGACCAGCATGGGACTTTGAAAAATTTCTGGCCAGGCGTCAGACTTAGAAAACATTCTGGCCAGCATGGGACTTAGAAAAAATTCTGGCCAGCATGGGACTTTGAAAATTTTCAGCCAGGCGTCAGACTTAGAAAAAATTCTGGCCAGCATGGGACTTTGAAAATTTTCGGCCAGGCGTCAGACTTAGAAAAAATTCTGGCCTGCTTGGGACTTTGAAATATTTCAGGCAGGCATCAGACTTAGAAAAAATTCTGGCCAGCATGGGACTTAGAAAAAATTCTGGCCAGCATGGGACTTAGAAAAAATTCTGGCCAGCATGGGACTTTGAAAAAATTCTGGCCAGCATGGGACTTTGAAAATTTTCGGCCAGGCGTCAGACTTAGAAAAAATTCTGACCAGCATGGGACTTTGTAAATTTTCGGCCCGGCGTCAGACTTAGAAAAAATTCTGGCCAGCATGGGACTTTGAAAAATTTCTGGCCAGCATGGGACTTTGAAAATTTTCAGCCAGGCATCAGACTTAGAAAAAATTCTGGCCAGCATGGGACTTTGAAAAAATTCTGGCCAGCATGGGACTTTGAAAAAATTCTGGCCTGCATGGGACTTTGAAATATTTCAGGCAGGTGTCAGACTTAGAAAAAAATCTGGCCAGCATGGGACTTTGAAAATTTTCAGCCAGGCATCAGACTTAGAAAAAATTCTGGCCTGCATGGGACTTTGAAAATTTTCGGCCAGGCGTCAGACTTAGAAAAAATTCTGGCCAGCATGGGACTTTGAAAAATTCTGGCCAGGAGTCAGACTTAGAAAAAATTCTGGCCTGCTTGGGACTTTGAAATATTTCAGGCAGGCATCAGACTTAGAAAAAATTCTGGCCAGCATGGGACTTAGAAAAAATTCTGGCCAGCATGGGACTTTGAAAATTTTCGGCCAGGCGTCAGACTTTGAAAAAATTCTGGCCAGCATGGGACTTTGAAAATTTTCGGAGAGGCGTCAGACTTAGAAAAAATTCTGGCCAGCATGGGACTTTGAAAAAATTCTGGCCAGCATGGGACTTTGAAAATTTTCAGCCAGGAGTCAGACTTAGAAAAAATTCTGGCCAGCATGGGACTTTGAAATATTTCAGGCAGGCGTCAGACTTAGAAAAAATTCTGGCCAGCATGGGACTTTGAAAATTTTTGGCCAGGCATCAGACTTAGAAAAAATTCTGGCCAGCATGGGACTTTGAAAAAATTCTGGCCAGCATGGGACTTTGAAAATTTTCGGCCAGGAGTCAGACTTAGAAAAAATTCTGGCCAGCATGGGACTTTGAAAAAATTCTGGCCAGCATGGGACTTTGAAATTTTTCAGGCAGGCATCAGACTTAGAAAAAATTCTGGCCAGCATGGGACTTTGAAAAATTCTGGCCAGGAGTCAGACTTAGAAAAAATTCTGGCCAGCATGGGACTTTGAAAATTTTCAGCCAGGCATCAGACTTAGAAAAAATTCTGGCCAGCATGGGACTTTGTAAATTTTCGGCCAGGCGTCAGACTTAGAAAAAATTCTGGCCAGCATGGGACTTTGAAATTTTTCGGCCAGGAGTCAGACTTAGAAAAAATTCTGGCCTGCATGGGACTTTGAAATATTTCAGGCAGGCGTCAGACTTAGAAAAAATTCTGGCCAGCATGGGACTTAGAAAAAAATCTGGCCAGCATGGGACTTTGAAAAAATTCTGGCCTGCATGGGACTTTGAAATATTTCAGCCAGGCATCAGACTTAGAAAAAATTCTGGCCTGCATGGGACTTTGAAAATTTTCGGCCAGGCGTCAGACTTAGAAAAAATTCTGGCCAGCATGGGACTTTGAAAAATTCTGGCCAGGAGTCAGACTTAGAAAAAATTCTGACCAGCATGGGACTTTGTAAATTTTCGGCCCGGCGTCAGACTTAGAAAAAATTCTGGCCAGCATGGGACTTTGAAAAATTTCTGGCCAGCATGGGACTTTGAAAATTTTCAGCCAGGCATCAGACTTAGAAAAAATTCTGGCCTGCTTGGGACTTTGAAATATTTCAGGCAGGCATCAGACTTAGAAAAAATTCTGGCCAACATGGGACTTAGAAAAAATTCTGACCAGCATGGGACTTTGTAAATTTTCGGCCCGGCGTCAGACTTAGAAAAAATTCTGGCCAGCATGGGACTTTGAAAAATTTCTGGCCAGCATGGGACTTTGAAAATTTTCAGCCAGGCATCAGACTTAGAAAAAATTCTGGCCTGCTTGGGACTTTGAAATATTTCAGGCAGGCATCAGACTTAGAAAAAATTCTGGCCTGCTTGGGACTTAGAAAAAATTCTGACCAGCATGGGACTTTGTAAATTTTCGGCCCGGCGTCAGACTTAGAAAAAAATCTGGCCAGCATGGGACTTTGAAAAAATTCTGGCCAGCATGGGACTTTGAAAATTTTCAGCCAGGCATCAGACTTAGAAAAAATTCTGGCCAGCATGGGACTTAGAAAAAATTCTGGCCAGCATGGGACTTTGAAAAAATTCTGACCAGCATGGGACTTTGTAAATTTTCTGGCCCAGGCGTCAGACTTAGAAAACATTCTGGCCAGCATGGGACTTAGAAAAAATTCTGGCCAGCATGGGACTTTGAAAATTTTCGGCCAAGCGTCAGACTTAGAAAAAATTCTGGCCAGCATGGGACTTTGAACATTTTCAGCCAGGCATCAGACTTAGAAAAAATTCTGGCCAGCATGGGACTTTGAAAAAATTCTGGCCAGCATGGGACTTTGAAAATTTTCAGCCAGGCGTCAGACTTAGAAAAAATTCTGGCCAGCATGGGACTTTGAAAATTTTCGGCCAGGCGTCAGACTTAGAAAAAATTCTGGCCAGCATGGGACTTTGAACATTTTTGGCCAGGAGTCAGACTTAGAAAAAATTCTGGCCAGCATGGGACTTTGAAAAAATTCTGGCCAGCATGGGACTTTGAAAATTTTCAGCCAGGAGTCAGACTTAGAAAAAATTCTGGCCTGCTTGGGACTTAGAAAAAATTCTGGCCAGCATGGGACTTTGAAAATTTTCGGCCAGGAGTCAGACTTAGAAAAAATTCTGGCCTGCTTGGGACTTTGAAAATTTTCGGCCAGGCGTCAGACTTAGAAAAAATTCTGGCTAGCATGGGACTTAGAAAAAATTCTGGCCAGCATGGGACTTAGAAAAAATTCTGGCTAGCATGGGACTTTGAAAATTTTCAGCCAGGAGTCAGACTTAGAAAAAATTCTGGCCAGCATGGGACTTTGAAAATTTTCGGAGAGGCGTCAGACTTAGAAAAAATTCTGGCCAGCATGGGACTTTGAAAAAATTCTGGCCAGCATGGGACTTTGAAAATTTTCGGCCAGGCGTCAGACTTAGAAAAAATTCTGGCCAGCATGGGACTTTGAAATTTTTCGGCCAGGCATCAGACTTAGAAAAAATTCTGGCCAGCATGGGACTTTGAAAATTTTCAGGCAGGCATCAGACTTGGAAAAAATTCTGGCCAGCATGGGACTTTGAAAAAATTCTGGCCTGCTTGGGACTTTGAAATATTTCAGGCAGGCATCAGACTTAGAAAAAATTCTGGCCAGCATGGGACTTAGAAAAAATTCTGGCCAGCATGGGACTTTGAAAATTTTCAGCCAGGAGTCAGACTTAGAAAAAATTCTGTCCAGCATGGGACTTTGAAAATTTTCAGCCAGGAGTCAGACTTAGAAAAAATTCTGGCCAGCATGGGACTTTGAAATATTTCAGGCAGGCGTCAGACTTAGAAAAAAATCTGGCCAGCATGGGACTTTGAAAATTTTTGGCCAGGCATCAGACTTAGAAAAAATTCTGGCCAGCATGGGACTTTGAAAATGTTCGGCCAGGCGTCAGACTTTGAAAAAATTCTGGCCAGCATGGGACTTTGAAAATTTTCAGCCAGGCATCAGACTTAGAAAAAATTCTGGCCAGCATGGGACTTTGAAAAATTTCTGGCCAGCATGGGACTTTGAAAAAATTCTGGCCAGCATGGGACTTTGAACATTTTTGGCCAGGAGTCAGACTTAGAAAAAATTCTGGCCAGCATGGGACTTTGAAAAAATTCTGGCCAGCATGGGACTTTGAAAATTTTCAGCCAGGAGTCAGACTTAGAAAAAATTCTGGCCTGCTTGGGACTTAGAAAAAATTCTGGCCAGCATGGGACTTTGAAAATTTTCGGCCAGGCGTCAGACTTAGAAAAAATTCTGGCCTGCTTGGGACTTTGAAATATTTCAGGCAGGCATCAGACTTAGAAAAAATTCTGGCCAGCATGGGACTTAGAAAAAATTCTGGCCAGCATGGGACTTAGAAAAAATTCTGGCCAGCATGGGACTTTGAAAAAATTCTGGCCAGCATGGGACTTTGAAAATTTTCGGCCAGGCGTCAGACTTAGAAAAAATTCTGACCAGCATGGGACTTTGTAAATTTTCGGCCCGGCGTCAGACTTAGAAAAAATTCTGGCCAGCATGGGACTTTGAAAAATTTCTGGCCAGCATGGGACTTTGAAAAAATTCGGGCCAGCATGGGACTTTGAAAAAATTCTGGCCTGCATGGGACTTTGAAATATTTCAGGCAGGTGTCAGACTTAGAAAAAAATCTGGCCAGCATGGGACTTTGAAAATTTTCAGCCAGGCATCAGACTTAGAAAAAATTCTGGCCTGCATGGGACTTTGAAAATTTTCGGCCAGGCGTCAGACTTAGAAAAAATTCTGGCCAGCATGGGACTTTGAAAAATTCTGGCCAGGAGTCAGACTTAGAAAAAATTCTGGCCTGCTTGGGACTTTGAAATATTTCAGGCAGGCATCAGACTTAGAAAAAATTCTGGCCAGCATGGGACTTAGAAAAAATTCTGGCCAGCATGGGACTTTGAAAATTTTCGGCCAGGCGTCAGACTTAGAAAAAATTCTGGCCAGCATGGGACTTTGAAAATTTTTGGCCAGGCATCAGACTTAGAAAAAATTCTGGCCAGCATGGGACTTTGAAAAAATTCTGGCCAGCATGGGACTTTGAAAATTTTCGGCCAGGAGTCAGACTTAGAAAAAATTCTGGCCAGCATGGGACTTTGAAAAAATTCTGGCCAGCATGGGACTTTGAAATTTTTCAGGCAGGCATCAGACTTAGAAAAAATTCTGGCCAGCATGGGACTTTGAAAAATTCTGGCCAGGAGTCAGACTTAGAAAAAATTCTGGCCAGCATGGGACTTTGAAAATTTTCAGCCAGGCATCAGACTTAGAAAAAATTCTGGCCAGCATGGGACTTTGTAAATTTTCGGCCAGGCGTCAGACTTAGAAAAAATTCTGGCCAGCATGGGACTTTGAAATTTTTCGGCCAGGAGTCAGACTTAGAAAAAATTCTGGCCTGCATGGGACTTTGAAATATTTCAGGCAGGCGTCAGACTTAGAAAAAATTCTGGCCAGCATGGGACTTAGAAAAAAATCTGGCCAGCATGGGACTTTGAAAAAATTCTGGCCTGCATGGGACTTTGAAATATTTCAGCCAGGCATCAGACTTAGAAAAAATTCTGGCCTGCATGGGACTTTGAAAATTTTCGGCCAGGCGTCAGACTTAGAAAAAATTCTGGCCAGCATGGGACTTTGAAAAATTCTGGCCAGGAGTCAGACTTAGAAAAAATTCTGACCAGCATGGGACTTTGTAAATTTTCGGCCCGGCGTCAGACTTAGAAAAAATTCTGGCCAGCATGGGACTTTGAAAAATTTCTGGCCAGCATGGGACTTTGAAAATTTTCAGCCAGGCATCAGACTTAGAAAAAATTCTGGCCTGCTTGGGACTTTGAAATATTTCAGGCAGGCATCAGACTTAGAAAAAATTCTGGCCAACATGGGACTTAGAAAAAATTCTGACCAGCATGGGACTTTGTAAATTTTCGGCCCGGCGTCAGACTTAGAAAAAATTCTGGCCAGCATGGGACTTTGAAAAATTTCTGGCCAGCATGGGACTTTGAAAATTTTCAGCCAGGCATCAGACTTAGAAAAAATTCTGGCCTGCTTGGGACTTTGAAATATTTCAGGCAGGCATCAGACTTAGAAAAAATTCTGGCCTGCTTGGGACTTAGAAAAAATTCTGACCAGCATGGGACTTTGTAAATTTTCGGCCCGGCGTCAGACTTAGAAAAAAATCTGGCCAGCATGGGACTTTGAAAAAATTCTGGCCAGCATGGGACTTTGAAAATTTTCAGCCAGGCATCAGACTTAGAAAAAATTCTGGCCAGCATGGGACTTAGAAAAAATTCTGGCCAGCATGGGACTTTGAAAAAATTCTGACCAGCATGGGACTTTGTAAATTTTCTGGCCCAGGCGTCAGACTTAGAAAACATTCTGGCCAGCATGGGACTTAGAAAAAATTCTGGCCAGCATGGGACTTTGAAAATTTTCGGCCAAGCGTCAGACTTAGAAAAAATTCTGGCCAGCATGGGACTTTGAACATTTTCAGCCAGGCATCAGACTTAGAAAAAATTCTGGCCAGCATGGGACTTTGAAAAAATTCTGGCCAGCATGGGACTTTGAAAATTTTCAGCCAGGCGTCAGACTTAGAAAAAATTCTGGCCAGCATGGGACTTTGAAAATTTTCGGCCAGGCGTCAGACTTAGAAAAAATTCTGGCCAGCATGGGACTTTGAACATTTTTGGCCAGGAGTCAGACTTAGAAAAAATTCTGGCCAGCATGGGACTTTGAAAAAATTCTGGCCAGCATGGGACTTTGAAAATTTTCAGCCAGGAGTCAGACTTAGAAAAAATTCTGGCCTGCTTGGGACTTAGAAAAAATTCTGGCCAGCATGGGACTTTGAAAATTTTCGGCCAGGCGTCAGACTTTGAAAAAATTCTGGCCAGCATGGGACTTTGAAAATTTTCGGCCAGGAGTCAGACTTAGAAAAAATTCTGGCCTGCTTGGGACTTTGAAAATTTTCGGCCAGGCGTCAGACTTAGAAAAAATTCTGGCTAGCATGGGACTTAGAAAAAATTCTGGCCAGCATGGGACTTAGAAAAAATTCTGGCTAGCATGGGACTTTGAAAATTTTCAGCCAGGAGTCAGACTTAGAAAAAATTCTGGCCAGCATGGGACTTTGAAAATTTTCGGAGAGGCGTCAGACTTAGAAAAAATTCTGGCCAGCATGGGACTTTGAAAAAATTCTGGCCAGCATGGGACTTTGAAAATTTTCGGCCAGGCGTCAGACTTAGAAAAAATTCTGGCCAGCATGGGACTTTGAAATTTTTCGGCCAGGCATCAGACTTAGAAAAAATTCTGGCCAGCATGGGACTTTGAAAATTTTCAGGCAGGCATCAGACTTGGAAAAAATTCTGGCCAGCATGGGACTTTGAAAAAATTCTGGCCTGCTTGGGACTTTGAAATATTTCAGGCAGGCATCAGACTTAGAAAAAATTCTGGCCAGCATGGGACTTAGAAAAAATTCTGGCCAGCATGGGACTTTGAAAATTTTCAGCCAGGAGTCAGACTTAGAAAAAATTCTGTCCAGCATGGGACTTTGAAAATTTTCAGCCAGGAGTCAGACTTAGAAAAAATTCTGGCCAGCATGGGACTTTGAAATATTTCAGGCAGGCGTCAGACTTAGAAAAAAATCTGGCCAGCATGGGACTTTGAAAATTTTTGGCCAGGCATCAGACTTAGAAAAAATTCTGGCCAGCATGGGACTTTGAAAATGTTCGGCCAGGCGTCAGACTTTGAAAAAATTCTGGCCAGCATGGGACTTTGAAAATTTTCAGCCAGGCATCAGACTTAGAAAAAATTCTGGCCAGCATGGGACTTTGAAAAATTTCTGGCCAGCATGGGACTTTGAAAAAATTCTGGCCAGCATGGGACTTTGAACATTTTTGGCCAGGAGTCAGACTTAGAAAAAATTCTGGCCAGCATGGGACTTTGAAAAAATTCTGGCCAGCATGGGACTTTGAAAATTTTCAGCCAGGAGTCAGACTTAGAAAAAATTCTGGCCTGCTTGGGACTTAGAAAAAATTCTGGCCAGCATGGGACTTTGAAAATTTTCGGCCAGGCGTCAGACTTAGAAAAAATTCTGGCCTGCTTGGGACTTTGAAATATTTCAGGCAGGCATCAGACTTAGAAAAAATTCTGGCCAGCATGGGACTTAGAAAAAATTCTGGCCAGCATGGGACTTAGAAAAAATTCTGGCCAGCATGGGACTTTGAAAAAATTCTGGCCAGCATGGGACTTTGAAAATTTTCGGCCAGGCGTCAGACTTAGAAAAAATTCTGACCAGCATGGGACTTTGTAAATTTTCGGCCCGGCGTCAGACTTAGAAAAAATTCTGGCCAGCATGGGACTTTGAAAAATTTCTGGCCAGCATGGGACTTTGAAAAAATTCGGGCCAGCATGGGACTTTGAAAAAATTCTGGCCTGCATGGGACTTTGAAATATTTCAGGCAGGTGTCAGACTTAGAAAAAAATCTGGCCAGCATGGGACTTTGAAAATTTTCAGCCAGGCATCAGACTTAGAAAAAATTCTGGCCTGCATGGGACTTTGAAAATTTTCGGCCAGGCGTCAGACTTAGAAAAAATTCTGGCCAGCATGGGACTTTGAAAAATTCTGGCCAGGAGTCAGACTTAGAAAAAATTCTGGCCTGCTTGGGACTTTGAAATATTTCAGGCAGGCATCAGACTTAGAAAAAATTCTGGCCAGCATGGGACTTAGAAAAAATTCTGGCCAGCATGGGACTTTGAAAATTTTCGGCCAGGCGTCAGACTTTGAAAAAATTCTGGCCAGCATGGGACTTTGAAAATTTTCGGCCAGGAGTCAGACTTAGAAAAAATTCTGGCCTGCTTGGGACTTTGAAATATTTCAGGCAGGCATCAGACTTAGAGAAAATTCTGCCCAGCATGGGACTTAGAAAAAATTCTGCCCAGCATGGGACTTAGAAAAAATTCTGGCCAGCATGGGACTTTGAAAAAATTCTGGCCAGCATGGGACTTTGAAAATTTTCGGCCAGGCGTCAGACTTAGAAAAAATTCTGACCAGCATGGGACTTTGTAAATTTTCTGGCCCAGGCGTCAGACTTAGAAAACATTCTGGCCAGCATGGGACTTAGAAAAAATTCTGGCCAGCATGGGACTTTGAAAATTTTCGGCCAAGCGTCAGACTTAGAAAAAATTCTGGCCAGCATGGGACTTTGAACATTTTCAGCCAGGCATCAGACTTAGAAAAAATTCTGGCCAGCATGGGACTTTGAAAAAATTCTGGCCAGCATGGGACTTTGAAAATTTTCAGCCAGGCGTCAGACTTAGAAAAAATTCTGGCCAGCATGGGACTTTGAAAATTTTCGGCCAGGCGTCAGACTTAGAAAAAATTCTGGCCAGCATGGGACTTTGAAAAAATTCTGGCCAGCATGGGACTTTGAAAATTTTCGGCCAGGAGTCAGACTTAGAAAAAATTCTGGCCTGCATGGGACTTTGAAATATTTCAGGCAGGTGTCAGACTTAGAAAAAATTCTGGCCAGCATGGGACTTTGAAAATTTTCAGCCAGGCATCAGACTTAGAAAAAATTCTGGCCTGCATGGGACTTTGAAAATTTTCGGCCAGGCGTCAGACTTAGAAAAAATTCTGGCCAGCATGGGACTTTGAAAAATTCTGGCCAGGAGTCAGACTTAGAAAAAATTCTGGCCAGCATGGGACTTTGAAAAAATTCTGGCCAGCATGGGACTTTGAAAATTTTCGGCCAGGAGTCAGACTTAGAAAAAATTCTGGCCTGCTTGGGACTTTGAAATATTTCAGGCAGGCATCAGACTTAGAGAAAATTCTGCCCAGCATGGGACTTAGAAAAAATTCTGCCCAGCATGGGACTTAGAAAAAATTCTGGCCAGCATGGGACTTTGAAAAAATTCTGGCCAGCATGGGACTTTGAAAATTTTCGGCCAGGCGTCAGACTTAGAAAAAATTCTGACCAGCATGGGACTTTGTAAATTTTCTGGCCCAGGCGTCAGACTTAGAAAACATTCTGGCCAGCATGGGACTTAGAAAAAATTCTGGCCAGCATGGGACTTTGAAAATTTTCAGCCAGGAGTCAGACTTAGAAAAAATTCTGGCCAGCATGGGACTTTGAAAATTTTCGGAGAGGCGTCAGACTTAGAAAAAATTCTGGCCAGCATGGGACTTTGAAATATTTCAGGCAGGCGTCAGACTTAGAAAAAATTCTGGCCTGCATGGGACTTTGAAAATTTTCGGCCAGGCGTCAGACTTAGAAAAAATTCTGGCCTGCATGGGACTTTGAAAATTTTCGGCCAGGCGTCAGACTTAGAAAAAATTCTGGCCAGCATGGGACTTTGAAAAAATTCTGGCCAGCATGGGACTTTGAAAATTTTCGGCCAGGCGTCAGACTTAGAAAAAATTCTGGCCTGCTTGGGACTTTGAAATATTTCAGGCAGGCATCAGACTTAGAAAAAATTCTGGCCAGCATGGGACTTTGAAAATTTTCAGCCAGGAGTCAGACTTAGAAAAAATTCTGGCCAGCATGGGACTTTGAAAATTTTCGGAGAGGCGTCAGACTTAGAAAAAATTCTGTCCAGCATGGGACTTTGAAAATTTTCAGCCAGGAGTCAGACTTAGAAAAAATTCTGGCCAGCATGGGACTTTGAAATATTTCAGGCAGGCGTCAGACTTAGAAAAAATTCTGGCCAGCATGGGACTTTGAAAATTTTTGGCCAGGCATCAGACTTAGAAAAAATTCTGGCCAGCATGGGACTTTGAAAAAATTCTGGCCAGCATGGGACTTTGAAAATTTTCGGCCAGGAGTCAGACTTAGAAAAAATTCTGGCCAGCATGGGACTTTGAAAAAATTCTGGCCAGCATGGGACTTTGTAAATTTTCGGCCAGGCGTCAGACTTAGAAAAAATTCTGGCCAGCATGGGACTTTGAAAATTTTCGGCCAGGAGTCAGACTTAGAAAAAATTCTGGCCTGCATGGGACTTTGAAATATTTCAGGCAGGCGTCAGACTTAGAAAAAATTCTGGCCAGCATGGGACTTAGAAAAAAATCTGGCCAGCATGGGACTTTGAAAAAATTCTGGCCTGCATGGGACTTTGAAATATTTCAGCCAGGCATCAGACTTAGAAAAAATTCTGGCCTGCATGGGACTTTGAAAATTTTCGGCCAGGCGTCAGACTTAGAAAAAATTCTGGCCAGCATGGGACTTTGAAAAATTCTGGCCAGGAGTCAGACTTAGAAAAAATTCTGGCCAGCATGGGACTTTGAAAAATTTCTGGCCAGCATGGGACTTTGAAAATTTTCAGCCAGGCATCAGACTTAGAAAAAATTCTGGCCTGCTTGGGACTTTGAAATATTTCAGGCAGGCATCAGACTTAGAAAAAATTCTGGCCAACATGGGACTTAGAAAAAATTCTGGCCAACATGGGACTTAGAAAAAAATCTGGCCAGCATGGGACTTTGAAAAAATTCTGGCCAGCATGGGACTTTGAAAATTTTCAGCCAGGCATCAGACTTAGAAAAAATTCTGGCCAGCATGGGACTTAGAAAAAATTCTGGCCAGCATGGGACTTTGAAAAAATTCTGGCCAGCATGGGACTTTGAAAATTTTTGGCCAAGCGTCAGACTTAGAAAAAATTCTGGCCAGCATGGGACTTTGAAAATTTTCGGAGAGGCGTCAGACTTAGAAAAAATTCTGTCCAGCATGGGACTTTGAAAATTTTCAGCCAGGAGTCAGACTTAGAAAAAATTCTGGCCAGCATGGGACTTTGAAATATTTCAGGCAGGCGTCAGACTTAGAAAAAATTCTGGCCAGCATGGGACTTTGAAAATTTTTGGCCAGGCATCAGACTTAGAAAAAATTCTGGCCAGCATGGGACTTTGAAAAAATTCTGGCCAGCATGGGACTTTGAAAATTTTCAGCCAGGCATCAGACTTAGAAAAAATTCTGGCCAGCATGGGACTTTGAAAATGTTCGGCCAGGCGTCAGACTTAGAAAAAATTCTGGCCAGCATGGGACTTTGAAAAAATTCTGGCCAGCATGGGACTTTGAAAATTTTCAGCCAGGAGTCAGACTTAGAAAAAATTCTGGCCAGCATGGGACTTTGAAAATTTTCGGAGAGGCATCAGACTTAGAAAAAATTCTGGCCAGCATGGGACTTAGAAAAAATTCTGGCCAGCATGGGACTTTGAAAATTTTCGGCCAGGCGTCAGACTTAGAAAAAATTCTGGCCTGCTTGGGACTTTGAAATATTTCAGGCAGGCATCAGACTTAGAAAAAATTCTGGCCAGCATGGGACTTAGAAAAAATTCTGGCCAGCATGGGACTTTGAAAAAATTCTGGCCAGCATGGGACTTTGAAAATTTTCAGCCAGGAGTCAGACTTAGAAAAAATTCTGTCCAGCATGGGACTTTGAAAATTTTCAGCCAGGAGTCAGACTTAGAAAAAATTCTGGCCAGCATGGGACTTTGAAATATTTCAGGCAGGCGTCAGACTTAGAAAAAATTCTGGCCAGCATGGGACTTTGAAAATTTTTGGCCAGGCATCAGACTTAGAAAAAATTCTGGCCAGCATGGGACTTTGAAAATGTTCGGCCAGGCGTCAGACTTAGAAAAAATTCTGGCCAGCATGGGACTTAGAAAAAATTCTGGCCAGCATGGGACTTTGAAAATTTTCGGCCCGGCGTCAGACTTAGAAAAAATTCTGGCCAGCATGGGACTTTGAAAAATTTCTGGCCAGCATGGGACTTTGAAAAAATTCTGGCCAGCATGGGACTTAGAAAAAATTCTGGCCTGCATGGGACTTTGAAAATTTTCGGCCATGCGTCAGACTTAGAAAAAATTCTGGCCAGCATGGGACTTTGAAAAATTCTGGCCAGGAGTCAGACTTAGAAAAAATTCTGGCCAGCATGGGACTTTGAAAATTTTCGGCCAGGAGTCAGACTTAGAAAAAATTCTGGCCTGCATGGGACTTTGAAAATTTTTGGCCAAGCGTCAGACTTAGAAAAACTTCTGGCCTGCTTGGGACTTTGAAATATTTCAGGCAGGCATCAGACTTAGAAAAAATTCTGGCCAGCATGGGACTTAGAAAAAATTCTGGCCAGCATGGGACTTTGAAAATTTTCGGCCAGGCGTCAGACTTAGAAAAAAATCTGGCCAGCATGGGACTTAGAAAAAATTCTGGCCAGCATGGGACTTTGAAAATTTTCGGCCAGGCGTCAGACTTTGAAAAAATTCTGGCCAGCATGGGACTTTGAAAATTTTCGGCCAGGAGTCAGACTTAGAAAAAATTCTGGCCTGCTTGAGACTTTGAAATATTTCAGGCAGGCATCAGACTTAGAAAAAATTCTGGCCAGCATGGGACTTAGAAAAAATTCTGGCCAGCATGGGACTTTGAAAATTTTCGGCCAGGCGTCAGACTTAGAAAAAATTCTGGCCAGCATGGGACTTAGAAAAAATTCTGGCCAGCATGGGACTTTGAAAATTTTCGGCCAGGCATCAGACTTAGAAAAAATTCTGGCCAGCATGGGACTTTGAAAAAATTCTGGCCAGCATGGGACTTAGAAAAAATTCTGGCCAGCATGGGACTTTGAAAAAATTCTGGCCAGCATGGGACTTTGAAAATTTTCGGCCAGGCGTCAGACTTAGAAAAAATTCTGACCAGCATGGGACTTTGTAAATTTTCGGCCCGGCGTCAGACTTAGAAAAAATTCTGGCCAGCATGGGACTTTGAAATATTTCAGCCAGGCATCAGACTTAGAAAAAATTCTGGCCTGCATGGGACTTTGAAAATTTTCGGCCAGGCGTCAGACTTAGAAAAAATTCTGGCCAGCATGGGACTTTGAAATTTTTCGGCCAGGCATCAGACTTAGAAAAAATTCTGGCCAACATGGGACTTAGAAAAAAATCTGGCCAGCATGGGACTTTGAAAAAATTCTGGCCAGCATGGGACTTTGAAAATTTTCGGCCAGGCGTCAGACTTAGAAAAAATTCTGACCTGCTTGGGACTTTGAAATATTTCAGGCAGGCATCAGACTTAGAAAACATTCTGGCCAGCATGGGACTTAGAAAAAATTCTGGCCAGCATGGGACTTTGAAAATTTTCAGCCAGGCGTCAGACTTAGAAAAAATTCTGGCCAGCATGGGACTTTGAAAATTTTCGGCCAGGCGTCAGACTTAGAAAAAATTCTGACCTGCTTGGGACTTTGAAATATTTCAGGCAGGCATCAGACTTAGAAAAAATTCTGGCCAGCATGGGACTTAGAAAAAATTCTGGCCAGCATGGGACTTAGAAAAAATTCTGGCCAGCATGGGACTTTGAAAAAATTCTGGCCAGCATGGGACTTTGAAAATTTTCGGCCAGGCGTCAGACTTAGAAAAAATTCTGACCAGCATGGGACTTTGTAAATTTTCGGCCCGGCGTCAGACTTAGAAAAAATTCTGGCCAGCATGGGACTTTGAAAAATTTCTGGCCAGCATGGGACTTTGAAAAAATTCTGGCCAGCATGGGACTTTGAAAAAATTCTGGCCTGCATGGGACTTTGAAATATTTCAGGCAGGTGTCAGACTTAGAAAAAAATCTGGCCAGCATGGGACTTTGAAAATTTTCAGCCAGGCATCAGACTTAGAAAAAATTCTGGCCTGCATGGGACTTTGAAAATTTTCGGCCAGGCGTCAGACTTAGAAAAAATTCTGGCCAGCATGGGACTTTGAAAAATTCTGGCCAGGAGTCAGACTTAGAAAAAATTCTGGCCTGCTTGGGACTTTGAAATATTTCAGGCAGGCATCAGACTTAGAAAAAATTCTGGCCAGCATGGGACTTAGAAAAAATTCTGGCCAGCATGGGACTTTGAAAATTTTCGGCCAGGCGTCAGACTTTGAAAAAATTCTGGCCAGCATGGGACTTTGAAAATTTTCGGCCAGGAGTCAGACTTAGAAAAAATTCTGGCCTGCTTGGGACTTTGAAATATTTCAGGCAGGCATCAGACTTAGAGAAAATTCTGGCCAGCATGGGACTTAGAAAAAATTCTGCCCAGCATGGGACTTAGAAAAAATTCTGGCCAGCATGGGACTTTGAAAAAATTCTGGCCAGCATGGGACTTTGAAAATTTTCGGCCAGGCGTCAGACTTAGAAAAAATTCTGACCAGCATGGGACTTTGTAAATTTTCTGGCCCAGGCGTCAGACTTAGAAAACATTCTGGCCAGCATGGGACTTAGAAAAAATTCTGGCCAGCATGGGACTTTGAAAATTTTCGGCCAAGCGTCAGACTTAGAAAAAATTCTGGCCAGCATGGGACTTTGAACATTTTCAGCCAGGCATCAGACTTAGAAAAAATTCTGGCCAGCATGGGACTTTGAAAAAATTCTGGCCAGCATGGGACTTTGAAAATTTTCAGCCAGGCGTCAGACTTAGAAAAAATTCTGGCCAGCATGGGACTTTGAAAATTTTCGGCCAGGCGTCAGACTTAGAAAAAATTCTGGCCAGCATGGGACTTTGAAAAAATTCTGGCCAGCATGGGACTTTGAAAATTTTCGGCCAGGAGTCAGACTTAGAAAAAATTCTGGCCTGCATGGGACTTTGAAATATTTCAGGCAGGTGTCAGACTTAGAAAAAATTCTGGCCAGCATGGGACTTTGAAAATTTTCAGCCAGGCATCAGACTTAGAAAAAATTCTGGCCTGCATGGGACTTTGAAAATTTTCGGAGAGGCGTCAGACTTAGAAAAAATTCTGGCCAGCATGGGACTTTGAAATATTTCAGGCAGGCGTCAGACTTAGAAAAAATTCTGGCCAGCATGGGACTTTGAAAAATTCTGGCCAGCATGGGACTTAGAAAAAATTCTGGCCTGCATGGGACTTTGAAAATTTTCGGCCATGCGTCAGACTTAGAAAAAATTCTGGCCAGCATGGGACTTTGAAAAATTCTGGCCAGGAGTCAGACTTAGAAAAAATTCTGGCCAGCATGGGACTTTGAAAATTTTCGGCCAGGAGTCAGACTTAGAAAAAATTCTGGCCTGCATGGGACTTTGAAAATTTTTGGCCAAGCGTCAGACTTAGAAAAACTTCTGGCCTGCTTGGGACTTTGAAATATTTCAGGCAGGCATCAGACTTAGAAAAAATTCTGGCCAGCATGGGACTTAGAAAAAATTCTGGCCAGCATGGGACTTTGAAAATTTTCGGCCAGGCGTCAGACTTAGAAAGAATTCTGGCCTGCTTGGGACTTTGAAATATTTCAGGCAGGCATCAGACTTAGAAAAAATTCTGGCCAGCATGGGACTTTGAAAATTTTCAGCCAGGAGTCAGACTTAGAAAAAATTCTGGCCAGCATGGGACTTTGAAAATTTTCGGAGAGGCGTCAGACTTAGAAAAAATTCTGTCCAGCATGGGACTTTGAAAATTTTCAGCCAGGAGTCAGACTTAGAAAAAATTCTGGCCAGCATGGGACTTTGAAATATTTCAGGCAGGCGTCAGACTTAGAAAAAATTCTGGCCAGCATGGGACTTTGAAAATTTTTGGCCAGGCATCAGACTTAGAAAAAATTCTGGCCAGCATGGGACTTTGAAAAAATTCTGGCCAGCATGGGACTTTGAAAATTTTCGGCCAGGAGTCAGACTTAGAAAAAATTCTGGCCAGCATGGGACTTTGAAAAAATTCTGGCCAGCATGGGACTTTGAAAAAATTCTGGCCAGCATGGGACTTTGTAAATTTTCGGCCAGGCGTCAGACTTAGAAAAAATTCTGGCCAGCATGGGACTTTGAAAATTTTCGGCCAGGAGTCAGACTTAGAAAAAATTCTGGCCTGCATGGGACTTTGAAATATTTCAGGCAGGCGTCAGACTTAGAAAAAATTCTGGCCAGCATGGGACTTAGAAAAAAATCTGGCCAGCATGGGACTTTGAAAAAATTCTGGCCTGCATGGGACTTTGAAATATTTCAGCCAGGCATCAGACTTAGAAAAAATTCTGGCCTGCATGGGACTTTGAAAATTTTCGGCCAGGCGTCAGACTTAGAAAAAATTCTGGCCAGCATGGGAATTTGAAAATTTTTGGCCAAGCGTCAGACTTAGAAAAAATTCTGGCCAGCATGGGACTTTGAAAAATTTCTGGCCAGCATGGGACTTTGAAAATTTTCAGCCAGGCATCAGACTTAGAAAAAATTCTGGCCTGCTTGGGACTTTGAAATATTTCAGGCAGGCATCAGACTTAGAAAAAATTCTGGCCAACATGGGACTTAGAAAAAATTCTGGCCAACATGGGACTTAGAAAAAAATCTGGCCAGCATGGGACTTTGAAAAAATTCTGGCCAGCATGGGACTTTGAAAATTTTCAGCCAGGCATCAGACTTAGAAAAAATTCTGGCCAGCATGGGACTTAGAAAAAATTCTGGCCAGCATGGGACTTTGAAAAAATTCTGGCCAGCATGGGACTTTGAAAATTTTTGGCCAAGCGTCAGACTTAGAAAAAATTCTGGCCAGCATGGGACTTTGAAAATTTTCGGAGAGGCGTCAGACTTAGAAAAAATTCTGTCCAGCATGGGACTTTGAAAATTTTCAGCCAGGAGTCAGACTTAGAAAAAATTCTGGCCAGCATGGGACTTTGAAATATTTCAGGCAGGCGTCAGACTTAGAAAAAATTCTGGCCAGCATGGGACTTTGAAAATTTTTGGCCAGGCATCAGACTTAGAAAAAATTCTGGCCAGCATGGGACTTTGAAAAAATTCTGGCCAGCATGGGACTTTGAAAATTTTCAGCCAGGCATCAGACTTAGAAAAAATTCTGGCCAGCATGGGACTTTGAAAATGTTCGGCCAGGCGTCAGACTTAGAAAAAATTCTGGCCAGCATGGGACTTTGAAAAAATTCTGGCCAGCATGGGACTTTGAAAATTTTCAGCCAGGAGTCAGACTTAGAAAAAATTCTGGCCAGCATGGGACTTTGAAAATTTTCGGAGAGGCATCAGACTTAGAAAAAATTCTGGCCAGCATGGGACTTAGAAAAAATTCTGGCCAGCATGGGACTTTGAAAATTTTCGGCCAGGCGTCAGACTTAGAAAAAATTCTGGCCTGCTTGGGACTTTGAAATATTTCAGGCAGGCATCAGACTTAGAAAAAATTCTGGCCAGCATGGGACTTAGAAAAAATTCTGGCCAGCATGGGACTTTGAAAAAATTCTGGCCAGCATGGGACTTTGAAAATTTTCAGCCAGGAGTCAGACTTAGAAAAAATTCTGTCCAGCATGGGACTTTGAAAATTTTCAGCCAGGAGTCAGACTTAGAAAAAATTCTGGCCAGCATGGGACTTTGAAATATTTCAGGCAGGCGTCAGACTTAGAAAAAATTCTGGCCAGCATGGGACTTTGAAAATTTTTGGCCAGGCATCAGACTTAGAAAAAATTCTGGCCAGCATGGGACTTTGAAAATGTTCGGCCAGGCGTCAGACTTAGAAAAAATTCTGGCCAGCATGGGACTTAGAAAAAATTCTGGCCAGCATGGGACTTTGAAAATTTTCGGCCCGGCGTCAGACTTAGAAAAAATTCTGGCCAGCATGGGACTTTGAAAAATTTCTGGCCAGCATGGGACTTTGAAAAAATTCTGGCCAGCATGGGACTTAGAAAAAATTCTGGCCTGCATGGGACTTTGAAAATTTTCGGCCATGCGTCAGACTTAGAAAAAATTCTGGCCAGCATGGGACTTTGAAAAATTCTGGCCAGGAGTCAGACTTAGAAAAAATTCTGGCCAGCATGGGACTTTGAAAATTTTCGGCCAGGAGTCAGACTTAGAAAAAATTCTGGCCTGCATGGGACTTTGAAAATTTTTGGCCAAGCGTCAGACTTAGAAAAACTTCTGGCCTGCTTGGGACTTTGAAATATTTCAGGCAGGCATCAGACTTAGAAAAAATTCTGGCCAGCATGGGACTTAGAAAAAATTCTGGCCAGCATGGGACTTTGAAAATTTTCGGCCAGGCGTCAGACTTAGAAAAAATTCTGGCCTGCTTGGGACTTTGAAATATTTCAGGCAGGCATCAGACTTAGAAAAAATTCTGGCCAGCATGGGACTTAGAAAAAATTCTGGCCAGCATGGGACTTTGAAAATTTTCGGCCAGGCGTCAGACTTAGAAAAAAATCTGGCCAGCATGGGACTTAGAAAAAATTCTGGCCAGCATGGGACTTTGAAAATTTTCGGCCAGGAGTCAGACTTAGAAAAAATTCTGGCCTGCTTGAGACTTTGAAATATTTCAGGCAGGCATCAGACTTAGAAAAAATTCTGGCCAGCATGGGACTTAGAAAAAATTCTGGCCAGCATGGGACTTTGAAAATTTTCGGCCAGGCGTCAGACTTAGAAAAAATTCTGGCCAGCATGGGACTTAGAAAAAATTCTGGCCAGCATGGGACTTTGAAAATTTTCGGCCAGGCATCAGACTTAGAAAAAATTCTGGCCAGCATGGGACTTTGAAAAAATTCTGGCCAGCATGGGACTTAGAAAAAATTCTGGCCAGCATGGGACTTTGAAAAAATTCTGGCCAGCATGGGACTTTGAAAATTTTCGGCCAGGCGTCAGACTTAGAAAAAATTCTGACCAGCATGGGACTTTGTAAATTTTCGGCCCGGCGTCAGACTTAGAAAAAATTCTGGCCAGCATGGGACTTTGAAATATTTCAGCCAGGCATCAGACTTAGAAAAAATTCTGGCCTGCATGGGACTTTGAAAATTTTCGGCCAGGCGTCAGACTTAGAAAAAATTCTGGCCAGCATGGGACTTTGAAATTTTTCGGCCAGGCATCAGACTTAGAAAAAATTCTGACCAGCATGGGACTTTGTAAATTTTCGGCCCGGCGTCAGACTTAGAAAAAATTCTGGCCAGCATGGGACTTTGAAAAATTTCTGGCCAGCATGGGACTTTGAAAATTTTCAGCCAGGCATCAGACTTAGAAAAAATTCTGGCCTGCTTGGGACTTTGAAATATTTCAGGCAGGCATCAGACTTAGAAAAAATTCTGGCCAACATGGGACTTAGAAAAAAATCTGGCCAGCATGGGACTTTGAAAAAATTCTGGCCAGCATGGGAC
The DNA here is from genome assembly GCF_051991245.1 of Festucalex cinctus. Classification (NCBI taxonomy): domain Eukaryota; kingdom Metazoa; phylum Chordata; class Actinopteri; order Syngnathiformes; family Syngnathidae; genus Festucalex; species Festucalex cinctus. Next base: position 5,559,378 of record NC_135420.1, on the reverse strand, counting down.
TTTGAAAATTTTCAGCCAGGCATCAGACTTAGAAAAAATTCTGGCCAGCATGGGACTTAGAAAAAATTCTGGCCAGCATGGGACTTTGAAAAAATTCTGGCCAGCATGGGACTTTGAAAATTTTTGGCCAAGCGTCAGACTTAGAAAAAATTCTGGCCAGCATGGGACTTTGAAAATTTTCGAAGAGGCGTCAGACTTAGAAAAAATTCTGTCCAGCATGGGACTTTGAAATATTTCAGGCAGGCGTCAGACTTAGAAAAAATTCTGGCCAGCATGGGACTTTGAAAATTTTTGGCCAGGCATCAGACTTAGAAAAAATTCTGGCCAGCATGGGACTTTGAAAAAATTCTGGCCAGCATGGGACTTTGAAAATTTTCAGCCAGGCATCAGACTTAGAAAAAATTCTGGCCAGCATGGGACTTAGAAAAAATTCTGGCCAGCATGGGACTTTGAAAATTTTCGGCCAGGCGTCAGACTTAGAAAAAATTCTGGCCAGCATGGGACTTTGAAATTTTTCGGCCAGGCATCAGACTTGGAAAAAATTCTGGCCAGCATGGGACTTTGAAAAAATTCTGGCCAGCATGGGACTTTGAAATTTTTCGGCCAGGCATCAGACTTTGAAAAAATTCTGGCCAGCATGGGACTTTGAAAATTTTCGGCCAGGCGTCAGACTTAGAAAAAATTCTGACCAGCATGGGACTTTGTAAATTTTCTGGCCCAGGCGTCAGACTTAGAAAACATTCTGGCCAGCATGGGACTTAGAAAAAATTCTGGCCAGCATGGGACTTTGAAAATTTTCGGCCAAGCGTCAGACTTAGAAAAAATTCTGGCCAGCATGGGACTTTGAACATTTTCAGCCAGGCATCAGACTTAGAAAAAATTCTGGCCAGCATGGGACTTTGAAAAAATTCTGGCCAGCATGGGACTTTGAAAATTTTCAGCCAGGCGTCAGACTTAGAAAAAATTCTGGCCAGCATGGGACTTTGAAAATTTTCGGCCAGGCGTCAGACTTAGAAAAAATTCTGGCCAGCATGGGACTTTGAAAAAATTCTGGCCAGCATGGGACTTTGAAAATTTTCGGCCAGGAGTCAGACTTAGAAAAAATTCTGGCCTGCATGGGACTTTGAAATATTTCAGGCAGGTGTCAGACTTAGAAAAAATTCTGGCCAGCATGGGACTTTGAAAATTTTCAGCCAGGCATCAGACTTAGAAAAAATTCTGGCCTGCATGGGACTTTGAAAATTTTCGGAGAGGCGTCAGACTTAGAAAAAATTCTGGCCAGCATGGGACTTTGAAATATTTCAGGCAGGCGTCAGACTTAGAAAAAATTCTGGCCAGCATGGGACTTTGAAAAATTCTGGCCAGCATGGGACTTAGAAAAAATTCTGGCCTGCATGGGACTTTGAAAATTTTCGGCCATGCGTCAGACTTAGAAAAAATTCTGGCCAGCATGGGACTTTGAAAAATTCTGGCCAGGAGTCAGACTTAGAAAAAATTCTGGCCAGCATGGGACTTTGAAAATTTTCGGCCAGGAGTCAGACTTAGAAAAAATTCTGGCCTGCATGGGACTTTGAAAATTTTTGGCCAAGCGTCAGACTTAGAAAAACTTCTGGCCTGCTTGGGACTTTGAAATATTTCAGGCAGGCATCAGACTTAGAAAAAATTCTGGCCAGCATGGGACTTAGAAAAAATTCTGGCCAGCATGGGACTTTGAAAATTTTCGGCCAGGCGTCAGACTTAGAAAGAATTCTGGCCTGCTTGGGACTTTGAAATATTTCAGGCAGGCATCAGACTTAGAAAAAATTCTGGCCAGCATGGGACTTTGAAAATTTTCAGCCAGGAGTCAGACTTAGAAAAAATTCTGGCCAGCATGGGACTTTGAAAATTTTCGGAGAGGCGTCAGACTTAGAAAAAATTCTGTCCAGCATGGGACTTTGAAAATTTTCAGCCAGGAGTCAGACTTAGAAAAAATTCTGGCCAGCATGGGACTTTGAAATATTTCAGGCAGGCGTCAGACTTAGAAAAAATTCTGGCCAGCATGGGACTTTGAAAATTTTTGGCCAGGCATCAGACTTAGAAAAAATTCTGGCCAGCATGGGACTTTGAAAAAATTCTGGCCAGCATGGGACTTTGAAAATTTTCGGCCAGGAGTCAGACTTAGAAAAAATTCTGGCCAGCATGGGACTTTGAAAAAATTCTGGCCAGCATGGGACTTTGAAAAAATTCTGGCCAGCATGGGACTTTGTAAATTTTCGGCCAGGCGTCAGACTTAGAAAAAATTCTGGCCAGCATGGGACTTTGAAAATTTTCGGCCAGGAGTCAGACTTAGAAAAAATTCTGGCCTGCATGGGACTTTGAAATATTTCAGGCAGGCGTCAGACTTAGAAAAAATTCTGGCCAGCATGGGACTTAGAAAAAAATCTGGCCAGCATGGGACTTTGAAAAAATTCTGGCCTGCATGGGACTTTGAAATATTTCAGCCAGGCATCAGACTTAGAAAAAATTCTGGCCTGCATGGGACTTTGAAAATTTTCGGCCAGGCGTCAGACTTAGAAAAAATTCTGGCCAGCATGGGAATTTGAAAATTTTTGGCCAAGCGTCAGACTTAGAAAAAATTCTGGCCAGCATGGGACTTTGAAAAATTTCTGGCCAGCATGGGACTTTGAAAATTTTCAGCCAGGCATCAGACTTAGAAAAAATTCTGGCCTGCTTGGGACTTTGAAATATTTCAGGCAGGCATCAGACTTAGAAAAAATTCTGGCCAACATGGGACTTAGAAAAAATTCTGGCCAACATGGGACTTAGAAAAAAATCTGGCCAGCATGGGACTTTGAAAAAATTCTGGCCAGCATGGGACTTTGAAAATTTTCAGCCAGGCATCAGACTTAGAAAAAATTCTGGCCAGCATGGGACTTAGAAAAAATTCTGGCCAGCATGGGACTTTGAAAAAATTCTGGCCAGCATGGGACTTTGAAAATTTTTGGCCAAGCGTCAGACTTAGAAAAAATTCTGGCCAGCATGGGACTTTGAAAATTTTCGGAGAGGCGTCAGACTTAGAAAAAATTCTGTCCAGCATGGGACTTTGAAAATTTTCAGCCAGGAGTCAGACTTAGAAAAAATTCTGGCCAGCATGGGACTTTGAAATATTTCAGGCAGGCGTCAGACAGAAAAAATTCTGGCCAGCATGGGACTTTGAAAATTTTTGGCCAGGCATCAGACTTAGAAAAAATTCTGGCCAGCATGGGACTTTGAAAAAATTCTGGCCAGCATGGGACTTTGAAAATTTTCAGCCAGGCATCAGACTTAGAAAAAATTCTGGCCAGCATGGGACTTTGAAAATGTTCGGCCAGGCGTCAGACTTAGAAAAAATTCTGGCCAGCATGGGACTTTGAAAAAATTCTGGCCAGCATGGGACTTTGAAAATTTTCAGCCAGGAGTCAGACTTAGAAAAAATTCTGGCCAGCATGGGACTTTGAAAATTTTCGGAGAGGCATCAGACTTAGAAAAAATTCTGGCCAGCATGGGACTTAGAAAAAATTCTGGCCAGCATGGGACTTTGAAAATTTTCGGCCAGGCGTCAGACTTAGAAAAAATTCTGGCCTGCTTGGGACTTTGAAATATTTCAGGCAGGCATCAGACTTAGAAAAAATTCTGGCCAGCATGGGACTTAGAAAAAATTCTGGCCAGCATGGGACTTTGAAAAAATTCTGGCCAGCATGGGACTTTGAAAATTTTCAGCCAGGAGTCAGACTTAGAAAAAATTCTGTCCAGCATGGGACTTTGAAAATTTTCAGCCAGGAGTCAGACTTAGAAAAAATTCTGGCCAGCATGGGACTTTGAAATATTTCAGGCAGGCGTCAGACTTAGAAAAAATTCTGGCCAGCATGGGACTTTGAAAATTTTTGGCCAGGCATCAGACTTAGAAAAAATTCTGGCCAGCATGGGACTTTGAAAATGTTCGGCCAGGCGTCAGACTTAGAAAAAATTCTGGCCAGCATGGGACTTAGAAAAAATTCTGGCCAGCATGGGACTTTGAAAATTTTCGGCCCGGCGTCAGACTTAGAAAAAATTCTGGCCAGCATGGGACTTTGAAAAATTTCTGGCCAGCATGGGACTTTGAAAAAATTCTGGCCAGCATGGGACTTAGAAAAAATTCTGGCCTGCATGGGACTTTGAAAATTTTCGGCCATGCGTCAGACTTAGAAAAAATTCTGGCCAGCATGGGACTTTGAAAAATTCTGGCCAGGAGTCAGACTTAGAAAAAATTCTGGCCAGCATGGGACTTTGAAAATTTTCGGCCAGGAGTCAGACTTAGAAAAAATTCTGGCCTGCATGGGACTTTGAAAATTTTTGGCCAAGCGTCAGACTTAGAAAAACTTCTGGCCTGCTTGGGACTTTGAAATATTTCAGGCAGGCATCAGACTTAGAAAAAATTCTGGCCAGCATGGGACTTAGAAAAAATTCTGGCCAGCATGGGACTTTGAAAATTTTCGGCCAGGCGTCAGACTTAGAAAAAATTCTGGCCTGCTTGGGACTTTGAAATATTTCAGGCAGGCATCAGACTTAGAAAAAATTCTGGCCAGCATGGGACTTAGAAAAAATTCTGGCCAGCATGGGACTTTGAAAATTTTCGGCCAGGCGTCAGACTTAGAAAAAAATCTGGCCAGCATGGGACTTAGAAAAAATTCTGGCCAGCATGGGACTTTGAAAATTTTCGGCCAGGAGTCAGACTTAGAAAAAATTCTGGCCTGCTTGAGACTTTGAAATATTTCAGGCAGGCATCAGACTTAGAAAAAATTCTGGCCAGCATGGGACTTAGAAAAAATTCTGGCCAGCATGGGACTTTGAAAATTTTCGGCCAGGCGTCAGACTTAGAAAAAATTCTGGCCAGCATGGGACTTAGAAAAAATTCTGGCCAGCATGGGACTTTGAAAATTTTCGGCCAGGCATCAGACTTAGAAAAAATTCTGGCCAGCATGGGACTTTGAAAAAATTCTGGCCAGCATGGGACTTAGAAAAAATTCTGGCCAGCATGGGACTTTGAAAAAATTCTGGCCAGCATGGGACTTTGAAAATTTTCGGCCAGGCGTCAGACTTAGAAAAAATTCTGACCAGCATGGGACTTTGTAAATTTTCGGCCCGGCGTCAGACTTAGAAAAAATTCTGGCCAGCATGGGACTTTGAAATATTTCAGCCAGGCATCAGACTTAGAAAAAATTCTGGCCTGCATGGGACTTTGAAAATTTTCGGCCAGGCGTCAGACTTAGAAAAAATTCTGGCCAGCATGGGACTTTGAAATTTTTCGGCCAGGCATCAGACTTAGAAAAAATTCTGACCAGCATGGGACTTTGTAAATTTTCGGCCCGGCGTCAGACTTAGAAAAAATTCTGGCCAGCATGGGACTTTGAAAAATTTCTGGCCAGCATGGGACTTTGAAAATTTTCAGCCAGGCATCAGACTTAGAAAAAATTCTGGCCTGCTTGGGACTTTGAAATATTTCAGGCAGGCATCAGACTTAGAAAAAATTCTGGCCAACATGGGACTTAGAAAAAAATCTGGCCAGCATGGGACTTTGAAAAAATTCTGGCCAGCATGGGACTTTGAAAATTTTCAGCCAGGCATCAGACTTAGAAAAAATTCTGGCCAGCATGGGACTTAGAAAAAATTCTGGCCAGCATGGGACTTTGAAAAAATTCTGGCCAGCATGGGACTTTGAAAATTTTTGGCCAAGCGTCAGACTTAGAAAAAATTCTGGCCAGCATGGGACTTTGAAAATTTTCGAAGAGGCGTCAGACTTAGAAAAAATTCTGTCCAGCATGGGACTTTGAAATATTTCAGGCAGGCGTCAGACTTAGAAAAAATTCTGGCCAGCATGGGACTTTGAAAATTTTTGGCCAGGCATCAGACTTAGAAAAAATTCTGGCCAGCATGGGACTTTGAAAAAATTCTGGCCAGCATGGGACTTTGAAAATTTTCAGCCAGGCATCAGACTTAGAAAAAATTCTGGCCAGCATGGGACTTAGAAAAAATTCTGGCCAGCATGGGACTTTGAAAATTTTCGGCCAGGCGTCAGACTTAGAAAAAATTCTGGCCAGCATGGGACTTTGAAATTTTTCGGCCAGGCATCAGACTTGGAAAAAATTCTGGCCAGCATGGGACTTTGAAAAAATTCTGGCCAGCATGGGACTTAGAAAAAATTCTGGCCAGCATGGGACTTTGAAAATTTTCGGCCAGGCGTCAGACTTAGAAAAAATTCTGGCCTGCTTGGGACTTTGAAATATTTCAGGCAGGCATCAGACTTAGAAAAAATTCTGGCCAGCATGGGACTTAGAAAAAATTCTGGCCAGCATGGGACTTTGAAAAAATTCTGGCCAGCATGGGACTTTGAAAATTTTCAGCCAGGAGTCAGACTTAGAAAAAATTCTGTCCAGCATGGGACTTTGAAAATTTTCAGCCAGGAGTCAGACTTAGAAAAAATTCTGGCCAGCATGGGACTTTGAAATATTTCAGGCAGGCGTCAGACTTAGAAAAAATTCTGGCCAGCATGGGACTTTGAAAATTTTTGGCCAGGCATCAGACTTAGAAAAAATTCTGGCCAGCATGGGACTTTGAAAATGTTCGGCCAGGCGTCAGACTTAGAAAAAATTCTGGCCAGCATGGGACTTTGAAAAAATTCTGGCCAGCATGGGACTTTGAACATTTTTGGCCAGGAGTCAGACTTAGAAAAAATTCTGGCCAGCATGGGACTTTGAAAAAATTCTGGCCAGCATGGGACTTTGAAAATTTTCAGCCAGGAGTCAGACTTAGAAAAAATTCTGGCCTGCTTGGGACTTAGAAAAAATTCTGGCCAGCATGGGACTTAGAAAAAATTCTGGCCAGCATGGGACTTTGAAAAAATTCTGGCCAGCATGGGACTTTGAAAATTTTCGGCCCGGCGTCAGACTTAGAAAAAATTCTGGCCTGCATGGGACTTTGAAAATTTTCGGCCAGGCGTCAGACTTAGAAAAAATTCTGGCCAGCATGGGACTTTGAAATTTTTCGGCCAGGCATCAGACTTAGAAAAAATTCTGACCAGCATGGGACTTTGTAAATTTTCGGCCCGGCGTCAGACTTAGAAAAAATTCTGGCCAGCATGGGACTTTGAAAAATTTCTGGCCAGCATGGGACTTTGAAAATTTTCAGCCAGGCATCAGACTTAGAAAAAATTCTGGCCTGCTTGGGACTTTGAAATATTTCAGGCAGGCATCAGACTTAGAAAAAATTCTGGCCAACATGGGACTTAGAAAAAAATCTGGCCAGCATGGGACTTTGAAAAAATTCTGGCCAGCATGGGACTTTGAAAATTTTCAGCCAGGCATCAGACTTAGAAAAAATTCTGGCCAGCATGGGACTTAGAAAAAATTCTGGCCAGCATGGGACTTTGAAAAAATTCTGGCCAGCATGGGACTTTGAAAATTTTTGGCCAAGCGTCAGACTTAGAAAAAATTCTGGCCAGCATGGGACTTTGAAAATTTTCGAAGAGGCGTCAGACTTAGAAAAAATTCTGTCCAGCATGGGACTTTGAAATATTTCAGGCAGGCGTCAGACTTAGAAAAAATTCTGGCCAGCATGGGACTTTGAAAATTTTTGGCCAGGCATCAGACTTAGAAAAAATTCTGGCCAGCATGGGACTTTGAAAAAATTCTGGCCAGCATGGGACTTTGAAAATTTTCAGCCAGGCATCAGACTTAGAAAAAATTCTGGCCAGCATGGGACTTAGAAAAAATTCTGGCCAGCATGGGACTTTGAAAATTTTCGGCCAGGCGTCAGACTTAGAAAAAATTCTGGCCAGCATGGGACTTTGAAATTTTTCGGCCAGGCATCAGACTTGGAAAAAATTCTGGCCAGCATGGGACTTTGAAAAAATTCTGGCCAGCATGGGACTTAGAAAAAATTCTGGCCAGCATGGGACTTTGAAAATTTTCGGCCAGGCGTCAGACTTAGAAAAAATTCTGGCCTGCTTGGGACTTTGAAATATTTCAGGCAGGCATCAGACTTAGAAAAAATTCTGGCCAGCATGGGACTTAGAAAAAATTCTGGCCAGCATGGGACTTTGAAAAAATTCTGGCCAGCATGGGACTTTGAAAATTTTCAGCCAGGAGTCAGACTTAGAAAAAATTCTGTCCAGCATGGGACTTTGAAAATTTTCAGCCAGGAGTCAGACTTAGAAAAAATTCTGGCCAGCATGGGACTTTGAAATATTTCAGGCAGGCGTCAGACTTAGAAAAAATTCTGGCCAGCATGGGACTTTGAAAATTTTTGGCCAGGCATCAGACTTAGAAAAAATTCTGGCCAGCATGGGACTTTGAAAATGTTCGGCCAGGCGTCAGACTTAGAAAAAATTCTGGCCAGCATGGGACTTTGAAAAAATTCTGGCCAGCATGGGACTTTGAACATTTTTGGCCAGGAGTCAGACTTAGAAAAAATTCTGGCCAGCATGGGACTTTGAAAAAATTCTGGCCAGCATGGGACTTTGAAAATTTTCAGCCAGGAGTCAGACTTAGAAAAAATTCTGGCCTGCTTGGGACTTAGAAAAAATTCTGGCCAGCATGGGACTTAGAAAAAATTCTGGCCAGCATGGGACTTTGAAAAAATTCTGGCCAGCATGGGACTTTGAAAATTTTCGGCCCGGCGTCAGACTTAGAAAAAATTCTGGCCAGCATGGGACTTTGAAAAAATTCTGGCCAGCATGGGACTTTGAAAATTTTCGGCCCGGCGTCAGACTTAGAAAAAATTCTGGCCAGCATGGGACTTTGAAAAATTTCTGGCCAGCATGGGACTTTGAAAAAATTCTGGCCAGCATGGGACTTAGAAAAAATTCTGGCCTGCATGGGACTTTGAAAATTTTCGGCCATGCGTCAGACTTAGAAAAAATTCTGTCCAGCATGGGACTTTGAAAATTTTCAGCCAGGAGTCAGACTTAGAAAAAATTCTGGCCAGCATGGGACTTTGAAAATTTTCGGCCAGGAGTCAGACTTAGAAAAAATTCTGTCCAGCATGGGACTTTGAAATATTTCAGCCAGGCATCAGACTTAGAAAAAATTCTGGCCTGCATGGGACTTTGAAAATTTTCGGCCAGGCGTCAGACTTAGAAAAAATTCTGGCCAGCATGGGACTTTGAAATTTTTCGGCCAGGCATCAGACTTAGAAAAAATTCTGACCAGCATGGGACTTTGTAAATTTTCGGCCCGGCGTCAGACTTAGAAAAAATTCTGGCCAGCATGGGACTTTGAAAAATTTCTGGCCAGCATGGGACTTTGAAAATTTTCAGCCAGGCATCAGACTTAGAAAAAATTCTGGCCTGCTTGGGACTTTGAAATATTTCAGGCAGGCATCAGACTTAGAAAAAATTCTGGCCAACATGGGACTTAGAAAAAAATCTGGCCAGCATGGGACTTTGAAAAAATTCTGGCCAGCATGGGACTTTGAAAATTTTCAGCCAGGCATCAGACTTAGAAAAAATTCTGGCCAGCATGGGACTTAGAAAAAATTCTGGCCAGCATGGGACTTTGAAAATTTTCGGCCAGGCGTCAGACTTAGAAAAAATTCTGGCCAGCATGGGACTTTGAAATTTTTCGGCCAGGCATCAGACTTGGAAAAAATTCTGGCCAGCATGGGACTTTGAAAAAATTCTGGCCAGCATGGGACTTAGAAAAAATTCTGGCCAGCATGGGACTTTGAAAATTTTCGGCCAGGCGTCAGACTTAGAAAAAATTCTGGCCTGCTTGGGACTTTGAAATATTTCAGGCAGGCATCAGACTTAGAAAAAATTCTGGCCAGCATGGGACTTAGAAAAAATTCTGGCCAGCATGGGACTTTGAAAAAATTCTGGCCAGCATGGGACTTTGAAAATTTTCAGCCAGGAGTCAGACTTAGAAAAAATTCTGTCCAGCATGGGACTTTGAAAATTTTCAGCCAGGAGTCAGACTTAGAAAAAATTCTGGCCAGCATGGGACTTTGAAATATTTCAGGCAGGCGTCAGACTTAGAAAAAATTCTGGCCAGCATGGGACTTTGAAAAAATTCTGGCCAGCATGGGACTTTGAAAATTTTCAGCCAGGAGTCAGACTTAGAAAAAATTCTGTCCAGCATGGGACTTTGAAAATTTTCAGCCAGGAGTCAGACTTAGAAAAAATTCTGGCCAGCATGGGACTTTGAAATATTTCAGGCAGGCGTCAGACTTAGAAAAAATTCTGGCCAGCATGGGACTTTGAAAATTTTTGGCCAGGCATCAGACTTAGAAAAAATTCTGGCCAGCATGGGACTTTGAAAATGTTCGGCCAGGCGTCAGACTTAGAAAAAATTCTGGCCAGCATGGGACTTTGAAAAAATTCTGGCCAGCATGGGACTTTGAACATTTTTGGCCAGGAGTCAGACTTAGAAAAAATTCTGGCCAGCATGGGACTTTGAAAATTTTCAGCCAGGAGTCAGACTTAGAAAAAATTCTGGCCTGCTTGGGACTTAGAAAAAATTCTGGCCAGCATGGGACTTAGAAAAAATTCTGGCCAGCATGGGACTTTGAAAAAATTCTGGCCAGCATGGGACTTTGAAAATTTTCGGCCCGGCGTCAGACTTAGAAAAAATTCTGGCCAGCATGGGACTTTGAAAAAATTCTGGCCAGCATGGGACTTTGAAAATTTTCGGCCCGGCGTCAGACTTAGAAAAAATTCTGGCCAGCATGGGACTTTGAAAAATTTCTGGCCAGCATGGGACTTTGAAAAAATTCTGGCCAGCATGGGACTTAGAAAAAATTCTGGCCTGCATGGGACTTTGAAAATTTTCGGCCATGCGTCAGACTTAGAAAAAATTCTGTCCAGCATGGGACTTTGAAAATTTTCAGCCAGGAGTCAGACTTAGAAAAAATTCTGGCCAGCATGGGACTTTGAAAATTTTCGGCCAGGAGTCAGACTTAGAAAAAATTCTGTCCAGCATGGGACTTTGAAATATTTCAGCCAGGCATCAGACTTAGAAAAAATTCTGGCCTGCATGGGACTTTGAAAATTTTCGGCCAGGCGTCAGACTTAGAAAAAATTCTGGCCAGCATGGGACTTTGAAATTTTTCGGCCAGGCATCAGACTTAGAAAAAATTCTGACCAGCATGGGACTTTGTAAATTTTCGGCCCGGCGTCAGACTTAGAAAAAATTCTGGCCAGCATGGGACTTTGAAAAATTTCTGGCCAGCATGGGACTTTGAAAATTTTCAGCCAGGCATCAGACTTAGAAAAAATTCTGGCCTGCTTGGGACTTTGAAATATTTCAGGCAGGCATCAGACTTAGAAAAAATTCTGGCCAACATGGGACTTAGAAAAAAATCTGGCCAGCATGGGACTTTGAAAAAATTCTGGCCAGCATGGGACTTTGAAAATTTTCAGCCAGGCATCAGACTTAGAAAAAATTCTGGCCAGCATGGGACTTAGAAAAAATTCTGGCCAGCATGGGACTTTGAAAATTTTCGGCCAGGCGTCAGACTTAGAAAAAATTCTGGCCAGCATGGGACTTTGAAATTTTTCGGCCAGGCATCAGACTTGGAAAAAATTCTGGCCAGCATGGGACTTTGAAAAAATTCTGGCCAGCATGGGACTTAGAAAAAATTCTGGCCAGCATGGGACTTTGAAAATTTTCGGCCAGGCGTCAGACTTAGAAAAAATTCTGGCCTGCTTGGGACTTTGAAATATTTCAGGCAGGCATCAGACTTAGAAAAAATTCTGGCCAGCATGGGACTTAGAAAAAATTCTGGCCAGCATGGGACTTTGAAAAAATTCTGGCCAGCATGGGACTTTGAAAATTTTCAGCCAGGAGTCAGACTTAGAAAAAATTCTGTCCAGCATGGGACTTTGAAAATTTTCAGCCAGGAGTCAGACTTAGAAAAAATTCTGGCCAGCATGGGACTTTGAAATATTTCAGGCAGGCGTCAGACTTAGAAAAAATTCTGGCCAGCATGGGACTTTGAAAATTTTTGGCCAGGCATCAGACTTAGAAAAAATTCTGGCCAGCATGGGACTTTGAAAATGTTCGGCCAGGCGTCAGACTTAGAAAAAATTCTGGCCAGCATGGGACTTTGAAAAAATTCTGGCCAGCATGGGACTTTGAACATTTTTGGCCAGGAGTCAGACTTAGAAAAAATTCTGGCCAGCATGGGACTTTGAAAAAATTCTGGCCAGCATGGGACTTTGAAAATTTTCAGTCAGGAGTCAGACTTAGAAAAAATTCTGGCCTGCTTGGGACTTAGAAAAAATTCTGGCCAGCATGGGACTTAGAAAAAATTCTGGCCAGCATGGGACTTTGAAAAAATTCTGGCCAGCATGGGACTTTGAAAATTTTCGGCCCGGCGTCAGACTTAGAAAAAATTCTGGCCAGCATGGGACTTTGAAAAAATTCTGGCCAGCATGGGACTTTGAAAATTTTCGGCCCGGCGTCAGACTTAGAAAAAATTCTGGCCAGCATGGGACTTTGAAAAATTTCTGGCCAGCATGGGACTTTGAAAAAATTCTGGCCAGCATGGGACTTAGAAAAAATTCTGGCCTGCATGGGACTTTGAAAATTTTCGGCCATGCGTCAGACTTAGAAAAAATTCTGTCCAGCATGGGACTTTGAAAATTTTCAGCCAGGAGTCAGACTTAGAAAAAATTCTGGCCAGCATGGGACTTTGAAAATTTTCGGCCAGGAGTCAGACTTAGAAAAAATTCTGACCAGCATGGGACTTTGTAAATTTTCGGCCCGGCGTCAGACTTAGAAAAAATTCTGGCCAGCATGGGACTTTGAAAAAATTCTGGCCAGCATGGGACTTAGAAAAAATTCTGGCCAGCATGGGACTTTGAAAAAATTCTGGCCTGCATGGGACTTTGAAATATTTCAGGCAGGTGTCAGACTTAGAAAAAATTCTGGCCAGCATGGGACTTTGAAAATTTTCAGCCAGGCATCAGACTTAGAAAAAATTCTGGCCTGCATGGGACTTTGAAAATTTTTGGCCAGGAGTCAGACTTAGAAAAAATTCTGGCCTGCATGGGACTTTGAAAATTTTTGGCCAAGCGTCAGACTTAGAAAAAATTCTGGCCTGCTTGGGACTTTGAAATATTTCAGGCAGGCATCAGACTTAGAAAAAATTCTGGCCAGCATGGGACTTAGAAAAAATTCTGGCCAGCATGGGACTTTGAAAATTTTCGGCCAGGCGTCAGACTTAGAAAAAATTCTGACCAGCATGGGACTTTGTAAATTTTCGGCCCGGCGTCAGACTTAGAAAAAATTCTGGCCAGCATGGGACTTTGAAAAATTTCTGGCCAGCATGGGACTTTGAAAATTTTCAGCCCGGCATCAGACTTAGAAAAAATTCTGGCCAGCATGGGACTTTGAAAAAATTCTGGCCAGCATGGGACTTTGAAATATTTCAGGCAGGTGTCAGACTTAGAAAAAAATCTGGCCAGCATGGGACTTTGAAAATTTTCGGCCAGGCGTCAGACTTAGAAAAAATTCTGGCCAGCATGGGACTTTGAAAAATTCTGGCCAGGAGTCAGACTTAGAAAAAATTCTGGCCAGCATGGGACTTTGAAAATTTTTGGCCAGGAGTCAGACTTAGAAAAAATTCTGGCCTGCATGGGACTTTGAAAATTTTTGGCCAAGCGTCCGACTTAGAAAAAATTCTGGCCTGCTTGGGACTTTGAAATATTTCAGGCAGGCATCAGACTTAGAAAAAATTCTGGCCAGCATGGGACTTAGAAAAAATTCTGGCCAGCATGGGACTTTGAAAATTTTCGGCCAGGCGTCAGACTTTGAAAAAATTCTGGCCAGCATGGGACTTTGAAAATTTTCGGCCAGGAGTCAGACTTAGAAAAAATTCTGGCCTGCTTGGGACTTTGAAATATTTCAGGCAGGCATCAGACTTAGAGAAAATTCTGGCCAGCATGGGACTTTGAAAATTTTTGGCCAGGAGTCAGACTTAGAAAAAATTCTGGCCAGCATGGGACTTAGAAAATTTTTGGCCAGGAGTCAGACTTAGAAAAAATTCTGGCCTGCATGGGACTTTGAAAATTTTTGGCCAAGCGTCAGACTTAGAAAAAATTCTGGCCTGCTTGGGACTTTGAAATATTTCAGGCAGGCATCAGACTTAGAAAAAATTCTGGCCAGCATGGGACTTAGAAAAAATTCTGGCCAGCATGGGACTTTGAAAATTTTCGGCCAGGCGTCAGACTTTGAAAAAATTCTGGCCAGCATGGGACTTTGAAAATTTTCGGCCAGGAGTCAGACTTAGAAATAATTCTGGCCTGCTTGGGACTTTGAAATATTTCAGGCAGGCATCAGACTTAGAGAAAATTCTGGCCAGCATGGGACTTTGAAAATTTTTGGCCAGGAGTCAGACTTAGAAAAAATTCTGGCCAGCATGGGACTTTGAAAAAATTCTGGCCAGCATGGGACTTTGAAAATTTTCGGCCAGGCGTCAGACTTAGAAAAAATTCTGGCCAGCATGGGACTTTGAAAAAATTCTGGCCAGCATGGGACTTTGAAAATTTTCGGCCAGGAGTCAGACTTAGAAAAAATTCTGGCCTGCATGGGACTTTGAAATATTTCAGGCAGGTGTCAGACTTAGAAAAAATTCTGGCCAGCATGGGACTTTGAAAATTTTCGGCCAGGCGTCAGACTTAGAAAAAATTATGGCCAGCATGGGACTTTGAAATATTTCAGGCAGGCATCAGACTTAGAAAAAATTCTGGCCAGCATGGGACTTTGAAAATTTTCGGCCAGGCGTCAGACTTAGAAAAAATTCTGGCCAGCATGGGACTTTGAAAAATTCTGGCCAGGAGTCAGACTTAGAAAAAATTCTGGCCAGCATGGGACTTTGAAAAAATTCTGGCCAGCATGGGACTTTGAAAATTTTCGGCCAGGCGTCAGACTTAGAAAAAATTCTGGCCTGCTTGGGACTTTGAAATATTTCAGGCAGGCATCAGACTTAGAAAAAATTCTGGCCAGCCTGGGACTTAGAAAATTTTCAGCCAGGAGTCAGACTTAGAAAAAATTCTGGCCAGCATGGGACTTTGAAAATTTTCGGAGAGGCGTCAGACTTAGAAAAAATTCTGTCCAGCATGGGACTTTGAAAATTTTCAGCCAGGAGTCAGACTTAGAAAAAATTCTGGCCAGCATGGGACTTTGAAATATTTCAGGCAGGCGTCAGACTTAGAAAAAATTCTGGCCAGCATGGGACTTTGAAAATTTTTGGCCAGGCATCAGACTTAGAAAAAATTCTGGCCAGCATGGGACTTTGAAAAAATTCTGGCCAGCATGGGACTTTGAAAATTTTCAGCCAGGCATCAGACTTAGAAAAAATTCTGGCCAGCATGGGACTTTGAAAATGTTCGGCCAGGCGTCAGACTTAGAAAAAATTCTGGCCAGCATGGGACTTTGAAAAAATTCTGGCCAGCATGGGACTTTGAAAATTTTCGGCCAGGAGTCAGACTTAGAAAAAATTCTGGCCTGCATGGGACTTTGAACATTTTCAGCCAGGCATCAGACTTAGAAAAAATTCTGGCCAGCATGGGACTTTGAAAAAATTCTGGCCAGCATGGGACTTTGAACATTTTCGGCCAGGCGTCAGACTTAGAAAAAATTCTGGCCAGCATGGGACTTTGAAAAAATTCTGGCCAGCATGGGACTTTGAAAATTTTCGGCCAAGCGTCAGACTTAGAAAAAATTCTGGCCAGCATGGGACTTTGAACATTTTCAGCCAGGCATCAGACTTAGAAAAAATTCTGGCCAGCATGGGACTTTGAAAAAATTCTGGCCAGCATGGGACTTTGAAAATTTTCAGCCAGGCGTCAGACTTAGAAAAAATTCTGTCCAGCATGGGACTTTGAAAATTTTCAGCCAGGAGTCAGACTTAGAAAAAATTCTGGCCAGCATGGGACTTTGAAATATTTCAGGCAGGCGTCAGACTTAGAAAAAATTCTGGCCTGCATGGGACTTTGAAAATTTTCGGCCAGGCGTCAGACTTAGAAAAAATTCTGGCCTGCTTGGGACTTTGAAATATTTCAGGCAGGCGTCAGACTTAGAAAAAATTCTGGCCTGCATGG